>NC_091345.1:25732105-26048355 GCF_038502225.1 Cherax quadricarinatus
GTTATCTTTATTTTTAGATTGTAGATTTTTCTACAGAGCTCCATACGCATGAGTTTCATATTACAAAGAAATATTTAAGGCAAAATTGTTTTGTAATCCAAATAAATTTAATGGCTGCTACCAACCACACTTGTTCAAATCGTTAGGGAAAAGAACTGGCTCTTGTATACATATTTCCTCTAGCTGAGAAAATTGACTATTAGTAATGTGAACATTATAATTATTGTATGACAACTGAATATTTATATATAATAAAAAAATCAAAATAAGCCACTGATTGAAAATAGTTCTCTTCTGTGAATCAAGGAAAGAAGCACAATGATCACTAATATGAAGGATATACTTTTTACAATGGTTTCAGTATTATTTTCTTTTATCTGTGCTGCATCAGTCTTTTCGCTATGTCGCTCAACACCTTCATTCCTCGGTTGTGATGAATGGTTTGAAAAACCGACAAGTTGAAGATTGAGACATGCAGCATATGGGATTGATGGACTGAACACATCAACTCCAGGCCGAGGGACTGATTACCTCATACTACTCCTCTCCTTACGCCTTCCTCTTTGTATTGGGCTGATGAAGCCACTGTGTGGCGAAACGTTTCCTGAATAAAGATTCCCATATGCTGCATAAGTGTCTCAATCTTCACCTTCATTCCTCGCTAGGAAGCCCTGAATGAAGCCAAAGATGCCGAAGAAGTCATCTTATCTTATCTGCTACACAAAATAAAATAATGGAAATGGTGCTCTACTTGATTGTGTTTAAGTCGACCACTTTAGAGACATTTATCAATGTCTTCCTTCATCCTTTCCACCATCCCCTTCTTATCTTAACTATGCTCCGAGTCGTCAAAAAAGAGAACCAGCTCGTCGTTTAAATTTCTTCATAGTGGCTTCTGCGAGAGTTACGATCTCATAAGCCAGAATTTTTTTTTTTTCATAAAGTTGAGGTCAAACTCAGAGACAAAGTGCGGATCAAATGCTCAGAATCAAAACTTAAGTAAAATTTTGCAAATAAAAAATTGATAATCAGCAGTCTAGTCTCTTCAAACTTTGACAACTTGATTTAAGCTCTGAACATTTACACTTTCAATGAGTATATATCTTTTTGGCAATCTTCGAGCGCGGTACAGTCTTCCAAGACGTTGGAACTATGATGCCAGACACCAACCAGGAAGATGACTGTGATTTCCAATATCTTTTAACAATGGTTTAACAGTTGAAATCGCTCCATCGGAGTTACCAGATTTTCTGTATTAAAACATGTAAATTTATAATGAATCACAAGCCCAAAAAGGATGCTTTTGTTACTCTCTAGACCACGGGACTGCATAACTATAGCAGATATCCTTAACATCGTGGACAGATTACCTCGAAGAATGCCAGGAATCCTTGAACCAAGATCTTCATGAATCGAAGATGTCGTCATGTCACGTAGAATCAACAGGAGTGATTTCAAGTGTTGCACATTTATTGGAAGATACTGGAGATCACAATCATCTTCCTGAGTGATGTCTTAATTCTTTGCTTTCGTGGATAACATTTTTTGTCTCCAGAGACTCCTCGTCTTTCATAGACCCATCTACTGTCTAGTCCACTCGCAAATATCTGAACACATTCACTTCCTCCATACACGTATATTCCGTGTGAACTGGGGTAGTCCACTCGCAAATATCTGAACACATTCACTTCCTCCATACACGTATATTCCGTGTGAACTGGGGCAACAAGACACAGAACCACTGCAATACGGAGGGTCTTAGGGTCGAGGCCCATTCCCATTGCTGATATAGGAACTGTTTGGAGGCAGTCCCTGGAGTGATGTGCACTCACAGCCTGAAGACGAGCGGTCTCCCTGTCTGATGTTACAGCTCTGAGCATCTTGGCAAGCACCTTTTCAGCGATTGGGCCATCCCAGCTTGACTCTTCGTGAGCCAGTGCTGCACTAGGGTTTGGTGCTGGAGCAGCAAGAGTCTCCCATTCACTTATGGCACTGGCATAGTTAGGGTTCTGTATTCCTGCTGAGTCACTGAGGTTATCAGGAAGAATTTGTCTTATTAACTCGTTTGATGCTATGGAAGAGGATAGGAAAGCTGGTAGAGGAATCTGGGAGGATCTGCGTACTCCCAGCCCCCCAAGCCTGACCAGAAGTGAGGCTTGCAACCACTGTCCATCTTCAAGGGAAAGATTCAATACACTCTCTAGCATGGTCTTAAGGAGAGTGTCATATTCCTTGAGTTTCGGACTGCTGAAGGCTGGGGAGCATCTCAGAAAGTAAGTTTTGGGATTGACAGGCACCTGGTGAGTAGGTAGAAGACATCATGTGTATCAATGTCTTTCATCCTGCCTTCCATCGTCCGGAGGTCTGAGACTTTTTTTTCTAGGATCAGATCGATGGCATTGGACCCAAGAAGAGCACCAAGAAGAGTGCTATTGGCTGGATCAATGGCTCGTGCTCCTGGTAAAACAGCACAAATATTCTGGATCATCTGTCGATTGGTAGAAACTATTTCACATGATGGGGTTTAAAGATAGGTCCAGGCTTTCTCCCATGTCTTTAATTTTTCTAATGTCCTCTAGGAGAGATTCTGTTGTGCCAGCTAGGGTACCATCATCCAAGAACCAGATATTGAGCTCACTCGAGAGTGCTTCTGTGACTTCCTTGATGACCAAACAGAATAGAAAGGGGGCAAGAGGGTCTCACTGTTGCACACCCTCACATGAGTCAGTTTCATGGTCCCCAGACAATAGATTGGAAGTCACACTATAACACGAGTCTATGAAGAGATAGAGGGAAGGGAAGTTTCTATAAACTGCATGGAGAGCAGCATCCCTTCTGACTGAGTTGAAGCATTGGCAAAGTCCAATTTGATCAAAGCTTTTTCATCGGACATGTTGATATATACTCGTGCTGCATGGGCAACTGCTTCACAGCCTTGTTGAACACCAAAACCGAGCTGAGTTGGTTTCAGCATTGCAGCAGATTCTTGACTCACCTTTCTTACTGAAACCTTGGCGACTAGACGCCGAAGGGTGTTGCCCACTGCACTGGGCCTGATTCCTCCATCCTTTTTCTGGAGGGCATACAATGAGACACCAAAGAAAAGGGATCTGATGGCCTCTGGGACACTGCCAGCCAGGCACAGGTTGGAAAATTTGGTGAGTTCAGACAGCAACCTCTCTGAAACTTCACCAAGTGCTGACTGAGTATTTGATTTATGTGTTGAGGCCTTAAACCGGTGAAACCTCCTGCTGAGCCCTGTGGAAATGACATAGCAGCTTTATACACATCAGCATCTTGTAAGGTTAGATGTTCTTCGCCTGCTGCAATGTCAGGGAGGTCAATGTTGGTACTGGGAGCCCTGGGTGGATGTTTGCCCTTCAGAGCTTGCGCAGTACTGACATCCTTAGGAGCGATGGTATCCTCACTGGTTATAAGCCTCAGTTCTCCAATAGTACTACCCTCTTCTATTTTTTTTTTTTTTTTGCTAATTTGGGCTCTGATTTTTGAGGCGTCAGGTGTCCTGTTGTTGGCATTTGCCCGGCAGGTGTTCATCGCTCTAGGGAGGAGACAGACGAGGTTGTCATCCCTCGGGAATGCATTTATTGCCCTTATAACATGTGTTGCTAGTGATTTGTCCCTCCTTGGTGGGACAGCCAAACAGGCATTGCCAAAAAGCAGCAGGTTGTGCCAGGATCTGTTGTTTGAAGGAGCATCGTTGACTTTCTTCAGAAGGTCAGTGAATTTGCTAGCGGCCTGAGGACGAGCTGCTTTGGGGATGTGTGTCAGACTCCTGGTGGATGTTTATTTGATTGCAGATTTGAGGTCCTCTGTAGAGGTGAAGTCACGGTAGCTGTCAGTGCTGTCTGCTGGGAGAGGCTGTTGGCTGCTCTCATTTGGAGTTCTCCTGGAGCCTAGACATCCATTGTGTGCATAGATGTTGCCAGTTGTGGGATTGAGTGCACATTCCCTGTGGCACACCTGGCAGATGCCTCATGAGCGACGGCTTTGGCTCTGTCGTGAAGATTCCTGGGAACCTGGGACTTCTTGTGACATTGGCAATATAAACACAAATGCAGTATAATGTGATCCTTTATTGACTACGTTTCGCCCACACAGTGGGCTTTTTCAAGTCACAAACAGAACTACCTGGGGTGACTTGAAAAAGCCCACTGTGTGGGCGAAACGTAGTCAATAAAGGATCACATTATACTGCATTTGTGTTTATATTGCCATTGTGTCGGTATTTTATACCATTTATTTCCTTCTTGTGACATTGCTGACATCGTGGGGGTGGGAGGGCGCCAGTTGTGGGGTAACGGGTAAAGGACAGCATGGATGCATGGGGGATGAGGGTGGATTATTATTATTATTATTATAATCAAAAAGAAGCGCTAGGATGAGGGTGGAGGATTAGCGAGCGGCAGAGCTAGTAATTGGTGGGGCATTAAACGGCAACACCCTTGGTCAGGAAGTCAGTGGGCCTAGGCTGGGATGAGGGATGGGGAACAGGGATGGGGGGGGCGGAGGGAGTGGCCCTGTATGTTCGCTAAAGATGCACATCACTGACTAACTTTTGCTAATTGTAATACACTTATTATTCCATTTATAAAAAGCCCTCGCCATTTGGCACACTAATCACCATGCTCTCACTATTAACCGAGGTGTTCTTCTGTTCAGCATCCAATGACGGTCTCGTGGGCGACCACTTCCTCCCCTAACCCGGCCGGACGCAGAGGTAAACAGAACCTCCTCCACACCACCACCACCACTACTCCTGAAATCCCAGCATGCGTGCACTTTCACTGATACAGAAGCAACGGTGTAATGCAGAGGATTGTCACAACTCTGTAATCTCCGGTGGATACTCACGATGATGTTTGCCGAAACTGGCCCATGTAAACCGTGTTGGTTCTAGGTTTACACACAAAATATATGGAGCACCACAAACTGCATGCGCATTTACATATATATATATATATATATATATATATATATATATATATATATATATATATATATATATATATATATATATATATATATATATATATATATATATATATACATATATATATATATATATATATATATATATATATATATATATATATATATATATATATATATATATATATATATATATATATATATATATATATATATATATATATATATATATATATGTATATATATATATATATATATATATATATATATATATATATATATATATATATATATATATATATATATATATATATATATATAATGATGGGCAAGTTCTTCATATTTTCTAGACTTTTGGGATTCCCTGAAGCTGGCAGCTGCTCCTCCTTCCTCCCTGGTGTATTGTAGATAAGTATCAGCCAAGAGAGATGCACATATTTAGTCCCACACCACCTGCTTGCCGCCTGTCGAGGCTTGAAGGATGATACCATCTGGACGCTTTTGGCTGCCATCAGATCTGCATAGTTGGAGTGGCTCTCTTATCGCTGGGTATCCGGCTGTTGTGAGGCTTCTCTTAATAATGTTATTAACCTCTTCATGTCTCTCAATCTTTCCCTCGGACGTACGGCACACAAGACCATGGTACCCCAATCGGTCTGCTGCTTCACTGCCACAAATACATCTGTGTTCGGCGAGAATAGGGGCGGCAAGTCGACGGGAAACACCAATGCGGATGGTCTGTGGATCGAGGCGTGTGCCAAGGCTGGAGTTGGGAACAGCCAACAGAAAGTCCCTTGCATGAGGAGCTCTCACTGCCATAAGGTGGGCTCCATTTTTCCTGGACACACTCTGAAGCATTGTTCAGGCTATGTTCTCAACTATTGGGCCATCCCAATGTGACTGTTGTAGTTGTCTGTGGGAGCAGGTCTAGTTTCAGAGCCCATTAGATTATCCCAGATCATGGCACCGTCAACGAACTTTTGGTCATGGACTCCATTTTTGTCCCTAAGATGTTCAGGGAGAATCGCTGCTACAAGTCCACTGGATGCAACGCATGAGGACAGGAAAGCAGGTAGTGTAATCTGTGATGACTTACGGACACCAATGCCTCCTAGTCTGACTGGAAGCGTAGCTTGGTCCCACGTCCCATCTTCTAGAGTAAGGTTTAGTACTTTCGTAAAAATCTGCCTCATGATACTGTCATATTCGTGCAGTATAGGGTTATCATATGAAGGTGCACATCTTAGGAAATATGTTATATATATATATATATATATATATATAAATATATATATATATATATATATATATATATATATATATATATATATATATATATATATATGCAATAAGATCAAAGTAAACAGGTGATTTCGGAATATGCAAAACAACCACTCTGAAAAAATAGAGAAATTCCAAGCGCTTTCGTGACTACTCACATTATCAAGGAACTATGAAAGTAAAGCATACAAGGAAGCTATATAAGGGGTCAGGCCAGCACCTCACTATCAGATCCCACAACGGTTAAACACCTGACGCGCGCCGACCCAACTTGGATAGGTCCTTTGCACAACTCACCCCACAAACTGTTCTACCCAAGAAAATTTAAAAATTATTTGTCCAGTGTATTATTAAATTCTTCCCAAATTCTATTAATTATAAATGGATCTAATTTATATAAACCAAAGGAAATATTCATATTATTGTCAAAACTGCTTTTTATGAAACAAGATTCAATTATATTCCTGTCGACCATGGACTTGCTTGATACTACTTTCTCAACTTTTTGAAAATCAATTGGATGGTTAAAATCTCTTACATGAATAAATAGAGCATTGGAATCTTGTCCAGTTCTAATGCTATATTTATGTTGTTTTAATCTTAGTTCGAGATTTTTACCAGTTTGACCGTAATAAACTTTATCGCAAATTTTACAAGGAATCTTATAGACACATCCATCAGCATTTTGGGGGGAATTCTTTATCAAAAGTTTTTTTACTGTATCAAGATTTTTGAATACAACTTTAATATTAAAAGTCTTAAGAAGAGAAGGCATATCAACCAAGTTTTCATGGTAAGGGAGAACCAACATATTTTTAGTTGAATAAGGCTGGTTGTCCCTTTTTGGATTGTAAAAAGTATTTCTAGCAACTTTAAAAGATTTATCAATTACATTTCTTGGGTATTTTAAATCATTACCTATTTCATAAATTTTGGATATTTCCTCATCTATGAACTCAGGACTACAAATTCGTAAAGCTCTCAGAAACATTGATGAGAAAACAGACAGTTTGACTCTATCTTGATGCGAGGAATAATAGTGGACATAGGAACAGTTATTTGTAGGTTTTCTGTAAATTTTAAATTTGAATTCATTATTACTCTTAATAATTAAAACATCTAGAAAAGGCAATGAGTTATTTTCTTCAAACTCAACAGTAAAATTTATAGAATGGGCTAAGCTATTTAATTTTCCAAGGAAATGGTGTATATCTACATTTTTGGGCATAAGACACAAAATATCATCAACATATCTTAACCATTTAGCTCTGTTAGGGAGGATTGTGTTAAGTAACCTTGTTTCAAAAAATTCCATGTTTAGGTTACTAAGAAGAGGTGAAAGAGGATTTCCCATTGCCATACCAAACTTCTGAGTGTAAAATTTATCATTAAATACAAATTTTCCATCAACAATGCAAAGTTTAATAAGTTTAATGATAGTAGGAACTGGCAATGGTAAATCATAGTTAACGAGTTCTTCAGATAAGAAACTTAATAAATCATCAACAGGAACTTTCGTAAACAAGGAAGTAACATCAAAACTAACCATGTTAAAATCATTTAAGTCAGTCAAGGAGCTTAATTTATAAACCAAGTCTATGTTGTTTTTAACATTAAAGTTAGAAATTTTGCCAACAATAGGGCTCAAAATATCAACAAGCCATTTGGATAATTTATATGAAACTGACCCTATGGAGCTAATAATTGGTCTGACTGGATTCCCTGGTTTGTGTGTTTTTATTAGTCCATACATGTAAGGCAAAGATGGATTAGTGGAAGTAAATTGTTTGACTAATTCATCTTTGCCTTTCAGTAGAAGTTTTATTGTTTTATTGAAATTGCTGTTAACGGTTTCTAGGGGATTTTTCCTAAGTTTAGAATAGGTTTCAGTATCATCTAAGAGATTATTCATTTTTTCTTGGTAATCATTTTCTTTCATAATTACTATTGCATTTATTTTGTCTGCTTTAGTAAGGCGCAAATTTTTATTGTTATTAAGTGTATCATAAGACTTAAAGAATCTTTGAGGGCAATTGGGAATGTTTGGTTTTAACATAGAGCTATATACCATTCCTTTACTAATATTAATTTCATCAGAGGATAAATCAGAAAATTTTTCAAAGTTACAAAAGGCTTTTGCAATTTCAACATTATTAAGTTTTTTTGAAGTTGCAAAACTTAGGCCAAAACCTAGAGCAGCAGTTGTATGTTTGTCTAAAATTTCATCTGATAAGTTAATTACAAAATTGTTATTAGCATGCTTTGTCCAATCACTATTTTCAATTAAAATGTCTAATTTTCTTTGTAGTTTGCTCTTCTACTGAAAGGCAAAGATGAATTAGTCAAACAATTTACTTCCACTAATCCATCTTTGCCTTACATGTATGGACTAATAAAAACACACAAACCAGGGAATCCAGTCAGACCAATTATTAGCTCCATAGGGTCAGTTTCATATAAATTATCCAAATGGCTTGTTGATATTTTGAGCACTATTGTTGGCAAAATTTCTAACTTTAATGTTAAAAACAACATAGACTTGGTTGATAAATTAAGCTCCTTGACAGACTTAAATGATTTTAACATGGTTAGTTTTCATGCTACTTCCTTGTTTACGAAAGTTCCTGTTGATGATTTATTAAGTTTCTTATCTGAAGAACTCGTTAACTCTGATTTACCATTGCAAGTTCCTACTATCATTAAACTTATTAAACTTTGCATTGTTGATGCAAAATTTGTATTTAATGATAAATTTTACACTCAGAAGTTTGGTATGGCAATGGGAAATCCTCTTTCACCTGTTCTTAGTAACCTATACATAGAATTTTTTGAAACAAGGTTACTTAACACAATCCTCCCTAACAGAGCTAAATGGTTAAGATATGTTGATGATATTTTGTGTCTTATGCCCAAAAATGTAGATATACACCATTTCCTTGGAAAATTAAATAGCTTAGCCCATTCTATAAACTTTACTGTTGAGTTTGAAGAAAATAACTCATTGCCTTTTCTAGATGTTTTAATTATTAAGGGTAATAATGAATTCAAATTTAAAATTTGCAGAAAACCTACAAATAACTGTTCCTATGTCCACTATTATTCCTCGCATCAAGATAGAGTCAAACTGTCTGTTTTTTCATCAATGTTTCTGAGAGCTTTACGAATTTGTAGTCCTGAGTTCATAGATGAGGAAATATCCAAAATTTATGAAATAGGTAATGATTTAAAATACCCAAGAAATGTAATTGATAAATCTTTTAAAGTTGCTAGAAATACTTTTTACAATCCAAAAAGGGACAACCAGCCTTATTCAACTAAAAATATGTTGGTTCTCCCTTACCATGAAAACTTGGTTGATATGCCTTCTCTTCTTAAGACTTTTAATATTAAAGTTGTATTCAAAAATCTTGATACAGTAAAAAAACTTTTGATAAAGAATTCCCCCCAAAATGCTGATGGATGTGTCTATAAGATTCCTTGTAAAATTTGCGATAAAGTTTATTACGATCAAACTGGTAAAAATCTCGAACTAAGATTAAAACAACATAAATATAGCATTAGAACTGGACAAGATTCCAATGCTCTATTTATTCATGTAAGAGATTTTAACCATCCAATTGATTTTCAAAAAGTTGAGAAAGTAGTATCAAGCAAGTCCATGGTCGACAGGAATATAATTGAATCTTGTTTCATAAAAAGCAGTTTTGACAATAATATGAATATTTCCTTTGGTTTATATAAATTAGATCCATTTATAATTAATAGAATTTGGGAAGAATTTAATAATACACTGGACAAATAATTTTTAAATTTTCTTGGGTAGAATAGTTTGTGGGGTGAGTTGTGCAAAGGACCTATCCAAGTTGGGTCGGCGCGCGTCAGGTGTTTAACCGTTGTGGGATCTGATAGTGAGGTGCTGGCCTGACCCCTTATATAGCTTCCTTGTATGCTTTACTTTCATAGTTCCTTGATAATGTGAGTAGTCACGAAAGCGCTTGGAATTTCTCTATTTTTTCAGAGTGGTTGTTTTGCATATATATATATATATATATCTATATATATATATATATATAGATATACATATATATATATATATATATATATATATATATATATATATATATATATATATATATATATATATATATATATATATATATATCAATACCAACACTGCAACTAGCCGAGGACTCGAACTCATGTCGTTTTGGCCCGCCTCATGGGTTCGAATCCTCGGCTAGTCTCAGTGCTGTTATTGATTAAATACCATATATATATATAAATGTATATATATATATATATATATATATATATATATATATATATATATATATATATATATATATATATATATATATATATATATATATATATATATATATATATATATATATATATATATATATATATATATATATATATATATATATATATATATATATATATATATATATATATATATATATATATATATATATATATATATATATATATATATATATATATATATATATATATATATATATATATATATATAGGATGGGGTCCACCTCTGGTGTAAATTGTGGGACCCATAGCCTCGGAGAAGTGGATAAAAAGGCTTCAAGGAAGAATATTTGGATTTCTTCCTGAAGCCATTTGAATATTCCACTTCCCCTACCACCCCATCTTTTAAACTATTTTTTTTTACCAATAGGAATATTTTATTACATAATATGGCACAGAAGATTTAAGAGATACATTGTTGATATAAAGGTGGCATATATATATATATATATATATATATATATATATATATATATATATATATATATATATATATATATATATATATATATATATATATATATATATACATGTTGTTACGTGTGTATCACCGATTATAAGGCGAAAATCTCATCCAGCTCCTCAGAGCTGGGGCGTGTGCCCAAAATGCAGCATGCATTACCCCTTTGAACAGCCGCGCTGAGCCGCTGGAACAGAAAACTAGCTGCCCTGGGATCCCTAGTTACCCTGATGAGTCTTTTTCCCAGCTCCTTAAGGAAATTAGATGCACTCTTTCCCCATGAGCCAAGGGTCTCTGAGCCTATGGGAACAAACATATAATGATGGGCAAGTTCTCCATATTTTCTAGACTTTTGGGACTCCCTAAAGCTGGCAGCTGCCCCTCCTTCCTCCCTGGTGTATTGGAGATAGGTATCAGCCAAGGTAGATGCACATGTATAGTCCCACACCACCTGCTTCCCATCTGTCCAGGCTTGAAGGGTGATACCATCTGGACGCTTCTGGCTGCCATCAGATCTGCATAGTTGGGGTGGCTCCCTTACTGCTGGGCATCCAGCTGTTGTGAGGCTCCTCTTGATAATGTTATTAACCTCCTCATGTCTTGCAATCTTTCCCTCGGATTTACGGCACACAAGACCATGGTACCCGAATCGGTCTGCTGCTTCACTGCCACAAATACACCTGTGTTCGGCGAGAATAGGGGCGGCAAGTCGAAGGGCAACACCGATGCGGATGGTCTGTGGGTCGAGGCGTGTGCCAAGGCTGGAGTTGGGAACAGCCAACAGAAAGTCCCCAGCATGAGGGGCTCTCACTGCCAGCAGGCGGGCTCTATCCTTCCCTGACACACTCTGAAGCATCGTTGAGGCTATATTTTCCACTATTGGACCATCCCAGTGCGATTGTTTGTAGTTGTTGGGGGGAGCAGGTCTGGTTTCTGAGCCCGTTAGATTATCCCAGATCATTGCTCCGTCAATGAATTTTGGTCCTGGGCTCCAATCTTGTTCCTAAGATGTTCAGGGAGAATCGCTGCTACAAGCTCTCTGGATGCAATACACGAGGACAGAAAAGCAGGTAACGCAATCTGTGATGACTTGCGGACACCAATGCCTCCTAGTCTGACTGGAAGTGTAGCTTGGTTCCACTGCCCGTCTTCTAGAGTAAGGTTAAGTACTTTCGTAAAAATCTGCCTCAGAATACTGTCATATTCGTGCAGTATAGGGTTATCATATGAAGGTGCACATCTTAGGAAATATGTCAACCTGGGCAGACTCAAGCACTTTGTGAGAAGGTACAAGGCATCGTGGGTGTCCAGATTGCCTATTCGTTGTTCCATTCTCCTTAACTCTTCCAATTTCTTCCTGAGAATTGTGTCAATGGCATTGCTTCCCAGAGGTGCTCCTAGCAAGACACTATTTGTGGGGGCAATGACTGCTGCTCCTGGTAGTTTTGATCTCACTGCATTTATCACTTGTTGACTGACTGAGATGATTTCACATTTGGATGGATTCAGGATGAGACCCATTTCCTGTCCCCGTGTCATTACCTGTGTAAGGTCATGTAGGAGGGACTCCTTTGTACCTGCTAGTGTGCCATCATCTAGGAACCAGATGTTTAGCTCGCTGGTCAGTCTGACTGTGATTTCCCTAACTGCAATACAGAAGAGAAATGGTGCAAGAGGATCTCCTTGTTGGACACCCTCTGATGATGTGATTTCATGCTCTCCAAAGAGAAGCATTGATTCCTTGCTATACCCAGCTGAAACAAAAGGGAAGAGACCAGGGAAATGTTCTTGTACTGCTGCTAATACCACGTCTCTTTTCAGGAGATTGAACGCATTCTTGAAATCTAATTTTACCACTGCATTGTCCTCAGGCAGGTTGTTGATATATGCCCTTGTTGCATGAACCGCTGCTTCACTTCCTTGAGAGACCCCAAAGCCAAGCTGGTTTGGTTGAAGCATCATGGCTGCCTGTGCACGAATACTTCGGACAGCAGCTTTGGATACGAGGCGGCGTAACGTGTTGCCTACTGCAATTGGCCGAATTCCTCCATCCTTCTTTTTAAGTGCACAAAGTGTTGCACCAAAAAAGAAAGGTCTAATTTCATCAGGAATCAGACCAGCCAAGGAATTGTTGACGAACCTTGTGATCTCTGAAAGCAGTGTCTCTGCAATTTCCCCAATAACTGGATTAACCATTTCCTTTAAATGCTGTGGCCTTATTCCAGTGTAACCCCCAGCAGAGCCAGATGGGAACGACATTATTGCTTTGTAAATGTCTGAGTCTTCCACAATCAATGGTTCCATAGTGGGGACAGAGGTGTTGGAACTGTTGGTGCCACTGGTTTCCCTGGCAGGGTGCTTTCCTCTAAGTGCTTCAGCCGTGTCAGCATCCCTGGGAGCAACTGTATCTTCACTGGTAATAATTCTGATTGCCCCCACTGTGTTGCCCTCTTCAATTTTCTTGCTCACCTGGACTCTGACTTTTTCACTGTCAGTAGAGTGAGTGGGGGTTCTGCCTCTCCCTTTTTTGTGTTGACGGGGAAGGTGAATGAGGTTATCAACTCTAGGAAAATCTCTTAAGGATTTAATTATCATTGAGGCTAGCCTCTTTCCCCTTCTTTCCGGCACAGCTAAGCAGACATTGCCAAAAAGTAGCAAGTTGTGCCATGCCTTGATGGTTGGTGGAGCATTTAAGATAGTGGAACCATCGTTTACTTTTTTCAGGAGGTCTGTAAGTTTCCCAGCTGCGTGTGGACGGGCTGCTTTGGGAATATGTGTGAGTGTCCTCGTACCTGTTGCTTTGATTGCTTCCAAGAGATTGTCTGATGAGATAAAATCTGTTGGAGTGGGTTCAGGTGCCTGAGGTGGCTCTGGATCATCACTTTCCACAGGAGGACATCCTGAACCAGGGCAACTACCGTGTTTGCGGAGGAAACCATTAGAGTTGAGACAACGAAGCTGTAAGCATGACCGACACTTGCCTCTCCTAGTATTGCCAGCCGTGCCATTTCCCTGGCTGCTTGCTTCCTCCTGGTTGGCATCCATCTGCTAGACTAGACAATAGGAGTGGAATATGACATGCTGGGTGGGTATGGTGCGTGGAAGGTAGTGAACTTGACCGTGGTGGCCTGGTGGAGTTTGAGGGGCCGGGAGGGGAAGGGGAAAACTTCCCTTGGGAATTAGGTGGGGGAGGCGCAGGTTGAGTGGGGTTATCCCGGGGAGTACAATACACATGGACTTGCACACTATATATTGTTCACACTGTCTTACAATACACATAACTTTATTTGTTTCCTATGTACACTATGAACAATGTTGGTATGGGCACTGCTGAACCAATGTGGTCACTCACCATCTAGTTACACATCCCACCTCTTCCACCCACCCCCGTGACGTGGGGGTGGATGCACTGACTGGTCACTCCCTCGTTAACATTAATTTCACATTGTTTTTCCATAACATAAGCCTTTAAAAAGTCCATGCATCGACACAATCATTTCCACGTTAACTGGAAGCATGGTGCATGGTGCTGGATATAGATGTTTTTATAAGAGCTTTTCGAGGTTTGTATGTACGATAATCTTGGCCGGTACTCATAAACAGTGTAGGCCTTGTACTCCCCCACACCTCCACTGGCCGTCTTCCTCACTACCACCACCACCACTCACCAACATTCACAAACTGCACAACATTTCCACAATTTACCTTGAAACGGTGCTTTGAAATGTCTTCTCGCTTCACTGGAATCTTCCCAGAGTATTCACAATAGGTCCTGTTGAGTCTTAACCTGGTCAGCCTCGTTGATCCGGACTTATAATTGAAAATCCCGCAGCTAGCCCGCCACACGTCTTGCCAGCGCATATATAGTATATACAATAAGATCACAGCAAACAGGTGATTTCAGAATATACAAAACAACCACTCAGAAAGAATAGAGAAATTCCAAGCGCTTTCGTGACTACTCACATTATCAAGGAACTATGAAAGTAAAGCATCCAAGGAAGGTATATAAGGGGGTCTGGCCAACACCTCACTATCAGATCCCACAACAGTTAAACACCTGACGCGCGCTGGCCCAACTGGACAGGTCCTTTGCGCAACCACCAACAAACTATTCTACCCAAGAAATTTTTTAAAATTATTATTTGTCCAGTGTATTATTAAATTCTTCCCAAATTCTATTAATTATTAATGGATCTAATTTATATAAACCAAAGGAAATATTCATATTATTGTCAAAACTGCTTTTTATGAAACAAGATTCAATTAAATTCCTGTCGACCATGGACTTGCTTGATACTACTTTCTCAACTTTTTGAAAATTAATTGGATGGTTAAAATCTCTTACATGAATTAATAGAGCATTGGAATCTTGTCCAGTTCTAATGCTATATTTATGTTGTTTTAATCTTGGTTCGAGATTTTTACCAGTTTGACCGTAATAAACTTTATCGCAAATTTTACAAGGAATCTTATAGACACATCCATCAGCATTTTGGGGGGAATTCTTTATCAAAAGTTTTTTTTACTGTATCAAGATTTTTGAATACAACTTTAATATTAAAAGTCTTAAGAAGAGAAGGCATATCAACCAAGTTTTCATGGTAAGGGAGAACCAACATATTTTTAGTTGAATAAGGCTGGTTGTCCCTTTTTGGATTGTAAAAAGTATTTCTAGCAACTTTAAAAGATTTATCAATTACATTTCTTGGGTATTTTAAATCATTACCTATTTCATAAATTTTGGATATTTCCTCATCTATGAACTCAGGACTACAAATTCGTAAAGCTCTCAAAAACATTGATGAGAAAACAGACAGTTTGACTCTATCTTGATACGAAGAATAATAGTGGACATAGGAACAGTTATTTGTAGGTTTTCTGTAAATTTTAAATTTGAATTCATTATTACCCTTAATAATTAAAAATTAGATACATATACATATATATATATATATATATATATATATATATATATATATATATATATATATATATATATATATATATATATATATATGTATGTATCTAGGTAATAGGTTGGTAAACAGCAACCGCCCAGGGAGGTACTACCGTCCTGCCAAGTGAGTGTAAAACGAAAGCCTGTAATTGTTTCACATGATGGTTGGATTGCTGGTGTCCTTTTTTCTGTCTCATGAACCTGCAAGATTTCAGGTACGTTTTGCTACATCTACTTACACTTAGGTCACACTGCACATACATGTACAAGCACATATATACACACCCCTCTGGGTTTTCTTCCATTTTCTTTCTAGTTCTTATTCTTGTTTATTTCCTCTTATCTCCATGGAAAAGTGGAACAGAATTCTTCCTCCGTAAATCATGCGTGTTGTAAGAGGCGACTAAAATGCCGGGAGCAAGGGGCTATAACCTCTTCTCCTGTATATATTACTAAATGCAAAAGGAGAAACTTTCGTTTTTCCTTTTGGGCCACCCCACCTCGGTGGGATATGGCCGGTGTGTTGAAAGAAGACTAGGCTGAACTCCCATTTTCAAAAGGTTCTTTTACAGTGTGTTTCACGATATCTTATGAAACTATGGCTTGTACTATTGTTCCATTAACGACTCATATTAACGCAGTCATGACTTACACTATCATGGTCCACAATTGCTTTCACTAACATGCCTAACACTACCTTATTCAGTAATATCTAATGTGAACATTCCTAAACTATGTCCCATGTAAGGTAATGCTAAAAGTTTTACATGACTACGAGAGAAGACCAAAATGCTTTGAGCCTGTCACTGAATGGAATCCTAACACTTTTGATGGCTTGAAGTTAGTCATTCTTGCATGATCATCGTGTAGCAAGACCAGTCTCCGCCATATTCTAAACTCAAGAGTTGGGTTTTAGAATTCCGTCGTAGCAGGAAATCTGTTAAAGACGATACTGTGTGGCAGGCCTTCGACCTCAATAAATCAGGAAAAACCATTGAGGGCCACGCACCGAATAGTGATGGAAGATCGAATAGAGACGTTGTATCAGGAAAATGATAATTAAGACACTTGGGCATCATTTGGGAATCTTTATTCTCTATCCAGTGGCTTCTTCAGCCTAATACAGAGAAGAACAGTGGAAAATGGGGAGTAGTTTGAGATAATCAGTCCTTCAGCCTTGGATCGATGTGTTCAGTCCATCAGTCTTGATAAAAGTAAAGCATATCCTCTTATATACCGCAGACAGAAAAAGTGAAGCCATGGTAAATAGAATCATTAGTGGAAAAACGCACTAATGGAAATAAGTCATTCCTCTACGTCAGATACAGCAACATCTTGAGATCAAGAAGCAGGGAATTCTTTAGAATTTGCTAAAACTTTAGGCATGACTTATTAGCATCAATGGGGTTTTCCCACTGATGACTCCTCCTATCACTGCTGCACCTTATCTGTTTGCAGAATGTAAACCCCCTTCTATGCAGAAATGCTGTACTTTTATCAAGATTGATGAATTGAATACATCTACCGAAGGCAGAAGGACTGATTACCTCAAACTCCTCATTTTCCACTGTACTGGACTGAAGAAGCCTCTGGGTGGCAAAACGTTTCCGGAATGAAGATTACGAAATGTTGCCCAAGTGTCTCAATTATCAATTTGTCGGTTTTCCAGATTATTTATACAAATTGCTTCACATGGTAGACACTCTGGAAATTAGTTATGGTTTAGTTAAATCCAATCTCCTTAAACATTTTACTCTGAACAAAGTCTGTGCTCGTCGAGTACCGGGAATGTTGACAGCCGATACGAAAATGATTCAGGTTTTCTTTAAACCTTGAGCTTATGAATAAGGACTGGGAAAAATTTAAGCAGCGGTTTGTAACCGGGGATGAAAAACTGATTCATCACTATGACCTTGAATCCAAGTAACAGTGAAAACAAAGGAAACATACAAATTCTCGGACACCAAACAAATTCGAAGTTTCCCAATGCCAGCAAAACCCTGCGCACAATTTTCTATTATGCCGAAGGATTGATCCAAATTGACTTTGTCTTACAAGGTCCACATTACAGGTGAATATTTCGCTGATATGTTTAAGCGTTTGTGTGAGTCAGTCCGTGAAAAACGGGTAGGGAAGTTGTCCACCACTCCTATACCCCCTGCTGCTTCACGTTGATGATTCTGCTACTACGTTGCGAAATGCAAAGGCATCTTCGCGAGACTCATCTATTCTCCGGTCCTGGCCCCAAGCGACTTCCACCTGCTTCCGAAACTGAAGGGCCACTTCTGTGGGGCAGGATACCAGGATGACAATGACCTTAAGTCTGCTACAAACAGTAGTTTAAGAAACAATAGTAAACCACCCCTTTTCGAGCTACAGGGAAATACTTTGTGAACGTTTTAAAAAGTGTAAAGTTTTTCATGTGACTATTTTGAAATATAAATTTATATCAGTTTTACTGCCATTTCCTTAATATGTTAGGCTCAGAATTTTTTGATCTTCCTGCGTACGTCTCACGATGGCTAATACTGCCATTCCCAACATCATAATGCCCCAATATGAATAATTCCACCATGCCTTGCACTACCCTATCTCATTATAGTTACTATCACCTTGCCTAACATAATTATGCCCCATAGGAGTATTAGGCATGTCAACATGCCTACTACGACTGTCATACTATAGCACTGCCAAAATGCATGACATTAAAATGTCCCATGGTAAATAATACCACCATGCTTAATACTACCATGTTAAACCATAGGTTATGACAACATGACTAACGCTGATGTGTCTCCTCTACAGAGGAGTTCCCCGCAGCGATGCACCACGACAACGGAGCCAGCAGTAGGCAGCCACTGGGGACTCTGGCTAACGTGGCTGTGAACATCAACCTTGCTCTCCTGGCTTCTGCTAATCAAATTTCTGCTTTTTCCTATAACTGTTTGTTTTATTCTCTCTTATAACTAGACCTGAAAATAGTATATATTTTTATGACATTCAAATATTTAATGTATATACTTGAGAAAAATGATTGAATCGTAATAAACAGTGTGAATATAAGTGAGTTCAAGTGTTTATATGTGTTTATATATGTAATAATATGTATATAACAAAATTTTAATCAACAAATAGCTTATTCAAGATATATAAAAGTCGCGCCGAATAAACCAAACTGGGGAGTCCAGCCTACAGAGCAGCAGTGTTTTTCTGTTGAATATACAGAATAAAAATTTGGTATTGCAAAAAAATACATATGTAACTGATTTTATGCATCAACAAGTGTGACAGAAGTGAAGGTTTATGAATTAGAGGAGGAGGCGGTTAGGGTAAGATGTAAACAACTATTGCAAGAAATATGGGCTAGTGTGAGTATAGGCAATGAAGTGGAAAAGGTATAGGGTTATTTGATAAAATAATATTGGAGTGTTCAGCAGAAGTTTGTGGTTACAGGAAAGTGGGTGCGAGAGGGAAGAAGAGCGATTAGTGGAATTATGAGGTGAAGACTAAGAGAGAAAAAGATGGAGGGAATATTTTGAGGAACTGTTAAATGTTGGTGAAGATAAGGAAGCTGCGATTTCGTGAACTGGGGAGGGAGGTATAACATCTTGTAGGAGTGAGGAAGAGCCAGTTGTAAGTATAGAAAAGTGCTTGAGGCAGTGGGTAGAATGAAAGTGGGTAAATAACCTGGGAGTGGTGGGATAAAGGCAGAAATGTTAAAAGCAGGCAGGAATAGTTTTGCAGTAGTTAGTATTTTTATTTAGTAAATGTATGGAAGAGGGTAAGGTGTCTAGGGAGTGGCAGATAGCATGCATAGTTCCTTTGTTTAAGGGCAAAGGGGACAAAAGAGAGTGTAAGAATTACAGTGTAATAAACCTGTCGAGTATACCTGGTAAAGTGTATGGAAGAGTTATTGTTGAAAGAAATACGAGTTAGACGGAGAGCAGGATCGTAGAGGAACAGAAAGGCATAAAGATGGGTAGGGGGGTGTGGACCAAGTGTTCACAGGGAAACATGTAGGTGAACAGTATTCAGATAAAGGTAAAGAAGTTTTTGTGACATTTATGGATATGGAAAAGGCTACTGAAAGCAGTGAAGAATTTTTACGAGGATAGTGAGGCTCAGGTTAAGGCTTGTAGGAGAGAGGGAGATTATTGTCCAGTAAAAGTAGGCCTTAAACAGGGACATGTGATGTCACCATGGTTGTTTAATATATTTATAGATAGGGTTGTTAGAGAATTGAATGCTCGGGTGTTGACAAGAGTTGGGTGATTAAAAGATAAAGAGTCTAGCACTCTATTTTTTTTTATATTTTCAACAAAATTTGTTGATAACATCTCACCCACTCTCTCATTTGCTCTCTTTTTATATTGCTTCAAAAGTCTCTTAACCTCTCTTTTTCTTTCCATATACTCCTCCCTCCTTGCATCTCTACTACTTTGTATAAACTTCTCATATGATAACTTTTTTCCCCTATTACTCTATATCATTCCACTAATCGCTCTTCTTCCCTCCCGCACCCACTTTCCTGTAACCACAAACTTCTGCTGAACACTCTAACTCTACATTCTTAAACCTGCCCCATACATCTTCGACCCCATTACCTACACTCTCACTAGCCCATCTACCCTCCAATAGTTGTTTATATCCTTCCCTAACTGCCTCCTTTAGTTTATAAACCTTCACCTCTCTCTTACTTGCTGTCTCTATTTTCCTTGTATCCCATCTACCTTTTACTCTCTGTAGCTACAACTAAAAAGTGATTTGATACATCTGTGGCCCATCCATAAACATGTACATCCTGAAGGCTACTGATCAGTCTTTCATCTACCAATACTTAGTCCAACAAACTGCTGTCATCACGTATATATATACATATATATATATATATATATATATATATATATATATATATATATATATATATATATATATATATATATATATATATATATATATATATATATATATATATATATATATATATACACACACATATATATATATATATATATATATATATATATATATATATATATATATATATATATATATATATATATATATATATATATATATATATATATATATATATATATATATATATATATATATATATATATATATATATATATATATATTGAGGGACCCATAGCCTCGGAAAAGTGGATAATAAGGCTTCAAGGAAGAATATTTGGATTTCTTCCTGAAGCCATTTGAATATACCACTTCTTCTACCACCCCATCTTTCTATTCTTTTTTACCAATAGGTATATTTTATTACATAATACAGTACAAAAGATTAAAGAGATACATTATTGATATAAAGATGGCATATACAGTACATAAGGTGTGAGAGATACATGTTTAATACATAATGTTAAATGTTTGTCACTGATTATAAAGTGTAAATCACATCCAGTTCCTCAGAGCTGGGGTGCGTGCCCAAAATACAGCAGGCATTACCCTTCTGAACAGCAGCACTGAGTAGCTGGAACAGAAAACTAGATGCCCGGGGATCCCTAGTTACATTGATCAGCCTCTTGCCTAGCTCCTTTAATGAACTTAGATGCATTCTTTTCCCATGAGCCAAGGGTCTCAGAGGCTATGGGAACGAGCATATAATGAAGGGCAAGTTTTCCGCATTTTCTAGACTTCTAGGACTCCCTGAAGCTGGCAGCTGCCCCTCCTTCCTCCCTGGTGTATTGGAGATAGGTATCAGCCAAGGTAGATGCACATGTGTAGTCCAACACCACCTGCTTGTCGTCTCTTCAGGCTTGAAGGGTGATACCATCTGGTCGCTTTTGGCTACCATCAGATCTGCATAGTTGGGGTGGCTTCCATACTGTTGCGCATCCGGCTGTTGTGAGGCACCTCTTGATATTGTTATTAATCTCCTCAAGTCTTGCAATCTTTCCCTCGGATGTACGGCACACAAAACCATGGTACCCGAATCGGTCTGCTGCTTCAGTGCCACAAATAGGGGCGGCAAGTCGAAGGGCAACACCAATGCGGATGGTCTATGGGTCGAGGCGTGTGCCAAGGCTGTAGTTGGAAACAGCCATCACCAAGTCCCCTGCATGATGAGCTCTCACTGCCAGGAGGCGGTTCAGGCTATGTTTTTCCACTATTGGGCCATCCCAGTGTGACTGTTTGTAGTTGTTCAGGGAAGCAGGTCTGGCTTCAGAGCCCGTTAGATTATCCCAGATCATTCAGAACTTTTCGTCCTGGACTCCAATCTTGACCCTAAGATGTTCAGGGAGAATCGCTGCTACAAGCCCTCTGGATGCAAAGCATGAAGACAGAAAAGCAGGTAGCGCAATCTATGATGACTTACGGACACCAATGGTTCTTAATATGACTGGAAGTGCAGCTTGGTCCCACTGCCTATCTTTTAGAGTAAGGTTAAGTACATTAGTAAAAATCTGCCTTAGGATGTTGTCATATTCAAGCAGTATAGGGTTATAATATGATGGTGCACATCTTAGGAAATATGTCAACCTGGGCAGACTTAAGCATTTTGTGAGAAGGTACAAGGCATCGTGGGTGTCAAGATTGCCTATTCGTTGCTCCATTCTCCTCAACTCCTCCAGTTTCTTCCTGAGAATTGTGTCAATGGCATCGCTTTCCAGAGGTGCTCGAAGCAAGGTACTATTTGTGGGGTTAATGACTGATGCTCCTGGTATTTCTGAGCTCACTGCATTTATCACTTGTTGATTGACTGAGATGATTTCACATTTTAATGGATTCAGGATGAAACCCATTTCCTGTCCCCGTGTCTTCACCTGTGTAAGATCGTCTAGAAGGCACTCTTTTGTACCTGCTATTGTGCCATCATCCAGGAACCAGATATTTAGCTTACTGGTCAGTCTGACTCTGATTTCCGTTAGAAATGGAGCAAGAGGATCCCCTTGCTGGACACCGTCTGATGATGTGATTTCATCCTCTCCAAACAGGAGCATTGATTCCTTGCTATATCCAGCTGAAACAAAGGGGAAGAGACCAGGGAAATGTTCTTGCACCCCTGCTAATACCACGTCTCTTTTCAAGAGAATAAAAGCATTCTTGAAATCTAATTTTACCACTGCATTGCCCTCAGGCAGATTGTTGATATACGCCCTTGATGGATAAACCGCTGCTTCACTTCCTTGAGAGACTCCAAAGCTAAGCTTGTTTGGTTGAAGCATCATGGCTGCCTCTGTGCGAATACTTCTGAGAGCAGATTTGGAAACGAGGCGGCGAAAAGTGTTGTCCACTGCAATTGGCCTCATTCCTCCATCCGTCTTTTTAAGGGCACAAAGTGATACACCAAAACAGAAAGGTTCAATTTCGTCAGGAATCAGACCTGCCAAGGAATTGTTAACAAATCTTGTGAGCATTGAAAGCAGTGTCGCTGTAATCTCCCCGATAACTGGATTAACCATTTACTTTAAATGCTGCGGCCTTATTCCAGTGTAACCCCCAGCAGAGCCGGACGGGAACGACATTATTGTTTTGTAAATGTCTGAGTTTTGCACAATATATATATATATATATATATATATATATATACATATATATATACATATATATATATATTATATACATTTATATATATATATATATATATACATATATGTATATATATATATATATATATATATATATATATATATATATATATATATATATATATATATATATATATATATATACATATATATATACATATATATATATATTATATACATTTATATATATATAAGAACATAAGAAAGAAGGAACACTCCAACAGGCCTACTGACCCATGCGGATCAGGTCCATATCCCCCCCGGATTAGACCAATGACCCCCCTGGATTAGCCCAATGACCCACCCAGTCTGGTCACCTCCACTTAAGGAAGGAACACTGCACCAAACCCAGCAGCACAAGCTAGTCAGGTCCAACTCACACCCACCCACACCCACTCATGTATTTATCTAACCTATTTTTAAAACTACACAACGTTTTAGCCTCAATAACTGTACTCGGGAGTTTGTTCCACTCATCCAAAACTCTATTATCAAACCAGTGCTTTCCTATATCCTTCCTGAATCTGAATTTTTCCAGCTTGAAACCATTGCTGCGAGTCCTGTCTTGGCTGGAAATTTTCAGCACGCTATTTACATCCTCTTTATTTATTCCTGTTTTCTATTTATACACCTCGATCATATCCCTTTCGAGAGAGTGCAGATTCAGGGCCCTCAGTCTATCCTCATAGGGAAGATTTCTGATACATGGGATCATCTTTGTCATCCTCCTTTGTACGTTTTCCAGAGCATTTATATCCATTCTGTAATACGGTGACCGGAACTGAGCAGCATAGTCTAAATGAGGCCTAACCAAGGATATATAGAGTTGAAGAACAACCTGAGGACTTCTGTTATTTATACTTCTAGACATGAAGCCAAGAATTCTGTTAGCTTTATTGCGAACACTAGATTAGTGCTAAATAGAACACTAGATTACTGCTAACCAGAATTCCTAAATCCTTTTTGCAATCAGTAGTATTAAGATCTACATTATTTAGTTTATATGTGACATGGTTATTTAACTGTCCAACATTTAGAACTTTGCATTTGTCAATATTAAACTGCATCTGCCACTTCTCCGACCATTGCATCAGTCTATTCAAATCATCCTGGAGTGCTCTAGTGTCCTCATTAGAATGAATTGGATGGCCTTTTTTGGTGTCATCAGCAAATTTGCTTGTGTCGCTGTTTATTCCCTCATCTGTGTCGTTTATGTAAACTGTGAACAACAACGGGCCCAACACTGACCCATGAGGAACACCGCTTATGACGTGCCCCAATTCTGATTTCTCCCCATTTATGCAAACTCTCTGCTGTCTATTTGTCAGCCATGCCTGTACCCATGAAAAATTTCTCCTCCTATTCCGTGTGCCTTAAGTTTCCTCAATAGCCTCTGGTGTGGAACTCTATCGAAAGCCTTACTGAAGTCCATATACACAATATCATATTCATTACCATGATCTACCTCCTCAAACACCTTAGTGAAACAAGTTAGTAAATTCGTAAGACAGGAACGCCCCTTTGTAAAACCGTGTTGGGATTCTTTAATCAATCTGTGCCTGTCAAGATGGCTACGAGTTGCTTCGGCAATTATTGATTCCATACATTTTCCTACTATGGAGGTAAGGCTTATTGGTCTATAGTTCGAAGCAAAGGACCTGTCACCTGCCTTGTAAATAGGTATTACATTTGCCATTTTCACCTTATCAGGCACTATGCCAGTTTTGTAGTGATATGTTAAAAAGATTAGCCAAAGGTATGCTAAGTTCCTCTTTACATTCCTTTAACACCTTTGCAAACAGTTCATCAGGGCCTGGGGATTTGTTAGGTTTTAGTTTCTCTATTTGTCTGAGGACCATGTCACTAGTTACCACAATCGTACATAGTTTATTATCATCCTGTTCTACATAATCTATTATTTCAGGAATATCGCTAGTATTTTCCTGGATGAAAACTGAGAGGAAGTAGGTATTGAGAATTTCACACATCCTTATCACTGTCATTGATCTGACCAGAGTTACTCATAAGTGGGCCAATCTTGTCCCTAATCTTACTTCTGTATACCTGAAATAACCCTTTTTGGTTAGCCTTTGAATCCCTTGTGACCTTAGCCTCATAATTCCTTTTTGCTTTTCTTATTCCTTTCTTCATTTCTCTCTTTAATTGAATATATTGATTTCTTAACTGCCCATCCCCTCTTCTGATACGCCTATATATGCCTCTCTTTTGACCATTGAGATGTTTTATTCTACTGTTCATTCATTTGGGATCACTTTTGTTAGATCTAATTTCCTTACTCGGAACAAAAGTTGTCTGGGCAGCTAGAACTATGCTCTGAGAAACGTCATATTGGCAACCAAGATCACCTACCTGACCCATAGTCAGGACATCCCAATTTAGGCCAATTTTTCAGTCCCATGAAGTCGGCCAAGCGAAAATCTGGGACAGAGATTTGATTGCAGTTATCTGGGTAATTCCATGATATATTGAAACTAAGTGATTTGTGATCACTTTCCCCAAGCTCATCATTAACCTCAAGATTTTTAATTAGTGAATCTTTTTGGCAAGAGCCAAGTCAAGCAGATTGTTTCCTTTAGCTGGTTCTGTCACAACCTGTTCTAAAAAGCAATCCTGAACCGTATCAAGAAAGTCACTAGACTCAAGATTTCCTGCCATATTGTTCCATTGAATTTGTCTAAAGTTAAAATCTCCCATTATCACAACATTTTCATATCTAGTTGCCTTATGAATTTCGTCCCATAACAGCTTACTGCCCTCCCTATCAAGGTTTGGGGCCTATAAATCACACCCAGAATTAATTTGTCACTTCCATCAAGGAACTGTAGCCAAACAGATTCTGTGTTCGATGTTTCTAATCTTATATCATGTCTAAGACAGCAATTAAAATTTTCTCTGACTTACATCGCCACACCACCACCCTTCCTGTTTACACCATCAGTGTGGAATAGTTTATAACCCTGTATGCTGCATTCAGAAGGCATTTCTCTATCTTTCAGGTTGAACCATGTCTCTGTTTTACCAATAATGTCTATATTACCTACACTTGCAAGTAATCTTAGCTCATCGAACCTTATTTCTTAGACTCCTACTATTTGTATAGTAAACCGTAAGGGAGCTAGTCACTCGTTGCCCTCTGCTGTCTCTCTTTGTTTGTTGATCAATTGATTTGCCATTACTAGCAACTTTATTTTGAATATTGTCTTTTAAACATATC
Organism: Cherax quadricarinatus; assembly: GCF_038502225.1. Classification (NCBI taxonomy): domain Eukaryota; kingdom Metazoa; phylum Arthropoda; class Malacostraca; order Decapoda; family Parastacidae; genus Cherax; species Cherax quadricarinatus. The sequence goes on from NC_091345.1 coordinate 25,758,868, forward strand.
CCTGAGGTATCCCGGTAATAACTGCTGTTTTTAACCCTAATGCTGCAGCCTGATTGTTTCCCACAAACACTCATACCTCTATAATCTATCAGTTTAAATTCCTAGACAAGTTATCAATTACCCTCTCAATTGAATTGGCTAATGCAACCACTCCATCCGCAGAGAGATGAACCCCATATATATATATATATATATATATATATATATATATATATATATATATATATATATATATATATATATATATATATATATATATATATATATATATATATATATATATTTATATATATATATATATATATATATATATATATATATATATATATATATATATATATATATAACAAAAAAGGCACAATACCGTGACTGGAACGATACACAAATAACCCGCACATAAAAGAGAGAAGCTTACGACGACGTTTGGATCCGACTTGGACCATTGACAAAGTCACACTAACCAGAAGTGGAGCAGGACGGCTATATATAGGCAGGAAGAGGTGGTGGTAGTAGTAGTAGTAGTAGTAGTAGTAGTAGTAGTAGTAGTAGTAGTAGTAGTAGTAGAAGAATGGTATATAATACCGACAAGATGAAATTAAGACACATGCATGTGTCTGTATAAATATATATATATATATATATATATATATATATATATATATATATATATATATATATATATATATATATATATATATATATATATATATATATATATATATATATATATATATATGGGGGGGAGCTCTGAACCAAGTGAAAGAGAAAACATAGCAGGGAACCTAAATGTCAAAATGCGAAAAACGATTTTTGAAGGCGTGATAGGTGTTTGGGGTGCTAGGTGTAAATGGTGATTGGGGCCTTTGATTAAAATTTGTATAGAAAGAGTATGGTTATAGGTAATACACGTTTTAGAGAAAAAAAAGATAAATAAGTATACAATATGATATAAAGCGTAATGACAGATGATTGGTAGTTTGTTTATCTATGAACTGGTGAATGAACGGTTGATGGGTAGACTTCAGGATGAGCATATTTTCAGATGGGCAACAGATATGTCAGATCATTTTTTGTTGTAGCTACTGTGTGAGTAAAAGATGGATGGGGTACAAGGAAACTGGTATCAGAAAGTAAGAGAGAGATGAAAGTATATAAACTAAAGGAGGAGGAGACAGTTAGGGTTAGGGTAAGCTATTAGCAAATATTGGTAGAAAGATGGGCGAGTGAGAGTATTTGCAATGAGAACCAAAAGGCAAAATACAATGACTGGAAGAATACACAAATAACCAGCACACAGGAGAGAGGAGCTTACGACGACGTTTCGGTCCGACTTGGACTATTTACAAAGTGACTTTGTAAATGGTCCAAGTCGGACTGATACGTCGTCGTAAGCTTCTCTCTCCTTTGTGCTGGTTATTTGTGTATACGCATTGAGGTTGAAGAGGTCTGAGGAAGAATTAAAAATGCAGTGCTAGTGTTCTGGAGAAGTTTATGGATTAAGGAGGGTGGGTGAAGAGGAGCAATTAGTGGAATGATGAGGTAAAGTGTAGTAACAGAGAAAAAGCTAGCGTATGAGAGGTTTTTACATAGTGGAAGTGATACAAGAGGAAAGGAGTATATTGAGAGGAAAAGAAAGATTAAAAGTGGTGAAGGAATGTAAAAGAGAGAGTGGGAGAGATGCTATGAAATTTTTTTACCGAGAATAAGGAAAAGTTTGGAGTAAGATTAATAAGTTGAGAGAGCCTAGGGAACGAATGGACTTGACAATTAAAAATATGAAGAGTTAGAGGTAAAGGGAAGCTGGATGGAATATTCTGAGGGACTGTTAAATGTTTGATGAAGATAGGGAAGCAGTGATTTCGTGCATTGGGCAGGGAGGTATAAAATTTTGCAGGAGCGAGGAAGAACCAGATATGTGTGTGAGGGAAATTTGTGTGGTTGTGGGTAGTGTGAAAGGGGGTGAAGCGGCTGGGATTGATGGAATCAAGACACAAATATGAAAAAGAGGTAGGGATAAAGTTTTGAATTGGATGGAGCTTTTATTAAAGACGGAAAGAAGGAAAGACGCCTATGAATTAGCAGAGAGCATGCATAGTTCCTTTGTATAAAGACAAAATTGACGACAAAAGAGCAATAATTATAGAGGAATAAGCTTGTTGAGTATACCTGGTAAGGAGTATTGTAGAGTTTTCATTTAAAGAATTAAGAGTAAGACGTAGAGCAGGAACGCAGACAAACAAGGAGGCTTTAGGAAGGGTAGAGGATGTATAGACCAAGTGTTTACGGTGAAGCATAAAAGTGAACATTTAGATATAGGTAAAAAGGTTTTTGTTGCATTCATGGATCTGGAAAAGGCTTATGATTTGGTGGACAGTGGAACAATGTGGCAGATGTTGGAAATGTATGGAATAGGTTGTAGATTACTGGAAACAGCTGAGAGTTTTCTCGAGGATGGTTAGGCTTAGGCTAGAGTTTGTAGGAGAGAGAGAGATTATTTCCCAGTATAAGTAGGCCTTAGACAAGGATAAGTGATGTAACCATGTTTGTCTAATGTATTTATAGATGGGGTTGTAAGACAAGTGAATGCTCAGGTGTTGGCAAGAGATGTGGGATTTATTACAGTTGCTCTTTCATGATGACACTGTGCTTTTGGGAAATTCTGAAGGGAAGTTGCAGAGATTGGTGGACGAGTTTGGGAGGGTATGTAAAAGAAGGAAATTAAAAGTGAACTTAGGAAAGAGAAAAGTGATAAGGATAACAAAAAAAATTATGGAATGAAATATTTCAAACCATACCACGGGTGGGGAGAGAACCCGCGATCAGAGTCTCAAAACTCCAGACTGTCGCGTTAGCCACTGGACCAGCCAGCCACAATAAGATTCGTCGAACTAGGTATATTTCTGCACCATAGGAAGGTTAGCATAGGCACCACTGTAACGCGACACTCTCTGATCGTGGGTTTTATCCCCACCCGTGGTATGGTTTGTTTGCAATCGTGCCATTACGATTTCGTGAGTCAGAAATATTTCATATCAAACTGAAGGAAGAGAGTATGAAGGAAGTGAATGTGTTCAGATGTTTGGTGGATGGGTCTATGAAGGACGAGGTGAATCATAGAATTGATGATGCGGAGAAAAAGTGAGTGGTGCACTGAGGAGTCTGGAGACAAAGAACGTTATCCATAGAAGCATAGAGGGAATGTATGAGAGTATAGTGGTACCAACGCTCTTATATGGGTGTTAAGCATGAGTGGTGAACGTCTTGCAACAAGAAGACGGCTGGAGGCAGTGTAAATGTCGCATCTGAGGGCTATGTGTGGTGTGAATATTATGCAGAGAATCCGTAGCTTGAAGATTAGGAGGAGGACCGGGTTTGTAAAAGTATTGTCCAGAGTGCTGAGGAGGAGTTTGTGAGCTGATTCGGACATTTAGAGAGCATGGGACAAAATAGAATGACTTGGAGGGTCTTATAAAACTGTATTGGAGGGATGGTGGAGTAGGGATCGTCCTAGTAAAAGGTGGAGGGAGGGCAAGCTTGCGTCAGCGTGTTAGATAGGAGTGGGTAAAGGCAAATAATTTTTATGACATGACCTGCTGTTGGAGTGTGAGCAAGGCAACATTTATGAAGAAATTCAGGGAAACCAGTTAGCCGGACATGAGTCGTGGAGGTGGGAAGTACAGTGCTTGCACTCGGAAGGATAGGTGGATATATGATGCAGTTTTTGAACTGTAGAAATTTCCCTGACGAGACAGTGATGGAGTGATGATGAAAGTGTTTCTTCTGTTTCGGGCCACCCTGCCTTGCTGGAAAGCGGCTGATGTATTATTAATAATAATAATAATAATAATAATAATAATAATAATAATAATAATAATAATAATAATAATAATAATAATAATAATAACATATGTATATACAAATGTAGATAGGTGTGTCAAAGTAAACATTATTATTCAGAGGAAAAAGATATGTAGTAGGTCACGTGAAGATTCCCTCATGTTACAGGAGCTACTTGATGTTAAGAGTCGGATGTGTCTTTGTTTAATTTTTATTTTTAAATGAATTTAGAGATCACCTCTGATTTCCATTGCCTCTTGGAAATATTTAAGTTGGTTAAAATTTTATTAAAGACTGATTTTATAATTTATTTTAAACGCATCATACTCAAGGTACATGGTAAATGCTTTATCGTAGATCGTCTTGTAGTTCAAAGCTTTTAACTGTTGAACCTGGGTATTGTTTTCCTGGCCATAAATGACAGTCCTTTTATGCTTTATTACCCAAGCTATGGCCTGAAAACTTAAGTTATAACAATGATTTTGAGATACACATGTTTCTGGCTTCTGTTTGGTTGTGGTTCTAAGAGATGAAGTTACCAAGCTGAGATAAATTATCACTTCACTAGTGATGTTTTAGTACCTTTCTATGGTACCTTAACTTACGGTAGATTATTTTAAGATGGCAGTTCCTGATTATTTATAGTAGTCTATTGTTTTGGGTGAAGTCTGAACGAATGAATTAGTTCTAGTATCCTAACAAGGAGAATTGTTTTTTTTTTAATTTACTTATCAGTATAATTTGTATGTTGTGTACATGCTCAGAGATCTTAGCAAAGGGCTAGATATAATATTACTTTTATATGATAATATAACATCTTAATTTACTACAAGTACATGTACAAGGTATACAGTCCTAGCTGACATCAATGACATACTACTATATAGAAAGCCACTTGTTATGCTGAGCATTTCGGGCAAATTAGGTCAGTGTCCCAGGATGCGACTCACACCAGTCCACTAACACCCAGGTACCCATTTTACTGATGGGTGAACATAGACAACCGGTGTAAAGAAACACGCCCAATGTTTCTACCCTCGCTGGGGATCGAACGCAGATCCTCGCCGTATGAAGCGAGCGCTTTAGAGATCGAGTTTGTAGATTTTCTATATACACTTAATGAAATCAAGTTGGTTCATTTTAATGATAGAAACGTCCATGTTAAGTAATTGGGTATGTTCTTAACATTCTTAAACTTGATGTACAGTAAAGTTGGTTCAGTTTGTTTAAAGACAGCAACTCCCCTTTCACTTTATTATATTCACAATACTGAAAAATGATGGCTAGTAATGACATATGGAAAAAGAATTAAACTCAAAATTCCGTCTCTGGAATAAACAGCGTCTCACTGGCAACCTGGACATGACAATTTGAAATCATGCTAGTCTATCTTTGACTATTATCAACACTTGAAAATGATCTCTAACGGCTCGAAACGTAGACCAAATTCCACTTTTTTTTGTACATTAGTTGTCAAATGAATGTAAAGGTAATCGTCCCAATTTCACCACGACACCCAAATTGATGTCAAGTTCGCTGAACATTAAAGTGTCTTAAAATAGTGTTAACAGCACTGTAAATGTTCAGAGAAGTTCATAGTTACAGTTAAAACATGACGGAAGCGTTGAATTAACACTTGGGAATATTTATATGAAGGCTTTTCACCATCCAGTAGCTTTATCAATTCAATATAGAGGTGATATATGGAGACACAAGTTGAGGTAATGAGTCCCTTAACCTTGCTGAACTATACCCAAAGGAAGGTGGAAGATAAGATAACTAGCCCCACAGCCAGTGCTCAGTATCATAGTCTCCATGGATCAAGACTAAGGTACCGAACACAGGCAGCAAGACTGAGGGACTGGTTACCTCAACGTCTGTGCTCATATATTACCCCAGTGTGGAACTGATAAAGCCAGGTGTTGCACATGTGACCAATTCCTCAGAGGGGGCTCTCATTATAAGGAATTAAAGTTACCCTCACCTTTCCTAGATCATAGGTCATTACGTTTTGTTTACAAGGAGCTGTACAACCCTTAAGGATTTAGCGGCTCAATGTGAGTATTTAATATTATTTCTTTTCGTGTGAACAACATTCCATCAATGCCCCTTGTCTGTTTTTTCCCCTAGAGATATCTTGATTAACAAATAAAAAGCATTAATAAATGCATTAGTATTATTATCCTTGGATTTACGGGTGTGACTGAATATAACAATTGTCTTATAGATATACTCGTGAGGCTGAAAGTTGTCATCATCCCATAGATATACAGATGTGACTGAACGTTACTGTTATTCCAGATGAATACTCATGTGGTAGATCATATCCGATATATTGGTGTGGGTAAACATTCAAGAATATGTAACAGCTATGTATCCCTACGGTTCAGCATAGCACTACTGGAGGCTACGGGCCACAATACCCTTCAAGATGCCTTCCTTGATGCCGTGGAATTGCTTTTTCTCCATTAAATTGCAACTGTGTGCCTCTTCCTTGGATGAACCCTAATTACTTCCCAATTTAGAGACACTGGGTGACTAGTACATAATTAGTGCTTTACAACAATTTTTATAATAAAACGTTATTAATAATAAGGATATTGTTAAAATATTACTACTACTCCGTGAGGCAGGCTAAAGCAGCATGGGTTCGACTCCTTGGCTAGTTGCAGTGTTGTTATTGATCAGTACCACTTGTTGGTGGGCACAATAATATAAAATACTGCTCGTTGTACTAGTACACCAAACAGGGAGTAGAATGAAATTAGCCTAGAGTCATCCACACCATCGTATGTCCTTTGGGTAGCAAGCACAACATCCAGTTCTGCTGGATGCGCTACTCTTAAGGATTGTGTGGTCCCGTGGATTAAGGCATCACACCATAAGGCAGGCCAAAGCAGCATGGGTTCGACTCCTTGGCTAGTGGCAGTTTTGTTATTGATCAATACAACTTGTTCGTGTATAAACTAAGGGAGGAGGAAGTTCGGGTGAGATATAAGCGACTATTGGCAGAAAGGTGGGCTAGTGCAAAGATGAGTAGTGGGGGGGTTGAAGAGGGTTGGAATAGTTTTAAAAATGCAGTTTTAGAATGTGGGGCAGAAGTTTGTGGTTATAGGAGGGTGGGGGCAGGAGGAAAGAGGAGTGATTGGTGGAATGATGAAGTAAAGGGTGTGATAAAAGAGAAAAAGGTAGCTTATGAGAGGTTTTTACAAAGCAGAAGTGTTATAAGAAGAGCAGAGTATATGGAGAGTAAAAGAAAGGTAAAGAGAGTGGTGAGAGAGTGCAAAAGGAGAGCAGATGATAGAGTGGGAGAGGCACTGTCAAGAAATTTTAATGAAAATAAGAAAAAATTTTGGAGTGAGTTAAACAAGTTAAGAAAGCATAGGGAAAATATGGATTTGTCAGTTAAAAACAGAGTAGGGGAGTTAGTAGATGGGGAGATGGAGGTATTGGGTAGATGGCGAGAATATTTTGAGGAACTTTTAAATGTTAAGGAAGAAACAGAGGCAGTAATTTCATGCACTGGTCAGGGAGGTATACCATCTTTTAGGAGTGAAGAAGAGCAGAATGTAAGTGTGGGGGAGGTACGTGAGGCATTACATAAAATGAAAGGGGGTAAAGCAGCTGGAACTGATGGGATCATGACAGAAATGTTAAAAGCAGGGGGGGATATAGTGTTGGAGTGGTTGGTACTTTTGTTTAATAAATGTATGAAAGAGGGGAAGGTACCTAGGGATTGGCAGAGAGCATGTATAGTCCCTTTATATAAAGGGAAAGGAGACAAAAGAGACTGTAAAAATTATAGAGGAATAAGCTTACTGAGTATACCAGGAAAAGTGTACGGTAGGGTTATAATTGAAAGAATTAGAGGTAAGACAGAATGTAGGATTGCGGATGAGCAAGGAGGTTTTAGAGTGGGTAGGGGATGTGTAGATCAGGTGTTTACATTGAAGCATATATGTGAACAGTATTTAGATAAAGATAGGGAAGTTTTTATTGCATTTATGGATTTAGAAAAGGCATATGATAGAGTGGATAGAGGAGCAATGTGGCAGATGTTGCAAGTATATGGAATAGGTGGTAAGTTATTAAATGCTGTAAAGAGTTTTTATGAGGATAGTGAGGCTCAGGTTAGGGTGTGTAGAAGAGAGGGAGACTACTTCCCGGTAAAAGTAGGTCTTAGACAGGGATGTGTAATGTCACCATGGTTGTTTAATATATTTATAGATGGGGTTGTTAAGGAAGTAAATGCTAGGGTGTTTGGGAGAGGGGTGGGATTAAATTATGGGGAATCAAATTCAAAATGGGAATTGACACAGTTACTTTTTACTGATGATACTGTGCTTATGGGAGATTCTAAAGAAAAATTGCAAAGGTTAGTGGATGAGTTTGGGAATGTGTGTAAAGGTAGAAAGTTGAAAGTGAACATAGAAAAGAGTAAGGTGATGAGGGTGTCAAATGATTTAGATAAAGAAAAATTGGATATCAAATTGGGGAGGAGGAGTATGGAAGAAGTGAATGTTTTCAGATACTTGGGAGTTGACGTGTCGGCGGATGGATTTATGAAGGATGAGGTTAATCATAGAATTGATGAGGGAAAAAAGGTGAGTGGTGCGTTGAGGTATATGTGGAGTCAAAAAACGTTATCTATGGAGACAAAGAAGGGAATGTATGAAAGTATAGTAGTACCAACACTCTTATATGGGTGTGAAGCTTGGGTGGTAAATGCAGCAGCGAGGAGACGGTTGGAGGCAGTGGAGATGTCCTGTTTAAGGGCAATGTGTGGTGTAAATATTATGCAGAAAATTCGGAGTGTGGAAATTAGGAGAAGGTGTGGAGTTAATAAAAGTATTAGTCAGAGGGCAGAAGAGGGGTTGTTGAGGTGGTTTGGTCATTTAGAGAGAATGGATCAAAGTAGAATAACATGGAAAGCATATAAATCTATAGGGGAAGGAAGGCGGGGTAGGGGTCGTCCTCGAAAGGGTTGGAGAGAGGGGGTAAAGGAGGTTTTGTGGGTAAGGGGCTTGGACTTCCAGCAAGCGTGCGTGAGCGTGTTAGATAGGAGTGAATGGAGACGAATGGTACTTGGGACCTGACGATCTGTTGGAGTGTGAGCAGGGTAATATTTAGTGAAGGGATTCAGGGAAACCGGTTATTTTCATATAGTCGGACTTGAGTCCTGGAAATGGGAAGTACAATGCCTGCACTTTAAAGGAGGGGTTTGGGATATTGGCAGTTTGGAGGGATATGTTGTGTATCTTTATATGTGTATGCTTCTAGACTGTTGTATTCTGAGCACTTCTGCAAAAACAGTGATAATGTGCGAGTGTGGTGAAAGTGTTGAATGATGATGAAAGTATTTTCTTTTTGGGGATTTTCTTTCTTTTTTGGGTCACCCTGCCTCGGTGGGAGATGGCCAGCTTGTTGAAAAAAAAAAAAAAAAAAAAAAAAAAAAAAAAAAAAAAAAAAATATATATATATATATATATATATATATATATATATATATATATATATATATATATATATATATATATATATATATATATATATATATATATATATATATATAGGTAGTAGGTTGGTAGACAGCAACCACCCAGGGAGGTACTACCGTCCTGCCAAGTGAGTGTAAAACGAAAGCCTGTAATTGTTTTACATGATGGTAGGATTGCTGGTGTCTTTTGTCTGTCTCATAAATATGCAAGATTACAGGCATGTCTTGCTACTTCTACTTACACTTAGGTCACACTACACATACATGTACACGTTTATTTATACACACTCATCGGAGTTTTCTTTGATTTTATCTTAATAGTTCTTGGTCTTATTACTTTTCCTTTTATATCCATGGGGAAGTGGAATAAGAATCTTTCCTCCGTAAAAGTCAACTAAAATGCCGGGAACAATGGGCTAGTAACCCCTTTTCCTGTAAAAATTACTAAAAAGAATAAGAAGAAGAAAATTGTCAAAGTGGGAAGTCTGAATGTGCGTGGATGTTGTGCAAATGATAAGAAAGAGATGATTGTGGATGTTATGAATGAGAAGAAACTGGATGTCCTGGCTTTAAGTGAAACAAAGCTGAAGGGGGTGGGAGAGTTTCAATGGAGAGGAATAAATGGGATTAGGTCAGGGGTTTCAAATAGAGTTAGAGCTAAAGAAGGAGTAGCAATAATGTTGAAGGATAAGCTATGGCAGGAAAAGAGGGACTACAAATGTATAAATTCAAGGATTATGTGGAGTAAAATAAAGATTGGATGTGAAAAGTGGGTTATAGTAAGTGTGTATGCACCTGGAGAAGAGAGAAGTGTAGAGGAGAGAGAGAGATTCTGGGAAATGTTGAGTGAATGCGTGGGGAGTTTTGAATCAAGTGTGAGAGTAATGGTGGTTGGCGATTTTAATGCTAAAGTGGGTAAAAATGTTATGGAGGGAGTAGTAGGTAAATTTGGGGTGCCAGGGATAAATGTAAATGGGGAGCCTTTAATTGAGCTATGTGTAGAAAGAAATTTGTTAATAAGTAATACATATTTTATGAAAAAGAGGATAAATAAATATACAAGGTATGATGTAACACGTAATGAAAGTAGTTTGTTAGATAATGTATTGGTGGATAAAAGGTTGATGGGTAGGCTCCAGGACGTACATGTTTATAGAGGGGCAACTGATATCGGATCATTATTTAGTTGTAGCTACAGTTAGAGTAAGAGGTAGATGGGAAAAGAGGAAGGTGGCAACAACAAGTAAGAGGGAGGTGAAAGTGTATAAACTAAGGGAGGAGGAAGTTCGGGTGAGATATAAGCGACTATTGGCAGAAAGGTGGGCTAGTGCAAAGATGAGTAGTGGGGGGGTTGAAGAGGGTTGCAATAGTTTTAAAAATGCAGTATTAGAATGTGGGGCAGAAATTTGTGGTTATAGGAGGGTGGGGGCAGGAGGAAAGAGGAGTGACTGGTGGAATGATGAAGTAAAGGGTGTGATAAAAGAGAAAAAGTTAGCTTATGAGAGGTTTTTACAAAGCAGAAGTGTTATAAGAAGAGCAGAGCATATGGAGAGTAAAAGAAAGGTGAAGAGAGTGGTGAGAGAGTGCAAAAGGAGAGCAGATGATAGAGTGGGAGAGGCACTGTCAAGAAATTTTAATGAAAATAAGAAAAATTTTTGGAGTGAGTTAAACAAGTTAAGAAAGCCTAGGGAAAGTATGGATTTGTCAGTTAAAAACAGAGTAGGGGAATTAGTAGATGGGGAAAGGGAGGTATTAGGTAGATGGCGAGAATATTTTGAGGAACTTTTAAATGTTGAGGAAGAAAGGGAGGCGGTAATTTCATGCACTGGCCAGGGAGGTATACCATCTTTTAGGAGTGAAGAAGAGCAGAATGTAAGTGTGGTGGAGATACATGAGGCATTACGTAGAATCAAAGGGGGTAAAGCAGCTGGAACTGATGGGATCATGACAGAAATGTTAAAAGCAGGGGGGAACATAGTGTTGGAGTGGTTGGTACTTTTGTTAAATAAATGTATGAAAGAGGGGAAGGTACCTAGGGATTGGCGGAGAGCATGTATAGTCCCTTTATATAAAGGGAAAGGGGACAAAAGAGATTGTAAAAATTATAGAGGAATAAGTTTACTGAGTGTACCAGGAAAAGTATACGGTAGGGTTATAATTGAAAGAATTAGAGGTAAGACAGAATGTAGGATTGTGGATGAGCAAGGAGGTTTCAGAGTGGGTAGGGGATGTGTAGATCAAGTGTTTACGTTGAAGCATATATGTGAACTGTATTTAGATAAAGGTAGGGAAGTTTTTATTGCATTTATGGATTTAGAAAAGGCATATGTTAGAGTGGATAGAGGAGCAATGTGGCAGATGTTGCAAGTATATGGAATAGGTGGTAAGTTACTAAATGCTGTTAAGAGTTTTTATGAGGATAGTGAGGCTCAGGTTAGGGTGTGTAGAAGAGAGGGAAAATACTTCCCGGTAAAAGTAGGTCTTAGACAGTGATGTGTAATGTCACCATGGTTGTTTAATATACTTATAGATGGGGTTGTAAAAGAAGTAAATGCTAGGGTGTTCAGGAGAGGGGTGGGGTTAAATTATGGGGAATCAAATTCAAAATGGGAATTGACACAGTTACTTTTTGCTGATGATACTGTGCTTATAGGAGATTCTAAAGAAAAATTGCAAAGGTTAGTGGATGAGTTTGAGAATGTGTGTAAAGGTAGAAAGTTGAAAGTGAACATAGAAAAGAGTAAAGTGATGAGGGCATCAAATGATTTAGATAAAGAAAAATTGGATATCAAATTGGGGAGGAGGAGTATGAAAGAAGTGAATGTTTTCAGAAACTTGGGAGTTGACGTGTTGGCGGATGGATTTATGAAGGATGAGGTTAATCATAGAATTGAAGAGGGAAAAAAGGTGAGTGGTGCGTTGAGGTATATGTGGAGTCAAAAAACGTTATCTATGGAGGCAAAGAAGGGAATGTATGAAAGTATAGCAGTACCAACACTCTTATATGGATGTGAAGCTTGGGTGGTAAATGCAGCAGCGAGGAGACGGTTGGAGGCAGTGGAGATGTCCTGTCTAAGGGCAATGTGTGGTGTAAATATTATGCAGAAAATTCGGAGTGTGGAAATTAGGAGAAGGTGTGGAGTTAATAAAAGCATTAGTCAGAGGGCAGAAGAGGGGTTGTTGAGGTGGATTGGTCAATTAGAGAGAATGGATCAAAGTAGAATGACATGGAAAGCATATAAATCTATAGGGGAAGGAAGGAGGGGTAGGGGTCGTCCTCGAAAGGGTTGGAAAGAGGGGGTAAAGGAGGTTTTGTGGGCGAGGGGCTTGGACTTCCAGCAAGCGTGCATGAGCGTGTTAGATAGGAGTGAATGGAGACGAATGATACTTGGGACCTGACGATCTGTTGGAGTGTGAGCAGGGTAATATTTAGTGAAGGGATTCAGGGAAACCGGTTATTTTCATATAGTCGGACTTGAGTCCTGGAAATGGGAAGTACAATGCCTGCAGTTTAAAGGAGGGGTTTGGGATATTGGCAGTTTGGAGGGATATGTTGTGTATCTTTATACGTATATGCTTATAAACTGTTGTATTCTGAGCACCTCTGCAAAAACAGTGATAATGTGTGAGTGTGGTGAAAGTGTTGAATGATGATGAAAGCATTTTCTTTTTGGGGATTTTCTTTCATTTTTGGGTCACCCTGCCTCGGTGGGAGACGGCCGACTTGTTGAAATATATATATATATATATATATATATATATATATATATATATATATATATATATATATATATATATATATATATATATATATAAACACTGATCTCTGGCTGAAGGAGACTCGAACCTACGAACCTTGGAACAAGGTACGCAGTGCTTTATCAATCTACCCACACTGGACCAATACCTTGGCGTCCAGCTTGCGCTAAACTTTGATCCAAGGCAGCCAGCTTTCAGGGAGAAGGCTTACAGCTTTTCATCTCATCCCCTGCATGCATCAGCCTTACTAGAGATATTAACAATATTGATTGGTAAAGCACTGCGTACCTTGTTCCAAGGTTCGTAGGTTCGAGTCTCCTTCAGCCAGAGATCAGTGTTTGTGTATATTTCGCCTGCTCTTGCGAATTCCTTGCATTGTTAATATCTCTTGTAAGGCTGCTGCATGCAGGGGATGAGAAGAAAAGCTGTAAGCCTTCTCCCTGAAAGCTGGCTGCCTTGGATCAAAGTCTAGCTCAAGCTGGACTCCAAGGCATTGTCCAGTGTCGGTAGATTGGTAAAGCACTGCATACCTTGCTCCAAGGTTCGTAGGTTCGAGTCTCCTTCAGCCAGAGATCAGTGTTTTTATATATATATATATATATATATATATATATATATATATATATATATATATATATATATATATATATATATATATATATGTCGTGCCGAATAGGCAGAACTTGCGATCTTGGCTTAAATAGCAACGCTTATCTTGCCATATAGGACAAGTGAAAATTTGTGTATGCAATAATTTCGCCAAAATCATTCTGAACCTAACGAAAAAAATATATTTCACTGTGTTTGTTTAGTATTAAATTATTGTAAACAAATCTAAAATATATTTAGTTGGGTTAGGCTAAAATAAATTATTCTTGTTATAATAAGGTTAGGTAAGTTTTCTAAGTTCCTTTTGGTGCAAAATTATAATTTTTTACATCAACATTAATGAAAAAAAATATATCTTTAAACGTATAAGAGAAAATTTTAGAAAGGACTTAATTTTAAATGAGTTCTTGCTAATTGACCAGTTTTACATATTCGGCATGACATATATATACATTATATATATATATATATATATTATATATATATATATATATATATATATATATTATATATATACATATATATATATATATATATATATATATATATATATATATATATATATATATATATATATATATATATATATATATATATAAAATACAGGAAGTTACTAAATGCTGTAAAGAGTTTTTATGAGGATAGTGAGGCTCAGGTCAGGGTGTGTAGAAGAGAGGGAGACTACTTCCCGGTAAAAGTAGGTCTTAGACAGGGATGTGCAATGTCACCATGGTTGTTTAATATATTTATAGATGGGGTTGTAAAAGAGGTAAATGCTAGGGTGTTCGGGAGAGGAGTGGGATTAAATTGTGGGGAATTAAATACAAAATGGGAAGTGACACAGTTACTTTTTGCTGATGATACTGTGCTTATGGGAGATTCATAAGAAAAATTGCAAAGGTTAGTGGACGAATTTGGGAGTGTGTGTAAAGGTAGAAAGTTGAAAGTGAACATAGAAAAGAGTAAGGTGATGAGAGTATCAAATGATTTAGATAAAGAAAAATTGGATATCAAATTGGGGAGGCGGAGTATGGAAGAAGTGAGCGTTTTCAGATATATGGGGGTTGACGTGTCAACGGATGGATTTATGAAAAATGAGGTTAATCATAGAATTGATGAAGGAAAAAAGGTGAGTGGCGCATTGAGGAATATGTGGATACAAAAAAATGTTATCTATGGAGGCAAAGAAAGGAATGTATGAAAGTATGGTAGTACCAGCACTCTTATATGGGTGTGAAGCTTGGGTTGTAAATGCTGCAGCGAGGAGGCGGTTCGAGGCAGTGGAGATGTCCTGTCTAAGAGCAATGCGTGGTGTAAATATTATGCAGAAAATTCTGAGTGTGGAAATTAGGAGGTGTGGAGTTAATAAAAGTATTAGTCAGAGGGCTGAAGAGGGTTTGTTGAGGTGGTTTCGTCATTTAGAGAGAATTGATCAAAGTAGAATGACATGGAGAGCGTATAAATTTGTAGGTGAAGGAAGGCGGGGTAGGGGTCGTCCTCGAAAAGGTTGGAGGGAGGGGGTAAAGGTGTTGTGGGCGAGGGGTTTGGACTTCCAGCAAGCGTGCGTGAGCGTGTTAGATAGGAGTGAATGGAGACAAATGGTATTTGGGACCTGACGATCTGTTGGAGTGTGAGCAGGGTAATATTTAGTGAAGGGATTCAGGGAAACCGGTTATTTTATATAACCGGACTTGAGTCCTGGAAATGGGACAACGAGGGGTTTGGGATATTGGCAGTTTGGAGAGATATACTGTGTATTTTTATACGTATATACTTCTAAACTGTTGTATTCTGGGCACCTCTGCAAAAACAGTGATTATGTGTGAGTGAGGTGAAAGTGTTGAATGATGATGAAAGTATTTTCTTTTTGGGGATCTTCTTTCTCTTTGGATCACCCTGCCTCGGTGGGAGACGGCCGACTTGTTGAAAAAAAAATTATATATATATATATATATATATATATATATATATATATATATATATATATATATATATATATATATATATATATATATATATATATATATATATATATAATATATATATATAATATATATATATATATATATATATATATATATATATATATATATATATATATATATATATATATATATATATATATATAATATATATATATATGTATATATATATATGTATGTATATATATATGTCGTGCCGAATATGTAAAACTGGTCAATTAGCAAGAACTCATTTAAAATTAAGTCCTTTCTGAAATTTTCTCTTATACGTTTCAAGATATATTTTTTCATTAATGTTAATGTAAAAAATTTTAATTTTGCACCGAAAGAATCTTAGAAAACTTACCTAACCTTATTATAACAAGAACAATTTATTTTAGCCTAACCCAACTAAATATATTTTAGATTTGTTTACTGTAATTTAATACTAAACAAACACAGTGAAACATATTTTTTTCGTTAGGTTCAGAATGATTTTGGCGAAATTATTGCATACACAAATTTTCACTTGTCCTATATGGCAAGATGAGCGTTGCTATTTAAGCCAAGATCGCAAGTTCTGCCTATTCGGCACGACATATATATATAAACACTGATCTCTGGCTGAAGGAGGCTCGAACCTACGAACCTTAGGACAAGGTACTCAGTGCTTTACCAATCTACCCACACTGGACAATATCTTGGCGTATAGCTTGCGCTACATCTTTGATCCAAGGCAGCCAGCTTTCAGGGAGAAGGCATACAGCTTTTCATCTCATCCCCTGCATGCATCAGCCTTACTAGAGATTTGAACAATGCAAGGAATTCGCGAGAGCAGGCGAAATATACACAAACACTGATCTCTGGCTGAAGGCGACTCGAACCTACGAACCTTAGGACAAGGTACGCAGTGCTTTACCAATCTACCCACACTGGACAATACCTTGGCGTGTAGCTTTCGCCACACGTTTGATCCAAGGCAGCCAGCTTTCAGGGAGAAGGGGATGAGATGAAAAGCTGTAAGCCTTCTCCCTGAAAGCTGGCTGCCTTGGATCAAACGTGTAGCGCAAGCTACATGCCAAGGTATTGTCCAGTGTGGGTAGATTGGTAAAGCACTGCGTACCTTGTCCTAAGGTTCGTAGGTTCGAGTCTCCTTCAGCCAGAGATCAGTGTTTGTGTATATTTCGCCTGCTCTCGCGAATTCCTTGCATATATATATATATATATATATATATATATATATATATTCTTTCAACTCACCAGCCATATCCCACCGAGGCGGGGTGGCCCAAAAGGACAAACGAAAGTTTCTCCTTTTAAATTTAATAATATATACAGGAGAAAGGGTTACTAGTCCCTTTCTCCCGGCATTTTAGTCGCCTCTTACAACACACATGGCTTACGGAGGAAGAATACTGTTCCACTTCCCCGTGGAGATAAGAGGAAATAAACAAGAACAAGAACTAGAAAGAAAATGGAAGAAAACCCAGAGAGGTATGTATGTATATATGTGCTTGTACATGTATGTGTAATGTGATCTAAGTGTAAGCAGAAGTAGCAAGACGTACTTGAAACCTTGCATGTTTATGAGACAGAAAAATGGACACCAGCAATACTACCATCATGTAAATCTATTACAGGCTTTCGTTTTACACTCACTTGGCAGGACGGTAGTACCTCCCTGGGTGGTTGTTGTCTACCAGCCTACTACCTTATATATATATATATATATATATATATATATATATATATATATATATATATATATATATATATATATGTATATATATACATATTATATTTATATATATATATATATATATATATATATATATATATATATATATATATATATATATATATATATATATATATATATATATATAAGTATATAGTATGTGTGTGTGTCTGTGTCTGTGTGTGTGTGTGTGTGTGTGTGTGTGTGGTGTGTGTGTGTGTGTGTGTGTGTGTGTGTGTGTGTGTGTGTGTGTGTGTGTGTTGGCGCCGATTCTAGTACCCTATTTCTGCGAGAGAAAGAAACACAAAATTTTATACAGTCACGTTCCCGGGTTGGGACGACCAAGAGTAATGTGCCCGAGTGATGTAAGCCCTGATGGATTTTATATTTCACGCTTTGCTATTAGGGTGGGAATAAGCCTACCTTCAGTGCACAACACCTTGAGTTGCTGTCGCTTACATAGCAGACGGCCTTTTCAAGAAGTGCCTCCTCTCACTCTTCTACCAAGCTGGTTCCTGGTATGGCAGCCTGTACTCACTGCCTGTATCATAGTACCCAAATAAACCAAAGGCTAGCTTCCAAAGAGACATCATTTACACTCTCACCAGTATAACCACTTTATTGTGATAAATAGTTCAGAAAACCGACAAGTTGAAGAGTGAGACACTTATGCAACATATGGGCGAAACGTTCCCTTAATAAAGATTTCCATATGTTGCATAAGTGTCTCAGTCTTTATTTTATTGATATACAGCAACTTTGCCTGATCTACAAACCAGCTGAAAAAAATTATTTCTTCAAATTTAACAATTCATACTAATTATCCCAAAATTCGTGAGTACCCTCGCTGGTTGAGCTGAAGAGGCAGGTGGTGACAAGAGATGTAATCTAATTCAGTTGCTGTATACAGCAGTCGAGCTCATTAGCCAGAACTGGGAGAGTCCCATCCCAGTCCCCTAATATACAACTCTCCCTTTCCCCCACCACCCTCCTCTCCGGCTCTTCTCGTCCTGCCATTCCATCTTTTCCATCCTTCCTGCCCCCGCTCAATACCTCTCCAAATTGCAGGAGCTGATTAACACATATGATGTAGCCGAAGGCTGAATAGAATTTTTTTCATTTGCATAATAATTAGGAGTGTGCTCAACATGCAATAGGAAGAAAAATTTGAAAGACGATTAAACCTTATAAAATATTTATTGTAAATTCAAAAATTTAATGTTGGTTCCTATCAATGATAATAATAATAATAATAATAATAATAATAATAATAATAATAATAATTATAATAATAATAATAATCGTTATTATAATTATTACTATTTGCAGTAGTACTAGTAGTAGTAGTAGGAGTAGTAGTAGTAGTAGTAGTAGTAGTAGTAGAACTAGTAGTAGTAGTAGTAGAAGTAGTAGTAGTAGTAGTAGGAGTAGGTGTAGTAGTAGTGGTAGTAGTAGTAGTGGTGGTGGTGGTGGTGTGGAAGGTGAGTGGTAGTGGCGTTGGTGAGTGGTGGTGGTGGTGGTGGTGGTGGGATTGAGTGGTGGTGGGATTGCCAGTGGTGGTGGTGGTAGTGGTGGTGGTCGGTGGTGGTGGTGAGTGGTGGTGGTGGTAGTGGCAGTGGTAGTGGTAGTAGCGGTGGTGGTGGTGGTGGTGGTGGTAGTGAGTGGGGTGTGATGGTGGTAGTGGTAGGTAGAGATTAGTGGTAGTGGTGGTAGAGATGAAGTAGTAGTAGTGGTGGGAGTAGCAGTAGTGAGTAGTGGTAGTGAGTGGTGGTGGTGGTGGTAGTGAGTGGTAGTGGTAGGAATTGGGAATGGGATTAGTGAGTGGTGGTGGTAATGGTGGTGGGATTAGCGGTGGTGTTAGTGAGTGGTGGTGTGAGTGAGATGGGGTGTGGTGGTGGTGGTGGTGGTGAGTGGTGGTGATTGGTAGTGGGGTGGTAGTGGTGGGATTGGTGGTGGGTAGTAGTAGTAGGAGTAGGTGTAGTAGTAGTAGGAGTAGTAGTAGTGGGAGTAGTAGTAGTAGTAGTAGTAGTAGTAGTAGGAGTAGTAGTAGTGGTAGTAGTAATAGGAGTAGGTGTAGTAGTAGTGGTAGTAGTAGTAGTAGGAGTAGGTGTAGTAGTAGTGGTGGTAGTAGTAGTAGTAGCAGGAGTAGGTGTAGTAGTAGTGGTAGTAGTAGTAGTAGTAGGAGTAGGTGTAGTAGTAGTGATGGTAGTAGTAGTAGTAGGAGTAGGTGTAGTAGTAGTGGTGGTAGTAGTAGTAGTAGTAGTAGGTGTAGTAGTAGTGGTAGTAGTAGTAGTAGTAGGAGTAGGTGTAGTAGTAGTGGCAGTAGTAGTAGTAGGAGTAAGTGTAGTAGTAGTGGTAGTAGTAGTAGTAGGAGTAGGTGTAGTAGTAGTGGTAGTAGTAGTAGTAGGAGTAGGTGTAGTAGTGGTGGTAGTAGTAGTAGGAGTAGGTGTAGTAGTAGTGGTAGTAGTAGTAGTAGGAGTAGGTGTAGTAGTAGTGGTTGTAGTAGTAGTAGTAGGAGGAGGTGTAGTAGTAGTGGTGGTAGTAGTAGTAGTAGGAGTAGGTATCATGTGGGAGTTCGAACACGTGGATTGGGTAAAAATACTCACGTAGGCTGGAAGTACGTATATTGTAACTGAAAAATGTGGAAGGGCGCCACAGCCGATCCTGCCTGTCTCGCTCACTCTCGTATAACTGACTGGCCGCCCACAGTGCGCCACAGAGACAAATCGTGGTCGTCAACCATCTCAGCGATCACCAAGGACCAATTATAAACCTCGTAGTATTCATAGTACATTCAGTAACTATAGTCGGCGGACTTGTTACAACTGTGGTTTCCGTGGCCATATTGCAATTAATTGATAGTTACCCTAAGAGACGTCGTACTGATGATGAGTACCCAGATCTTCCCTACTGTACTTATCATAGAATACATGGACATGACACATCTGAGTGCAATGCTCTCTATAACCTTCAGTACTCTAGGTCTTTCCGTGGCCGTTCCAACCGCAGAACCCGTAGAGGAAACAGACGTCGTGGTTCTCAAACTAACCAGAACCAGGCTCATTCTTCCAATTCGGGGGAATTCGAGCGCCCCAGTCAAACCGTCCCATGGTGACAGTAGGTGATAATGAGTACACCATCCCCGTTCACAATTCCTTTGAAGCCTTAAGCAGTCTCGAGAATGACAATCCTGCTGATGATGTTGCTTCACATGTCTCTGACATAGATGATTTTGGGGATGAAGTGGAACAAGTCTTTTCTGATGACAATCCACCTTTTTGTTTGCACATAACTTCCAATGCAACCATAGGCCCTATAGTGCAAGCATCTGTTCATAATGCGCCCGTTCATTTGTTCATGGACTCTGGTGCGCAATTCAATATTATTAGGTCTAGTTTGTTTAAGGATAAGCAGTTACGACATGTCCTTCTCGTAGAACCGACTCATGTGTCCTCCCTTAGTGGAGTAGCTGGTTCTCACCTGCGTGTCCGAGGTCAGACTTCCCTAACCTTTTCTATTCAAGGTAGAGACTTCACTGCTTCCTTCCTTGTTGTCGACCAGATTACTTTCCCTGGTGACCTTCTGCTGGGCTTTGCTTCCATGCGAGACTTACGCATTGTGCTCGACCCTTATCGATGGCATGCCCAAATTGATGACTTGATCGTTCCATTCTGGGGTTACCAGCTTGGATCCGAGATCTGCCATACTGCCGCAGAGTATGACACTCGAATTAAGTCCTTACAGGCCAGTGCATTTTCCAGTAGCGTACCCAAGCGGTCAGGCACTGATGATCCTGTCACTTCTGTCTGCGTTCCTGCAACTTCAGACTTGCAAGATAGTGTCCAGTTACCTCAAGTGTCCGAGGACGCTCTGACTACCTTGAGTGCTGAGCCTATCCCTGCAATGTCTGCTAGTTCAAGTAGTAGTTTCTCCACAGGGGACGCCTTGTCGGAAAACAATTACTTGCAACTAGTAATGCCATCTCTTGTTGATGTCACATGCCGTCTGCAGAAAGACGTTTCTGCCGCAGCTAGTGCCCTCACTAGAGTGTCTGTAGTTGTTCCTAGTGTTCCAGATGGTGATAACGTCCTAGTTGACAGTGATTCTTGCAAAGTAAAAGGCCTATTTGTTGAACCATCCTTACATGTTGTAAGAGATAGTAAGATCCATTTCTTCCTAGCCAACACTTCTGGTCACAGTGTTCGCCTCAGAGCAAATACCAATCTTGTTGACCTTGTTCACTATCCTTACCCTGTTCAGGTAGAGGATGAGTTGTCACCTGACCAGTGGGTCGGTGCTATTTCTGCCGGGGAGATCTCATCCACTTCACTGGATCAATCTGTTCCACCAGTTGAGGAGAAAGACTTAGCTCCCACTGACTTCCCAGATGAAGTCAAGCGTTTGTTGACTCTGTTGAGCAAACGTCGTAAAGCCATTGCCTTACCAGGTGAGAAGATGGGTATAATGAACTTATTGTCCCATCGTATTCCACTTGAACCTGGTACTAGACCTATCTACATACCTGCGTACAGAATGCCTCATTCACAAGTTGCTGTCGCAGAAGAATTGATCAATCAAATGCTTGATGATGGAGTTATAGCACCTAGCAATTCACCTTGGAATGCACCCTTGATACTAGTACCTAAGAAGGATGGTACTTGGCGCCCAGTAATTGACTTTAGGAAGTTAAACGCGAAAACCATTCCAGATCGCTTCCCACTTCCTGTACTGGGTGATCTTTTACGTAACATCGGAGATAAAGTCTTTTCAACCCTGGATTTGTTACAAGGGTTTTGGCAAGTCCCTCTTCACGAGGACAGCCAAGAGCTAACTGCATTCTCCACTCCTACAGGTCATTATCAAGGCAGCCAGCTTTCAGGGAGAAGGCTTACAGCTTTTCATCTCATCCCCTGCATGCATCAGCCTTACTAGAGATATTAACAATATTGATTGGTAAAGCACTGCGTACCTTGTTCCAAGGTTCGTAGGTTCGAGTCTCCTTCAGCCAGAGATCAGTGTTTGTGTATATTTCGCCTGCTCTTGCGAATTCCTTGCATTGTTAATATCTCTTGTAAGGCTGCTGCATGCAGGGGATGAGAAGAAAAGCTGTAAGCCTTCTCCCTGAAAGCTGGCTGCCTTGGATCAAAGTCTAGCTCAAGCTGGACTCCAAGGCATTGTCCAGTGTCGGTAGATTGGTAAAGCACTGCATACCTTGCTCCAAGGTTCGTAGGTTCGAGTCTCCTTCAGCCAGAGATCAGTGTTTTTATATATATATATATATATATATATATATATATATATATATATATATATAAAGATATATATATATATATATATATATAAAGATATATATATATGTCGTGCCGAATAGGCAGAACTTGCGATCTTGGCTTAAATAGCAACGCTTATCTTGCCATATAGGACAAGTGAAAATTTGTGTATGCAATAATTTCGCCAAAATCATTCTGAACCTAACGAAAAAAATATATTTCACTGTGTTTGTTTAGTATTAAATTATTGTAAACAAATCTAAAATATATTTAGTTGGGTTAGGCTAAAATAAATTATTCTTGTTATAATAAGGTTAGGTAAGTTTTCTAAGTTCCTTTTGGTGCAAAATTATAATTTTTTACATCAACATTAATGAAAAAAAATATATCTTTAAACGCATAAGAGAAAATTTTAGAAAGGACTTAATTTCAAATGAGTTCTTGCTAATTGACCAGTTTTACATATTCGGCACGACATATATATACATTATATATATATATATATATATATATATATATATATATATATATATATATATATATATATATATATATACATATATATATATATATATATATATATATATATATATATATATATATATATATATATATATATATATATATATATAAAATACAGGAAGTTACTAAATGCTGTAAAGAGTTTTTATGAGGATAGTGAGGCTCAGGTCAGGGTGTGTAGAAGAGAGGGAGACTACTTCCCGGTAAAAGTAGGTCTTAGACAGGGATGTGCAATGTCACCATGGTTGTTTAATATATTTATAGATGGGGTTGTAAAAGAGGTAAATGCTAGGGTGTTCGGGAGAGGAGTGGGATTAAATTGTGGGGAATTAAATACAAAATGGGAAGTGACACAGTTACTTTTTGCTGATGATACTGTGCTTATGGGAGATTCATAAGAAAAATTGCAAAGGTTAGTGGACGAATTTGGGAGTGTGTGTAAAGGTAGAAAGTTGAAAGTGAACATAGAAAAGAGTAAGGTGATGAGAGTATCAAATGATTTAGATAAAGAAAAATTGGATATCAAATTGGGGAGGCGGAGTATGGAAGAAGTGAGCGTTTTCAGATATATGGGGGTTGACGTGTCAACGGATGGATTTATGAAAAATGAGGTTAATCATAGAATTGATGAAGGAAAAAAGGTGAGTGGCGCATTGAGGAATATGTGGATACAAAAAAATGTTATCTATGGAGGCAAAGAAAGGAATGTATGAAAGTATGGTAGTACCAGCACTCTTATATGGGTGTGAAGCTTGGGTTGTAAATGCTGCAGCGAGGAGGCGGTTCGAGGCAGTGGAGATGTCCTGTCTAAGAGCAATGCGTGGTGTAAATATTATGCAGAAAATTCTGAGTGTGGAAATTAGGAGGTGTGGAGTTAATAAAAGTATTAGTCAGAGGGCTGAAGAGGGTTTGTTGAGGTGGTTTCGTCATTTAGAGAGAATTGATCAAAGTAGAATGACATGGAGAGCGTATAAATTTGTAGGTGAAGGAAGGCGGGGTAGGGGTCGTCCTCGAAAAGGTTGGAGGGAGGGGGTAAAGGTGTTGTGGGCGAGGGGTTTGGACTTCCAGCAAGCGTGCGTGAGCGTGTTAGATAGGAGTGAATGGAGACAAATGGTATTTGGGACCTGACGATCTGTTGGAGTGTGAGCAGGGTAATATTTAGTGAAGGGATTCAGGGAAACCGGTTATTTTATATAACCGGACTTGAGTCCTGGAAATGGGACAACGAGGGGTTTGGGATATTGGCAGTTTGGAGAGATATACTGTGTATTTTTATACGTATATACTTCTAAACTGTTGTATTCTGGGCACCTCTGCAAAAACAGTGATTATGTGTGAGTGAGGTGAAAGTGTTGAATGATGATGAAAGTATTTTCTTTTTGGGGATCTTCTTTCTCTTTGGATCACCCTGCCTCGGTGGGAGACGGCCGACTTGTTGAAAAAAAAATTATATATATATATATATATATATATATATATATATATATATATATATATATATATATATATATATATATATATATATATATATATATATATATATATATATATATATATATATATATATATATATATATATATATATATATATATATATATATATATATATATATATATATATAATATATATATATGTATATATATATATGTATGTATATATATATGTCGTGCCGAATATGTAAAACTGGTCAATTAGCAAGAACTCATTTAAAATTAAGTCCTTTCTGAAATTTTCTCTTATACGTTTCAAGATATATTTTTTCATTAATGTTAATGTAAAAAATTTTAATTTTGCACCGAAAGAATCTTAGAAAACTTACCTAACCTTATTATAACAAGAACAATTTATTTTAGCCTAACCCAACTAAATATATTTTAGATTTGTTTACTGTAATTTAATACTAAACAAACACAGTGAAACATATTTTTTTCGTTAGGTTCAGAATGATTTTGGCGAAATTATTGCATACACAAATTTTCACTTGTCCTATATGGCAAGATGAGCGTTGCTATTTAAGCCAAGATCGCAAGTTCTGCCTATTCGGCACGACATATATATATAAACACTGATCTCTGGCTGAAGGAGGCTCGAACCTACGAACCTTAGGACAAGGTACTCAGTGCTTTACCAATCTACCCACACTGGACAATATCTTGGCGTATAGCTTGCGCTACATCTTTGATCCAAGGCAGCCAGCTTTCAGGGAGAAGGCATACAGCTTTTCATCTCATCCCCTGCATGCATCAGCCTTACTAGAGATTTGAACAATGCAAGGAATTCGCGAGAGCAGGCGAAATATACACAAACACTGATCTCTGGCTGAAGGCGACTCGAACCTACGAACCTTAGGACAAGGTACGCAGTGCTTTACCAATCTACCCACACTGGACAATACCTTGGCGTGTAGCTTTCGCCACACGTTTGATCCAAGGCAGCCAGCTTTCAGGGAGAAGGGGATGAGATGAAAAGCTGTAAGCCTTCTCCCTGAAAGCTGGCTGCCTTGGATCAAACGTGTAGCGCAAGCTACATGCCAAGGTATTGTCCAGTGTGGGTAGATTGGTAAAGCACTGCGTACCTTGTCCTAAGGTTCGTAGGTTCGAGTCTCCTTCAGCCAGAGATCAGTGTTTGTGTATATTTCGCCTGCTCTCGCGAATTCCTTGCATATATATATATATATATATATATATATATATATATATATATATATATATATATATATATATATATATATATATATATATATATATATTCTTTCAACTCACCAGCCATATCCCACCGAGGCGGGGTGGCCCAAAAGGACAAACGAAAGTTTCTCCTTTTAAATTTAATAATATATACAGGAGAAAGGGTTACTAGTCCCTTTCTCCCGGCATTTTAGTCGCCTCTTACAACACACATGGCTTACGGAGGAAGAATACTGTTCCACTTCCCCGTGGAGATAAGAGGAAATAAACAAGAACAAGAACTAGAAAGAAAATGGAAGAAAACCCAGAGAGGTATGTATGTATATATGTGCTTGTACATGTATGTGTAATGTGATCTAAGTGTAAGCAGAAGTAGCAAGACGTACTTGAAACCTTGCATGTTTATGAGACAGAAAAATGGACACCAGCAATACTACCATCATGTAAATCTATTACAGGCTTTCGTTTTACACTCACTTGGCAGGACGGTAGTACCTCCCTGGGTGGTTGTTGTCTACCAGCCTACTACCTTATATATATATATATATATATATATATATATATATATATATATATATATATATATATATATATATATATATATATGTATATATATACATATTATATATATATATATATATATATATATATATATATATATATATATATATATATAAGTATATAGTATGTGTGTGTGTCTGTGTCTGTGTGTGTGTGTGTGTGTGTGTGTGTGTGTGTGTGTGTGTGTGTGTGTGTGTGTGTGTGTGTGTGTGTGTGTGTGTGTGTGTGTTGGCGCCGATTCTAGTACCCTATTTCTGCGAGAGAAAGAAACACAAAATTTTATACAGTCACGTTCCCGGGTTGGGACGACCAAGAGTAATGTGCCCGAGTGATGTAAGCCCTGATGGATTTTATATTTCACGCTTTGCTATTAGGGTGGGAATAAGCCTACCTTCAGTGCACAACACCTTGAGTTGCTGTCGCTTACATAGCAGACGGCCTTTTCAAGAAGTGCCTCCTCTCACTCTTCTACCAAGCTGGTTCCTGGTATGGCAGCCTGTACTCACTGCCTGTATCATAGTACCCAAATAAACCAAAGGCTAGCTTCCAAAGAGACATCATTTACACTCTCACC
The DNA here is from genome assembly GCF_038502225.1 of Cherax quadricarinatus. Lineage (NCBI taxonomy): Eukaryota > Metazoa > Arthropoda > Malacostraca > Decapoda > Parastacidae > Cherax > Cherax quadricarinatus. The sequence goes on from NC_091345.1 coordinate 25,785,881, forward strand.
AGTATAACCACTTTATTGTGATAAATAGTTCAGAAAACCGACAAGTTGAAGAGTGAGACACTTATGCAACATATGGGCGAAACGTTCCCTTAATAAAGATTTCCATATGTTGCATAAGTGTCTCAGTCTTTATTTTATTGATATACAGCAACTTTGCCTGATCTACAAACCAGCTGAAAAAAATTATTTCTTCAAATTTAACAATTCATACTAATTATCCCAAAATTCGTGAGTACCCTCGCTGGTTGAGCTGAAGAGGCAGGTGGTGACAAGAGATGTAATCTAATTCAGTTGCTGTATACAGCAGTCGAGCTCATTAGCCAGAACTGGGAGAGTCCCATCCCAGTCCCCTAATATACAACTCTCCCTTTCCCCCACCACCCTCCTCTCCGGCTCTTCTCGTCCTGCCATTCCATCTTTTCCATCCTTCCTGCCCCCGCTCAATACCTCTCCAAATTGCAGGAGCTGATTAACACATATGATGTAGCCGAAGGCTGAATAGAATTTTTTTCATTTGCATAATAATTAGGAGTGTGCTCAACATGCAATAGGAAGAAAAATTTGAAAGACGATTAAACCTTATAAAATATTTATTGTAAATTCAAAAATTTAATGTTGGTTCCTATCAATGATAATAATAATAATAATAATAATAATAATAATAATAATAATAATAATAATTATAATAATAATAATAATCGTTATTATAATTATTACTATTTGCAGTAGTACTAGTAGTAGTAGTAGGAGTAGTAGTAGTAGTAGTAGTAGTAGTAGTAGAACTAGTAGTAGTAGTAGTAGAAGTAGTAGTAGTAGTTGAGTAGTGGTGGTGGTGGGGTGGTGGTGGTAGGGGTGTGGTGGTGGTGGTAGGGTGGTGGTGGTGGTGGGATGGGTGGTGGTGTTGGTGGTGAGTGGTGGTGGTGGTGGTGGCGGTGGTGAGTGGTGGTGGTGGTGGTGTGGTGGTGGTGGTGGGATTGGTGGTGGTGGGATGTGGTGGTGGTGGTGGTGGTGGTGGTGGTTGGTGGTGGTGGTGGTGGTGGTGGTGGTGGTGGCGGTGGTGGTGAGTGGTAGCGGTGGTGGTGGTGGTGGTGGTGATGGTGGTGGGAGGTGGCAGTGGTGAGCCCAGTGGTGGTAGTGGGGTGGTGGTGAGTGGTGGGGTGGTGGTGGTGTGGGGTGGCAGTGTGGTGGTAGTGGTGGTGGTGGTGGTGGTAGTGGTAGTGGTAGTAGGGTGGGAATGGGATTAGTGGTGGTGGTGGTAATGGTGGTGGGATGGCAGTGGTATTAGTGGTGTGGTGGTGGTGGTGGTGAGTGGGGTGGGTAGTAGTAGTAGTGGTAGTAGTAGTAGTAGTAGTAGTAGTAGGTGTAGTAGTAGTGGTAGTAGTAGTAGGAGTAGGTGTAGTAGAAGGGGTAGTAGTAGGAGTAGTAGTAGTAGTAGTAGTAGTAGGAGTAGGTGTAGTAGTAGAGGTAGTAATAGTAGTAGGAGTAGTAGTAGTGGTAGTAGTAGTAGTAGGAGTAGTAGTAGTAATAATAGTAGTAGTAATAGTAGTAGTAGTAGTAGTAGTAGTTGTAGTGGTAGTAGTAGTAGAAGTAGTAATAGTAGGAGTAGTAGTGGTAGTAGTAGTTGTAGTAGTAGTAGTAGTAGTAGTAGTGGTAGTAGTAGTAGTAGTAGTAGTAGTGGTAGTAGTAGTAGGAGTAGGTGTAGTAGTGGCAGTAGTAGTAGTAGGAGTAGGTGTAGTAGTAGTGGTAGTAGCAGTAGTAGGAGTAGGTGTAGCAGTAGTGGTAGTAGTAGTAGGAGTAGGTGTAGTAGTAGTGGTAGTAGTAGTAGTAGGAGTATGTGTAGTAGTAGTGGTAGTAGTAGTAGTAGTAGGAGTAGGTGTAGTAGTAGTAGTAGTAGTAGGAGTAGGTGTAGTAGTAGTGGTAGTAGTAGTAGTAGGAGTAGGTGTAGTAGTAGTGGTGGTAGTAGTAGTAGTAGCAGGAGTAGGTGTAGTAGTAGTGGTAGTAGTAGTAGTAGTAGGAGTAGGTGTAGTAGTAGTGATGGTAGTAGTAGTAGTAGGAGTAGGTGTAGTAGTAGTGGTGGTAGTAGTAGTAGTAGTAGTAGGTGTAGTAGTAGTGGTAGTAGTAGTAGTAGTAGGAGTAGGTGTAGTAGTAGTAGTAGTAGTAGAACTAGTAGTAGTAGTAGTAGAAGTAGTAGTAGTAGTAGTAGGAGTAGGTGTAGTAGTAGTGGTAGTAGTAGTAGTAGGAGTAGTAGTAGTGGTAGTAGTAGTATAGGAGAAGAAGTAGTAGTAGTGGTAGTAGTAGTAGTAGTAGTAGTAGTAGGTGTAGTAGTAGTAGGAGGAGGTGTAGTAGTAGTGGTGGTAGTAGTAGTAGTAGGAGTAGGTATCATGTGGGAGTTCGAACACGTGGATTGGGTAAAAATACTCACGTAGGCTGGAAGTACGTATATTGTAACTGAAAAATGTGGAAGGGCGCCACAGCCGATCCTGCCTGTCTCGCTCACTCTCGTATAACTGACTGGCCGCCCACAGTGCGCCACAGAGACAAATCGTGGTCGTCAACCATCTCAGCGATCACCAAGGACCAATTATAAACCTCGTAGTATTCATAGTACATTCAGTAACTATAGTCGGCGGACTTGTTACAACTGTGGTTTCCGTGGCCATATTGCAATTAATTGATAGTTACCCTAAGAGATGTCATACTGATGATGAGTACCCAGATCTTCCCTACTGTACTTATCATAGAATACATGGACATGACACATCTGAGTGCAATGCTCTCTATAACCTTCAGTACTCTAGGTCTTTCCGTGGCCGTTCCAACCGCAGAACCCGTAGAGGAAACAGACGTCGTGGTTCTCAAACTAACCAGAACCAGGCTCATTCTTCCAATTCGGGGGAATTCGAGCGCCCCAGTCAAACCGTCCCATGGTGACAGTAGGTGATAATGAGTACACCATCCCCGTTCACAATTCCTTTGAAGCCTTAAGCAGTCTCGAGAATGACAATCCTGCTGATGATGTTGCTTCACATGTATTACAACCTAGGATTTCAAATGGCCTGTTATCCCAGGTGTAATGGGAGCAAATAAACACAGTAGAAAAAGTTTAGACTTATATTATCCTTCACCAATTATAACAGCAATATGTACACTATGTACAGTGATAAATATAGTGCACTCCACGGTAAGCAAGGCAGAAATAGAAGCCACAAGATAGCAGACCGTGCTTCAACCAGCTCTAGAGTGGGAATGACAAGGGCAGACAGGAGAGCGGTATCCACATAACCTCTGCGATTGTCAATCCCACCTTCTTATTGGCTAGAACCTGGTCACTAGTTGAACGATGGGGCCCCATCATCAACTCTTAGCAACCTGGTTCGCTGGTTGGGGGAGATAGCCTGTAAATGAGGGTGTGTCCATGCGCCGAATAAAGGTTACGTACTCTTTGCATGCCACACCCCCACCCCCGAGAAGGCTCAGGATTAGGCTGCCACCTCCCAGTGGTAACCGTGCCGCCATGGCACAAAATAATGGGACCGCCTATCCTCTCCACCATCCAACTCTTAGATAGAGCTCAGCTTTCCTAGTGCCTGAAAGCCAAACCCTAAACTCAGAGTGAGACAGCAGTCAGATAAGCCAACATAGGTCCAAGATACAAGCGGACGGTAGCCCGTATCCCCTCACTAAAAAAAAACCCCACATCAGGGGATAAAAAAAAGAGCTTGAAAGGGGGGTTACCACAAATACATCCTAACCTAAATAAAATATTAAACTAGACTCTTGACAAAGAGTCTGCCAACACATTTTCTTTGCCGGCAATATATTTAATAAAAATATTGTAGGGCTGCAGCCTGAGAGTCCAACGCATAAGCCTTGTGTTGTGATTCTTCATGGCTTGGAGATAGACTAACGGGTTGTGATCACTGTAGACTGTGACCACCTGCGATGTTTGGCCCACATAAACATCGAAATGCTCCAAAGCCATTACCAGCGCGAGGGCTTCTTTTTCAATGGTAGAGTAAGCTCTCTGATGTGGCTGGAACTTGGCTGAAAAGTATGCGATTGGCTGCAGCTCCTTGTTCCCGATTTGTAATAGTACCGCCCCAACCCCAGACTCACAAGCATCAACCTGTAATGAAAAAGGTTTGGAGAAGTCTGGAGACAAGAGAATGGGTGCAGAGCACAATAATCTTTTTGCTTTATTAAAAGCAGTGTTACAATCTGACGTCCAATTAAAGGGAACTTTATGACTGGTAAGAGAGGTAAGAGGGGCTACAATATCTGAGAAATTCTTACAGAATCTTCTGTAAAATCCTATCATGCCTAGGAAACGTTGAAGAGATTTCCTATCATGAGGAACTGGATATTCTTTAATCGAAAGAACTTTAGCAAGTTTAGGTGCAACTTTACCACTACCTACTTCATGGCCTAGAAAAGTGACAGTGGCCTGGCCAAAGGAAGATTTAGACAAATTAACTGTTAATTGGGAATTCTTAAAGGTCTCAAACAGAGCTTTAAGTCTAAGTAGGTGTTGATCCCAAGTATCAGACACCACAACAATATCATCTAGGTATGCTGCCGTGCCTTCAAGTCCTTTAATAGCCTGATGGACGAGTTTCTGGAATGAAGAGGGGGAATTTTTCATTCCGAAGGGGGTAACTGTATACTGATAATGACCTCCTGGAATCACGAAGGCAGAGATTTCCTTCGCCTTATCTGTCAAAGGTACCTGATAGTAACCTTTAAGGAGATCTAATTTGGACACAAAAGTAGCCTTACCCACAAAGTCAATTACGTCATCCAGACGAGGAAGAGGGTAAGCATCTGTAATTGTGACCTCGTTCACTTTACGGTAGTCTGTGCACATACGAAACCCTCCATCAGCCTTTTTTACTAGGATGCACGGTGAAGCCCATGGACTAGACGACTCCTCCACTAAACCATGTTCTAACAAGAAGTCTACTTCCTGCTGAAGTAACCTTTGCTTTTCAGGATTAGCTCTGTAGGGGGAGAGTTTAATTGGTTTAGATTTTCCCACATCTACATCATGGTAACCTAACGTACATTTTTTCGGCACATCCGAAAAAATATTAGGATATGACTGTAGAAGCTCAGTTAAATTGGTTGCTTGTATTTCAGATAATCCATCCATTAACGGGCTAGGATCCTTGAGGAGGACAGAATTTGAAAGTTTAGTATTAATTTCAGAGATAGAGTGCAAAGAGTCAGAGTCGTCCTCAGAGGTAGAGGACAGAGTCATTACTGGGACTTTATCTGGTGTATGAAAGGCCTTGATTTGATTTATGTGGTAAGTTTTTGTTTTTGAGGTCTTATCAATGGGAGCTACCACATAATTTAAATCAGATAATCTACTTACTATCTGCATAGGTCCCGTAAATCTAGCTTTCAAGGTGTGGCCAGGTATAGGTTCCTGCACCAACACCTTGTCTCCTGGATGGAAGGAGCGGAATTGTGCACTTCTGTCATACCTCTGTTTCATCTTACTTTGAGCTGTCTTTAGCTTAGCCGTGGCTAACTCACGTGCCACCTGCAACCTTGAAGACGGGTTGTAGAGTGCTGAGCTTACGTCTTCTCCCATCCATCCTTCTTTGAGCACCCGAAGAGGACCTCGTACATTGTGCCCAAAGATCAGCTCAAACGGACTATACCCTGTAGACTCTTGCACCGTCTCTCGTACTGAGAACAGCAACAATGGTAGAGATTCATCCCAATCTGTCGGAAAGTGCATGCAAAAACTTCTCATCATTGTTTTTAATGTTTGGTGGAATCTTTCCAAGGCGCCTTGGGACTGAGGGTGATAGGCAGTGGATAAGTTGTGAATTATCCCTAACCTAGTTAATACTTCCCTAAATGCTTTGGCAGTGAAGTTAGTACCTTGATCACTTTGTATAGTTTTAGGAATGCCAAAACAAGAAATGAATTTTGTTAAAGCTTTGAGAATAGCTTTAGTATTGATACTACGCATTGGGATCGCTTCAGGATATCTGGTTACTTTATCCATAATTGTAAATAAATACTGATTTCCAGACTTTGACTTAGGTAGTGGACCTACACAATCTATAATTAAATCTGCAAAAGGTTCTCCATCAGCAGGTATGGGTTGGAGAGGTGCAGGTTTAATAGAATGTCCAGGTTTTCCAACTTGCTGACATTCTCGGCAACACCTAATATGATTCTTCACATCTTTCTTTAATGTTGGCCAATAAAATTCTTTTGTGATTCTATACAAGGTTTTTGTAATTCCTAAGTGACCTCCTGATGACGTATTATGAGCTATATTTAATATCTGAGGTCTATACTTGGTTGGAACCACTAACCTGTCGTATAATTGCCGGCCCTCTGTCTCCTTACCAGTCTCAGTGCATACCAAATAATCATTTTTAACTTCATACTTGACTGGATGACCCAAAGAGGATTTACCCATGGCTGCCTCAAAAGCGAATTTTAACGAAGGGTCCTTACGTTGTTCCTCCCGGAAGGACAGTCCCTCGGGCATGGAAACAGAGACATCTGGCAATCCTGCAACCTGGGAATAGGAAGGCTTGATCGGGGTCTGTTCACTTGATTTACGAGACTCCGGCCGGTGTGTCTCATAAAACAACGTGGCTATTCCGAGATCGGAGTCGTCCAAGGATAGGTCAACATTCTCCCCAGACAGCCCTTGGGATGTTGCCCGAGTTATGGCCAACACTGGAGAAGCATTAATCATTATAGGTTCAGGACACGAACTAACAGTAGTAATGTTATTACCCAGTAATAACATGGCATTTTTCATGGGAAATCCTTTTGAGATACCTACAGTCAAGTACCCAGTGTAATATTTGCACTGTACATAAATTTTATGCAAAGGAACAGAATATATAGTTCCTCCATAGGCTTCCAATAAAACTGATGAATTCAAGGAAGTATTCTCTGAAAGGGGTAATATTCCTTCTCTGACAAGTGAGCAATATGCTCCAGTATCTCTAAAGGTATTTACTTTAGTTGGTTCTGAGTTTTCCTGAAGGGAAATAAGACTTTCGCAATAATAAGGGGCCATACCTTTTTCTACTTCTCTAGGGGACATGTTACTAGGGATATTAGAGATTTTCCCGATGGGTTGAGGTTTTTGGGGGCAGTTGGAACTGATATGACCTACTTTATTACACCTGAAGCAGACGACAGGCTTGCCCTTTACTCCCTGATGACGTTGCAAGTGGTGTCGTTCTGGCTGGTGCCTCTCTGGATATTGTTGTCGAGATGCTCCATAAGTAGTTTGCCTCTCCGCAGGGGGACCATATGTTGAGAAGCGTGGCTCACCAGGTGACTTGGTTGGATGTCGTAGACGCTCTCCCTCCGGCTGGCACTTCATTCTCCAATGTTGTCGATCTCTGCTCACGCCAGACTGTTGAAAAGAGAGACGGGACCGCTCGGACAAGGAGCGGTTCGTTTCGAAGGTATCAGCCAACCTGGCCGCCTCCAATGCAGTGGTTAAGTCACGATCCTGCAGAAAGACACGAACCTCTGGTCCCACAGACTCCAGCAGGTTATCAATCAGAATAAGCTGCACCAGCTCCTCAAAGTTAGAGACACCACTCGCTTTATACCAGCTGGTAAAAGCTTTGGTTTGCTGTCTCACAAAGTCCACCAGGGATTGACCAAGCTGCCGCCTGTTCAATTTGAAGGTCTTACGATATTTAGCTGGGATACATGTATATGCTCCCAACACTGTGGTCTTCACTACTTGATAATCAGAGAATTCAGCGTCAGTTAATACCGACGTAAATTCCTGTGCCTTACCCAATAATGCTGTATGAACCAACGCTGCCCAGTGCTGTTCCGGCCACCTCAAGGCTCGAGCCTGATTTTCGAAGCTTTCGAAAAATTGCTCTGGTTCGGCCTCATTGAAGCGGGGAACAAGCTGTACTGCTTTTTGTAAACTGAAATCGTTTACAGAATGCGAAAACTGCCTCCTTTCTCTTTCCCTATCAAATTCTTCCCTTGCGAATGCTCTCTGTTCCCTAGTTTGCTCAAGATTGATTTTTGCCAGCTGAAGTGCCAACGACGCTGATTCACCCTGAGACAACCCAGCTGCACTATACTGACCATTTTGCTCCGTAGGTGTATCATCTTCCTCCTGCGAGAACATAGTAGTTTTTTCCCTAGCTCCCGTAAAGGGAGGAGTTTGATGTGCCATCTCTTCTTCAATAAGTATGTCAGCAATAAGTGAACGCAGTTGCGCAGCTGTGAGAGTGCGTTTATAGGGAATGCCAATGGAACGAGCAATTTGCCAACAACGCTGTAGGGACAATTTAGGTAGGTTATGCAAAGTATATGCCGACACCAGGCGTCTGACTCGTCTAGGTGGCATAAGTTATTCGCTATGCACAGTATGAATACCCCAACGTAACACGTTAATTTGCAGAACACGCTTAGCTATGCACAGTACGATTGCAGAATACGCATACAAGCAAAGCCGACTGCACACAAGATTGACCGTAGCGAAGCGAGCACACTGAACAAGCTAGTAGCGAGCTGTTGAACGATCACACAGTAGCAAGGCTGATCATAAGCAACTGACACGCAAAATTTGTAAAGCGAAGCGAAACAGCAAGCTACACAATGTTCCTGCTACAAGCTTCACCCTAAGCTCAACCGTTTCTCTAAGTCCAGCTCTCGGACAGGCTACCCATATTACAACCTAGGATTTCAAATGGCCTGTTATCCCAGGTGTAATGGGAGCAAATAAACACAGTAGAAAAAGTTTAGACTTATATTATCCTTCACCAATTATAACAGCAATATGTACACTATGTACAGTGATAAATATAGTGCACTCCACGGTAAGCAAGGCAGAAATAGAAGCCACAAGATAGCAGACCGTGCTTCAACCAGCTCTAGAGTGGGAATGACAAGGGCAGACAGGAGAGCGGTATCCACATAACCTCTGCGATTGTCAATCCCACCTTCTTATTGGCTAGAACCTGGTCACTAGTTGAACGATGGGGCCCCATCATCAACTCTTAGCAACCTGGTTCGCTGGTTGGGGGAGATAGCCTGTAAATGAGGGTGTGTCCATGCGCCGAATAAAGGTTACGTACTCTTTGCATGCCACAACATGTCTCTGACATAGATGATTTTGGGGATGAAGTGGAACAAGTCTTTTCTGATGACAATCCACCTTTTTGTTTGCACATAACTTCCAATGCAACCATAGGCCCTATAGTGCAAGCATCTGTTCATAATGCGCCCGTTCATTTGTTCATGGACTCTGGTGCGCAATTCAATATTATTAGGTCTAGTTTGTTTAAGGATAAGCAGTTACGACATGTCCTTCTCGTAGAACCGACTCATGTGTCCTCCCTTAGTGGAGTAGCTGGTTCTCACCTGCGTGTCCGAGGTCAGACTTCCCTAACCTTTTCTATTCAAGGTAGAGACTTCACTGCTTCCTTCCTTGTTGTCGACCAGATTACTTTCCCTGGTGACCTTCTGCTGGGCTTTGCTTCCATGCGAGACTTACGCATTGTGCTCGACCCTTATCGATGGCATGCCCAAATTGATGACTTGATCGTTCCATTCTGGGGTTACCAGCTTGGATCCGAGATCTGCCATACTGCCGCAGAGTATGACACTCGAATTAAGTCCTTACAGGCCAGTGCATTTTCCAGTAGCGTACCCAAGCGGTCAGGCACTGATGATCCTGTCACTTCTGTCTGCGTTCCTGCAACTTCAGACTTGCAAGATAGTGTCCAGTTACCTCAAGTGTCCGAGGACGCTCTGACTACCTTGAGTGCTGAGCCTATCCCTGCAATGTCTGCTAGTTCAAGTAGTAGTTTCTCCACAGGGGACGCCTTGTCGGAAAACAATTACTTGCAACTAGTAATGCCATCTCTTGTTGATGTCACATGCCGTCTGCAGAAAGACGTTTCTGCCGCAGCTAGTGCCCTCACTAGAGTGTCTGTAGTTGTTCCTAGTGTTCCAGATGGTGATAACGTCCTAGTTGACAGTGATTCTTGCAAAGTAAAAGGCCTATTTGTTGAACCATCCTTACATGTTGTAAGAGATAGTAAGATCCATTTCTTCCTAGCCAACACTTCTGGTCACAGTGTTCGCCTCAGAGCAAATACCAATCTTGTTGACCTTGTTCACTATCCTTACCCTGTTCAGGTAGAGGATGAGTTGTCACCTGACCAGTGGGTCGGTGCTATTTCTGCCGGGGAGATCTCATCCACTTCACTGGATCAATCTGTTCCACCAGTTGAGGAGAAAGACTTAGCTCCCACTGACTTCCCAGATGAAGTCAAGCGTTTGTTGACTCTGTTGAGCAAACGTCGTAAAGCCATTGCCTTACCAGGTGAGAAGATGGGTATAATGAACTTATTGTCCCATCGTATTCCACTTGAACCTGGTACTAGACCTATCTACATACCTGCGTACAGAATGCCTCATTCACAAGTTGCTGTCGCAGAAGAATTGATCAATCAAATGCTTGATGATGGAGTTATAGCACCTAGCAATTCACCTTGGAATGCACCCTTGATACTAGTACCTAAGAAGGATGGTACTTGGCGCCCAGTAATTGACTTTAGGAAGTTAAACGCGAAAACCATTCCAGATCGCTTCCCACTTCCTGTACTGGGTGATCTTTTACGTAACATCGGAGATAAAGTCTTTTCAACCCTGGATTTGTTACAAGGGTTTTGGCAAGTCCCTCTTCACGAGGACAGCCAAGAGCTAACTGCATTCTCCACTCCTACAGGTCATTATCACTTCCTCCGTATGGCGTTTGGATTACGATCTTCCCCTATCACGTTCTCAAGGCTCATGACTAATATCTTTAGAGGTCTCATAGGTAATGCACTTATGGTGTACTTAGATGACGTAATCGTCATGTCTAAAGACGTGGATACACACTTGAAAAGACTTGATGTAGTACTTGGTAAGCTTGAAGAAGCCAATTTAAAGATCAAACTGTCTAAATGTCAATTTTTCAGATCAGAAATTAAGTTTCTTGGTCACGTAGTCACTCCTAGAGGGGTTACGACTGACCAAAGTAAAGTAACTGCAGTACTAAATTTTCCAACACCCAAAACTGCTGATGCCGTAAGATCCTTTGTGGGCTTAGCAGGTTTTTATAGATCTTTCATTGCCAATTTTTCTTCCATAGCTGCTCCTCTAACTGAGTTGCTTAAGAAAGATGCTCCTTTTGTTTGGACCTTCCGTCAAGAAAGAGCATTCCAAACTCTAAAAGAAAAGCTAACATCTGCTCCAATTTTGAAATTTCCAGATTTTTCTAAGCCCTTCTATCTGACAACTGATGCTAGTTCAATTGGCATAGGTGCCGTACTAGCTCAGAAGACCGATGGCAAGTACAACGCAGTTGCATTTGCTAGCCGAGTCCTTACGAAGGCTGAACGTAATTATACAGTGACTGAGCAAGAAGCTTTAGCAATAGTATGGTCTTTAAAGCACTTCTGAGACATTATTTATCAGTACTCTGTTCATGTCTTGACAGACCATGCTCCACTGATACCTTTATTCCAGAACAAACAACCTACTGGAAGGTTAGCCAGATGGACCTTGACTATCCAAGAGTTCAATCCCACCGCTGCCACCATTTATCATGTGGGAGTTCGAACACGTGGATTGGGTAAAAATACTCACATAGGCTGGAAGTACGTATATTGTAACTGAAGTATGTGGAAGGGCACCACAGCCGATCCTGCCTCTCTCGCTCACTCTCGTATAACTGACTGGCCGCCCACAGTACCCATATGTGAGGGGGTCTTTGAATACTGCTGTGGTCAGCACAATATGAATAGACAGTGACTCAGGCAGAGACGGTTGGTAGTGAGTCAACTACTGGTACACTGGTTACTGGTAACTGGTTACTACTACTGAGATAGGTGTAGTAGTAGTGGTGGTAGTAGTAGTAGCAGTAGGAGTAGGTGTAGTAGTAGTGGTAGTAGTAGTAGTAGGAGTAAGTGTAGTAGTGGTAGTAGTAGTGGTAGTAGTAGTAGTAGGAGTAGGTGTAGTAGTAGCAGCAGTAGTAGTAGTAGGAGTAGGTGTAGTAGTAGTAGTAGTAGTAGGAGTAGGTGTAGTAGTAGTGGTAGTAGTAGTAGGAGGAGTAGGTGTAGTAGTAGTGGTAGTAGTAGTAATACTGTCATCATCTTCATCGGCATTATTATTATTGTTATTATTATTATCAATATTTGTGTACATTATTTACTTTCATCTCTATGCTGGTTACTAAATGATAATCCACTGATGGTGTACAGAAAACATGCTGCTTCAGTGACCCTTATAAAGTTCACAGGCTTTTAATGTAATAATTCAACCAACCAACGTAGCCCGAAATGACAAGATATAGTGTATATAACAATATTCGTGGCATAAACCTCGGTAATAAATTCTTACTCGTAGTAAATATTCGTACCATATGCCAATATTCAATAAGGTACAAGGTCCTATATTTCTTACAAAATTCGACTTGCGCGTCACTACAACATACATGAACGATACTTAAATCAATACTTAAAGGGTATGTCAGTTCCCCTCTCTTCTAGTAATATCTTAATTTACCCCTGTAATCTAACTTCTCCATAAATACTATCGCATTTACTTTGTCTGCTTTCGTAAGGTAAAGTCCAGTATCTCTCTTTAATTCATGGCATAACTTAACAAATTTTTGAGGACAATAATGTCTTCAACACAATCCTACCAAACCATCCCAACACTCCAAGCTTAATATATTCCTCCCACACTCCACTACTTCTCGTCTACAATACTTGTACTACACGAAAATACTTCACATGCAACAATATTCTACATTATCCGCCACCACTTAACATCCACACAATAACCAACAGTATTCGCACTGCACGAAAATATTCCATTTCCTAATGTATATTACAAATGCGCAATTCAGACTCAGAAAACTCCTTACCTACAATATTCTACATCATCATACAATATCCTCCAATACCCTTATAATCCACCGATCACTATTATAAAAAACCTGCGTCCTTCAATAGTTACCTAACAAGACATATAGTTAGGACTCTGCAGCTGTATCTCTGTATAAGAGGACCATTCACATCACAATGGCTCCACCGCGTTAGGCTGCCAACAATATTTTCTGCGTAAAATATTTTTTTTAATAAATTCTGAATCCATTTCAAAAGTTATTTATTTTATATTTTGCGGGGAGGATTTTGGTGCAATGCTTCAGTTGAGAGACCTTTCAGAAGTTAAATGACGGAAGTACTATTGAAGCAGATTACACACACACACACACACACACACACACACACACACACACACACACACACACATACACACACACACACACACAGGGACAAGGGGTCACAACTGGAAGCTGAAGACTCAGACGAGTCACAGGGACGTTAGGAAGTATTTCTTCAGTCATAGAGTTGTCAGCAAGTGGAATAGCCTAGCAAGTGAAGTAGTGGAGGCAGGAACCATACATAGTTTTAAGAAGAGGTATGACAAAGCTCAGGAAGCAGAGAGAGAGAGGATCCAGTAGCGATCAGTGAAGAGGCGGGGCCAGGAGCTGAGTCTCGACCCCTGCAACCACAATTAGGTGAGTACACACACACACACACACACACACACACACACACACACACACACACACACATAGTATGCAGCACCAGTTCGGAACCCGCACCGGGTCAAGCACGTTAAGAAATTAGAGAAAGTGCAAAGGATTGCGACAAGGTTAGTTCCAGAGCTAAGGGAAATGTCCTACGAAGAAAGGTTAAGGGAACCCGGCCTGACGACACTGGGGACAGGAGGGTTAGGGGAGACATGATAACGACATACAAAATACCACGTGGGATAGACAAGGTGGACAGAAACAAGATGTTCCAGAGAGGGGACACAGAAACGATGGGTCACCCTTGGAAGCTGAAGATTCAGATGAGTCACAGGAATGTTAGGAAGTATTTCTTCAGTCATAGAGTGGTCAGGAAGTTTAACAGTCTGGCGAGTGATGTAGTGGAGGCAGGAACCATACATAGCTTTAAGACGAGGTATGAAAGATCTCAGGGAGCAGGGAGAGAGAGGACCTAGTAGCATTCAGTGAAGAAACTGGGCCAGGAGCTGAGTCTCGATCCCTGCAACCACAATTAGGTGAGTACACACTCACACACATACATAGTAATTTTCAATGAAAAATCAGCTTGAACCAAGATCCTGCAGGAGAAAGCATGACTGAGGGACAAACCAGAGTACCAGAGATGTACCTCGATCGTGACAGAACACAAGAAGAAAGGATGATACTGAAAGATAGGGTACAAAGACGAAAGGAGGAGTGAGAGGCAATGATGAAGATGAGCAGGACCCAGGCCCAGGAGGAAGGGCAAACACATCCCCCAGAAACACCCGCAGAAGGACTCCAACTGCGACAACCCCAACACAACTGAACAATCTAAACCAAAACCCACATACTGTTCCCTCTGCCCCCATCCCCCACATCACAATCCTCACCCCTACAGCTGCCCCCTTTGGGCACTCTGCCCCACCCCCTCATCACAAACCCCACAGCCCCCCATAGACCCCCTCCAGGGCTCCCACTCCCCCAATCCCAATATTCTCCCAGGTGAAGGTTTGGTACACGAATGCTGACAGAATAATAAATAATATAAGGAGTGGCATGAAAAAATCAATGAGAAGTCCCCAGACATCATAGCAGTCAAAGAAACAAAACTCACTGAGACAAACCATACCACGGGCATGGATAGAACCCGCGATCAGAGAGTCTCAAAATTCCAGACCATCACGGGGTCTATCCCCGCCCGTGGTATGGTTTGTTTTCAATGGTGTCATTACGATTTCATGACTCACTGAGACAATAATAGACGCAGTCTTCCCACCGGGATATCAGATCCTGAGGAAAGATAGAAGGAGTAAAGGGGGAGGAGGGGTTGCAATGCTCATAAAAAACCGATGGGGATTTGGGGAAATGGAAGGAATGGACATGATTGGAGAAAGGGGATACATAGTAGGTACAATTCAGTCTAGGGAGCATAAGGTAGTCATTGCAGTGACATATAACCCACCACAGAATTGCAGGAGGCCAAGAGAGGAATACGAAGAGAACAACAGAGCGATGGTAGACACACTGGCTGAGATCTCACTCGAGCTGAGCAAAGTTACTGGTTAAGGCCATTTCAACCACAGGGAGATCGATTGGGAAAACCTGGAGCCACATGCGGGTCCCGAAACATGGAGAGTCGATGTGGTCAGTCCATCAAGATTGATGGACTGACCACATCGACTCAAGGTTGAGGGACTGATTACCTCATTCTCCTCCTGTTCTTCAAGATTCTCCTTTGTATGGACTGACGAAGCCACTGTGTGGCGAAACGTCTCCTCAATAAAGATATCCAAGAGTTGCACATGTGTATAATTTATCAACATGTCGGTTCTCTGAACCATTCATCTACATCAACATGTCAGGGACACTACCAGAGAGAGAGGGGAGGACGAATCAGCAAGACTGGGCCTTGTGTTCACCCTGAGCAATTCAGACATTGAGGACATCACATATGAGAGACCCCTTATAGCTAGTGATCACGTGGTTCTGAGTTTTGATTATAAAGTAGAGTTGCAAGTGGAGAGGGTAACAGGAGTTGAATGGGAAAAGCCAAACTATAAAAGGGGTGACTACACAGGTATGAGGAACTTCCTGCAAGAGGATCAGTGGGACAGAGAACTGGTACGAAAGTCAGTAAACGAAATAATTGAATTTGTAACAATAAAATGCAAGGAGGCAGAGGAAAGGTTTGTTCCCTTGGGCAACAAAAATAATGGGAACACCAAAGCGAGTCCTTGGTTTACCCGAAGGTGTAGGGATGCAAAAACTAAGTACACAGAGAATGGAAAAGGTACAGGAGGCAAAGGATCCACGAAAAAAAAAAGGAGATTAGTCAAAGAGTCAGAAACGAGTAAGCACAGATAAGGAGGGAACCCCAGCGATAGTACGAAAACGACATAGCATCGAAAGTCAAGTCTGACCCAAAACTGCTGTATAGCCACATTAGGAGGCAGACAACAGTCAAAGACCAGGTTATCACGTTGAGGAAGGAAGGTGAGGAACTCACAAGTAACGATCAAGAGGTATGTGATTTGGGACTGCTTGA
Source organism: Cherax quadricarinatus (assembly GCF_038502225.1). Classification (NCBI taxonomy): domain Eukaryota; kingdom Metazoa; phylum Arthropoda; class Malacostraca; order Decapoda; family Parastacidae; genus Cherax; species Cherax quadricarinatus. The sequence continues at coordinate 25,802,044 of NC_091345.1, forward strand.
TTTAGTTCTGAAAATGAAGAGGCCCATGTACGGAGGAACTTGTGAGTGTGCCTTCCAGGAGCTGGTGTTGGTGACATAGTCAACAGGCTGGATAATATTATGTCAGGTAATGGGAACAAGCCCATTATCTGTCTTAGTGCTGGGGGTAATGACATTGGAGACAGGAGCAGGAGACAGGAGCTGCTGGATAAGTAAATGTCAGCCATAGAGGTAGTCAGGTCTAAAGGAGGGATCCCAGTCATATGTATCATCTTGCCTAGAAAGGGAGTGGGCAATGAACGGATGTCTAGGGCAATTGGTATAAATTGCTGGCTAGACAGGTACTGCAAGGAACTTGCAATCACATTCATTGATAACTGGGACAAATTCTTTGGCAAACGTGATATGTATGCAAGGGATGGGGTTCATCTCTCTGGGGATGGAGGGGTTGCATTAGCCAATTCGATTGAGAGGGTAATTGATGACTTGTCTAGGAATTTAAACCGATAGATTATAGAGGTATGAGTGTTTGTGGGAAACAATCAGGCTGCAGTATTAGGGTTAAAAACAGCAGTTATTACCGGGATATCTCAGGGATATGTTTAAAAGACGATATTCAAAATAAAGTTGCTAGTAATGGCAAATCAATTGATCAACAAACAAAGAGAGATAGCAGGGGGCAACGAGTGACTAGCTCCATTAAGGTTTACTATACAAATAGTAGGAGTCTGAGAAATAAGATAGATAGAGACCTGGTTCAAGCTGAATGATAGAGAAATGCCTTCTGAATGCAACATACAGGGTTATAAACTATTCCACACTAATAGGGTCAACAGGAAGGGTGGTGGAGTGGCGATGTAGGTCAGAGAAAATTTAAATTGCTGTCTTAGACATGATATAAGATTAGAAACATCGAACACAGAATCTGTTTGGCTACAGTTTCTCGAGGGACGTGACAAATTAATTTTGGGTGTGATTTATAGGCACCCAAACCTTGATAGGGAGTGCAGTAAGCTGTTATGGGACAAAATTAATAAGGCATCTAGATATGAAAATGTTGTGATAATGGGGGATTTTAACTTTAGACAAACTGATTGAAACAATATGACAGGAAATCTTGAGTCTAGTGACTTTCTTGATACGGTTCAGGATTGCTTTTTAGAACAGGTTGTGACAGAACCAACTAAAGGAAACAATCTGCTTGACTTGGTTCTTGCCAACGAAGAGTCACTAATTAATAATCTTGAGGTTAATGATGAGCTTGGGGAAAGTCACCACAAATCACTTAGTTTCAATATATCATGGAATTACCCAGGTAACTGCAATGAAAACACTGTCCCAGATTTTCGCTTGGCCGACTTCATGGGACTGAAAAATTACCTGGGTGGGCTAAATTGGGATGTCCTGACTATGGGTCAGGTAGGTGATCTGGGTTGCCAATATGAAGTTTTTCAGAGCATAGTTCTAGCTGCCCAGACAACTTTTGTTCCGAGTAGGGAAATTAGATCTAACAAAAATGATTCCAAATGAATGATCAATAGATCAAAACTTCTTATTGGTCAAAAGACAGGCATACATAGGCGTATCAAAAGAGCAGATGGGCAGTTAAGAAATCAATATATTCAATTAAAGAGAGGAATAAAGAAAGGAATAAGAAAAGCAAAATGGGATTATGAGGCTAAGGTCGCAAGGGATTCAAAGACTAACCCAAAAGGGTTCTTTCAGGTATACAAAAGTAAGATTAGGGACAAGATTGGCCCACTTAAGAGTAACTCTGGTCAGATCACTGACAGTGATAGGGATGTGTGTGAAATTCTCAATACCTACTTCCTCTCAGTTTTCACCCAGGAAAATACTAGCGATATTCCTGAAACAATAGATTATGTAGAACAGGACAATAATAAACCATTCACGATTGCTGTAACTAGTGACATGGTCCTCAGACAAATAGAGAAACTGAAACCTAACAAATCCCCAGGCCCTGATGAACTGTTTGCAAGGGTGTTAAAGGAATGTAAAGAGGAACTTAGCATACCTTTGGCTAATCTTTTTAACATATCACTGCAAACTGGCATAGTGCCTGATAAGTGGAAAATGGCCAATGTAATATCAATTTACAAGGCAGGTGACAGGTCCTTGGCTTCGAACTATAGACCAATAAGCCTTACCTCCATAGTGGGAAAATTTATGGAATCAATAATTGCCGAAGCTATTATTAGCCATCTTGAGAGGCACAGATTGATTAATGAATCTCAACACGGTTTTACAAATGGGCATTCCTGTCTTACAAATTTACTAACATTTTTCACTAAGGTGTTTGAGGAGGTAGATCATGGTAATGAATCTGATATTGTGTATATGGACTTCAGTAAGGCTTTCGATAGAGTTCCACATAAGAGGCTATTGAGGAAACAAGGCACACGGAATAGGAGGAGAATTTTTTTCCTGGGTAGAGGCATGGCTGACAAATAGGCAGCAGAGAGTTTGCATAAATGGAGAGAAATCCGAATGGGGGCACGTCACAAGCGGTGTTCCTCAGGGGTCAGTGTGGGGCCCGTTGTTGTTCACAATTTACATAAACGACAAAGATGCGGGAATAAATAGCGACATAAGCAAATTTGCTGATGACACCAAAATAGGCCGTCCAATTCATTCTAATGAGGACACTAGAGCACTCCAGGATGATTTGAATAGACTGATGCAATGGTCGGAGAAGTGGAAGATGCAGTTTAATATAGACAAATGCAAAGTTCTAAATGTTGGACAGGAAAATAATTATGCGACATATAAACTAAATAATGTAGATCTCATTATGCACTGTGTGCTGCAGGATTTTTTTTTATACTGTGCACACTGACCACATAGACCCATTCTTTCATATGGAGGCCTACCAGCCTTTTCCCGCGAGATTTGATGGCGCTAGAATTCATGCGTACTAGTACGTCAAAAACCCCTGCGCGTAAGACGTACTAGTACGTCCGAAACCCTCAAAGGGTTAAGAAGGTTCACCCGGCTATGACAAGTTGCCTTCAAAGAGGTAATGTGAGGTTTCCAGGATAACCTATGGTCAAACAGAAGGCCTAGAAACTTGACTATCACTTTCTGGGACATGTGAGCCATAGAGGTACAATTGATGATCAGAGACGACAGAACGTCTAGTGAAAGTAATTTGGCGAGTTTTAGTACTGGAAAATTTAAACCCGTGTGGTGGCCCAATTGGAAACATGGTTGACCACATGGTGGAGAGAAACTGCAATGAGGTGACAGTGCCAGCACAAGCTATAGTGAAGTCATCAACACAGAGTGATGACCAAATATTGGATGGAAGAACAGAGGCCAAATCATTTATAGCAAGGAGAAAAATTGTGCTCAGAACACATCCCTGGGTAACATCTTCAGCTTGGACAAAGTCTGGGGAAAGCATATTATTAACCCGAACACAGAAATGTGTCTCAGTTAAGTTCTTAAGGAAGGATGGTAGATTGCCTCGGAGGCCTAAGGAGTGGGTTTAGGCCAAAATGTTATATCATATGACTTCTCAAGGTCAAAAAATATGACAATAACTGAGTGGTTATTCACAAAGGCATTACGAACATATGTATCCAAGTGTAGTAAGGGGTCAATGGCAGAACGGCCCTTACGAAAGCCATACGTATTGACTAGTGGAGAGACTGTTGTCTCTCTAAATACCACATCAGACGTCGATTTACCAGACTTTCCATCACCTTGCTAACCACACTGGTAAGAGCAATGGGACAATAGTGCAAGGCATTGTCTCCCGTAGTACACCTGGTTTGCGGAAAGGGAGAACAATGGCAGATTTCCACAGCTAGGGAAGAACTCCTTGTGACCAAATAAGATCAAAGAGGCATAAGAAGACTGCAAGGGCCAACTGATGTAAATGTTGTAACATCTGAATACGAATGCCGTCAGGCCCAGCTGCCGACGATTGGCAAGCTGAGTGTGTTGCCTCCAGTTCCAGAAGTATAAAAGGCACATTGTAAGATTCTTCTTTGAGAGAAGAAAAGGCTAAGGTAGACTTTGAGGAAAGAAACGAGGGGCATAAATGGAGCCCAAGAAAATACAGACCAGATTACCAATTTCAGTGGCAACATCAAGAGGGTTTGCTACATCAACACCGGCAACCCGCAGAACAGGAGCCGGGTCAGGAGAGTATTTACCACTCGGTTTCCATACTTTTTTTCCAGACTGCACTCAAAGAGGAAGCAGAGGTGATGGTGGAAACAACCTCGCCAGCAAGTGCGTTTAGTGTAACGGATGACACAGAGAGAGACACTCACTTCTGCTTAAAATCAAGAAGTCTTTGTATGTAGTTCTATTGTACCGGTACCTGCCCCACGCAGCGCATTTCAAATGTACTGCCCGAGCATAAGCAGACCACCAAGGCAGGCACTTCTGAGAATGCCTGCCCATGGTTTGGGGTATAGCATGATAAGCTGCGGTTAAAACAGAGGTCAAGAAGAGGTGTAAAAGCTCATCAATGGAAGATGATGAAGGAACCTCAGTAAAACCAGTTAGCTGCCAGTAAGGGTCCCAATTTACTCGATCAAATTGCCAGCGTGGGCTACAGAGGTGGTGAATATGAAGAAGTAAGAATGACTGGAAAATGATCATGTTCATGTAAGTCCAGAAGGACAGACCAAGTGAAGTCTAGTGCAGTAAAGGAAGAGCAGACAGGTCGAGGCAAGAGAGAGAATGAGTACGAGGATCATAATAGGTGGGAGAACCCGTATTTAAAGAATACCCCCCCCCCCCCGAGGAAATGGTGGGCATTAAAATCGCCAAGTAACAGAAGTGGTGGCGGTAAGGAAGAAACCAGAAATGCAACATCAGGGATAGATAAGGCCTGAAAAGGAGACAGATACAAAGATCAGACTGTATACCACTTATTCAAGTAAATACAGGCTGCAATGTAATGTAGCAAAGTATGAACAAAGAATAAACTGTATGGAATACTGGTGCATATAAGAATTGCACTTTTCATTAAAGGTGCCAGGGGGACAAGGAGCCAATGAATATAAGAAGTCATAGCCCGAGATGGGATGGATAACAGCGGAGCATAATTAGGGTTCCTGTAAACAAACACAAACAGGGGAAAACTGGGAAAGCAACACTTGGAGCTCATCCCAGTTACCTTTGAGGCCGCAGATATTCCACTGTAAATAAGCCATGATTTGTGAAAAGAAAGACAAGAAATCTGAAGGTAGAGGTATCTACGGACTAGTCGAGTTAGAAAAGTCCACATGTGGAGGTAGTGGAAGACTCGAGCAGCGAAGGATTAGGACACTGCGAAGAAAGGGGTTGTGCAGACGGAGAAGAGCGAAGAGGAGGAACAGGTGGTGGATCGGTATCCATCAATGATCTAGTCTCCTCAATTTATTTTGAGATAGCTTCAAGTGTTTCTGAGGACAAGGACATTGTATGTGGTACAATACTGGAGAGGGAAGAAGGAGGGCGAGTAAAGATCGGGGAAACAATGGACCATACCAAAGTAGGGGGGGACGAAAGGGTAGAGGGAACTAGAGAAATTTGGGAGGGGACATCTGGAGACGAAGCAACCTGCGAAGGGGCAGAAGAGGAAGAAACTTGGGAGGGGACAGGGGAAGAAGGTACTATACGAGGAGAATGAACCTCCACTCTTAACAGAGCCAGGAAGAGGTGAAGAACCGGGTACAGAAACTAAGAAGGAAAAATGAGCAGGTTGCAGAAGGGAAGGAGGGGTGAAAGGAGATTTTAACAATGGACTTTGGAGAGGGGCAATGGGGAGGTGGTGTACGATGTCTCGTAGACACAAACTTGTGAGTGAGAAGAGGAAGAGGTGAGAATAGAAAGAGGCGCCATGGTAGGGACCTCGGAGCCCAGGACAGCAAAAGAATTAGAGACGGGTGACCAAAGAGGCTGCAGAAGTTGGGACCCCAGAGGGGGTAAGTTTATTAACTCGAGTATAAGAAATGTGGAGGCGTAGATGAGAGACTGCTATAGTATATGGGAGGCCTTCTGCCTCTGAGAATGGATTTCATGCTCATTTTAGTAAACTTGGCACTGGCGAGAGTAAGACGGGTGAGGCTCACGGCAATTAAGGGAAGAGGGAGGGAGACTACAAGATGTATTGGTATGGTCATCAGCACCACAGACTGAGCATTCGGCGACGGACCTACAGCATTTTGCTGGATGACCAAAACACGAGCAATTTCTACACTGTTGCGGTGTAGAGATCGCCTTTCAAACTTGTAAATGGTGTCCAGCTATATATACAGAAGACGGAAGCTCATGGCAGTCAAAAGTTAAGCAAGCTACATTGTATGGGTATCTGGAGAAATTTTCTCCAGAAGGGGGATATCAGCCCCCTTCAGCCCTGAGGGCCCAGCCCTCTCAGAAGGGGCAAGCATCTTGTTTACTTTCACATCAAGGAATTACAAGCAGATGTTTAACCAACGTGTATCAGTTATAGGTCATGTGACTTCTTTGCAAGGAACCAGTGCTGCAACCAATTTGAGTTAACGAGTGAGATTAATCTCTGTACCACAACAGGAAAGGTACAGGGAAACTTCTACCTCACATTATTCACGTGGGACATAATGAGCTCTCAGTGATTGAGATCAAGAAATCAAGCATTTGTGTTGCAAACTGTTGCAGTTTGGCAAGGAAGGCAGATCTTCTTGCATCAGCGAGTCCTTTATACAAGGGCAAGTCAGGCCAGTGGGGCGCGCTGCAGGGAAGATTTCTTTTAGACTTCGGAGCAACGTGTGTCACACTGTAATAACAGACTATAGTGATCACGCATTTTTCTGCATAAAAGAATCTCAAAGGACATTGCAGACACTTACAGAGAAGTGACAACAGCTTCTTTAGTGATATGACTGTGAATAATAAATAACATTTGATGAACAGTGTGTAACAACATGAATGGATATCCACCGCACAGCCGACCTACTCCTATCATGTACTACATCAGACACACCTGGGTATTTTCAGCTGACCCGAAGTTGCATCCGATCAAAGCAGACGTGTTCTTTGAAGAATATCGCACTACACTCCATCAGGATCACAACACTTCACACACTGTTCATCAAGTATTGTTTATTATTCAGTCATATCACTAAAGAAGCTGTTGTCACTTCTCAGTGTCTGCTGTGTCCTTTGAGATTCTTTTAGACTTCATCAAAGCAACTCGTGCGTCACACCGTAATAACAAAGACTATAGTGATCGCTCATTTTTGTGCATGAAGGCCTTAGGGAAGAATCCAAAAGGCCTAAAATAGGAAGGGAATAAGGGAGGGATGGGGAGAAGGAAAGGAAAAAAGGGAGGATGGGATAGGGAAGGGGGGATTGGGAGGTAATTAAGTTCAGCCTGAGGAAGGAAACTACAAGGTCTAATTCCTCAGACCAAGAGCCTCTTCATGATGCCAAGGAGCCCCCCTTGAAAAGGCCCTGGGAAGTAGACAGTAGCTAAAATGCCTTAAGGAGCACCAGCGTTGTGTTGAACAGTCACTACCTCAAGCGAGTACCCAGGTGGGTACCCCTGTGGGTTTAGCACTTTCCTCGTGGAAATAGACAACGGCAGCAAAGAATCGTCAGCATTTGTCCTCGTTTAACTGCTTCTCTCATGTATAGACCCTCGTCAGTTTAGCGCTTTTTTGACAATAACAGAAATTAAGGACAATAATAGAAATTAAAATAACAAAGCTTATTATATATTTAAAAGATAAAGTAAGTGTAATTTTAATAGTTCAGCCAAAGAAAAGGTTATATAATTGTACAATAAAAAAAAAAACCCTTAATAAGCCACTCCTCAATAAAACTACATATTCTCCTCAGGAGTGTTGTAGTGCCAGGCACTCTGGCAATGCTCTCACTTTCCTATATTCACACTACATATAAAAATTTTACTGTAAGCAAAAATTTGTCTCTGCCATACCCTTTAGGGTGGATGGATGGATGTCTCAATGCTAGTGCCAGGCTCTTAATTCCAAGAATTAGGTACCTTCCCTTCCTTGATCTGAGGAAGGGCATGGAAGCTCCCAGCACAGCCAAGATTAACTGCACCACAGCATAGCCAAGAGTACCTCCATCCCAGCATAGCCAAGAGTACCTCCACCCCAGCATAGCCAAGAGTACCTCCACCCCAGCATAGCCAAGAGTACTTCCACCCCAGCATAGCCAAGAGTGCCTGCACCCCAGTGTAGCCTAAAGTGCCTGCACCCCAGGGTAGCCAAGAGTACCTGCACCCCAGCGTAGCCAAGAATATCTATACTCTTGAGTACACATACATACATGCATACACACTGCTGCTGTTCACAAATTTTGAGAGATTTAAAATATAAGAATAAGAATATTCTAAATCAAATATTGTATTACAATACAGTTTAAATGCAAACACTAAAGTATAAAATTTCATTTTAGGTTCGGCATTAAATGACTTGAAAGCATTCCAAGATGTAGTGTCACAAACACAGTAAATATACAACATGATGGTATGTCAATATATAAACAGCTCCACTCTTAATTACAAATGTGCATTATCATTATAATCAAAAAGAAGCGCTAAGCCACAAGGGCTATACAGCGCTGCAGGGTAGGGAAGGAAGCGAGGGTATTGGATGGCAGAAGGGAGTAGGGATGATCAGTAGGTTACAGAAAACAGCGGGGCAGGGGATAGTACGGGGGTAGAGGGTAGCAAGAGATTGAAGTAGAAAGGGCTGAAGGTATCAGAATTTGTGAAGTAAGTCAGTTGTCAAAAAGTCAATGAGAGAGTCTGGATGAAAGGTGGGTCCATCAGCGAGAAGGGAAGGTAAAGAGAGAGCAGCAGAGCGAAGACGACGACGGAGGTAAATTCTGCGTGCTCGTTGATAAAGTGGGCAGTCCAACAGAATGTGGCTGACTGATAATGGAACTTGGCAATTCTCACAGAGAGGAGCAGGGCGGCTCTCCATGAGATATCCATGAGTAAGACGAGTATGGCCAATGCGAAGACGGGAGAGAGTAGTCTCCCAACCTCGACACTGGTGATAAGAAGACGGCCAGTAACCTATACTCGGTTTAATAGATTGAAGTTTGTTGCCGAGCATAGTAGACCAACGTTGTTGCCAACGGGTGTGAAGTTGGGAAGATATTGCAGCAAAATAGTCCGTAAATGGAATACCTCTACATGAAACTGGTAGGTCATGTACTGCTGACCGCGCAGCAGTGTCTGCCTGTTCATTGTCCTGTACGTCAACATGACCAGGGACCAACAAAAAACAATATCTTTATGCTTGGTAAAGATGCGGCGTAGCCAAAGTTGGATACGGAGGACTAAGGGGTGAGGTGTATCAAATTTCTGTATAGCCTGTAAAGCACTAAGGGAGTCTGAGACAACCACAAATGATGACACAGGCATAGATGCAATACGGATAAGTGCTGTAAGGATGGCATACAATTCAGCAGTAAAAATACTAGCCGAAAGTAAATGCCCATGTACGATGCTGTCTGGAAACACTGCTGCGAATCCTACGCCGTCAGAAGACTTAGAGCCATCTGTGTACACAGCAATGGCATGAGAATGAGAGTGAAAGTGGTCAAGAAAAAGAGAGCGGGAAGCGACCGTAGACAGTTGGGCTTTCGAGCAAGGGAGAGAGAAAGAACAGACTCGAACAGCTGGAACTTCCCAGGGGTGTAGGGAAAAGTGAGATGCTACATGTACATAGAAAGGTGGTAATTGAAGAGAAGACAAGAGGGAATGAAGGCGAAGAGAGAAGGGACGGAGTAAACAGGGGCGGCGAACAAATAAAGAATGTCTACTAATATCAGTGACGATTCTAGAAATGGAAGGATTGCGGAGATCATGAGAGCGTACATAGTAGCGAAGGCAATGGGCATCACGGCGATCGGATAAGGATGGAACGTTCGCTTCAGCATAGAGGCTCTCGACAGGGGAAGAGTGAAAAGCACCAAGGCATAAACGTAATCCTTGGTGATGAATGGGGTTAAGGCTAGAGAGAGTAGCAGGAGATGCCGCTGAATAGATCTGGTCACCATAATCAAGTTTCGATAAAATAAGGGTGGAATGTAGGCGAAGGAGGGTTCGACGATCAGCTCCCCATGAAAGATGAGCAAGGGTTTTAAGAAGGTTCAGCCGGCTGTGACAAGTTGCCTTCAGAGAGGTAATGTGAGGTTTCCAGGATAACCTATGATCAAAGAGGAGGCCCAGAAACTTAACTGTATCACGTTCAGGGATACAGGAGCCATAGAGGTACAAAGGATGATCGGAGATGACAGAGCGTCTAGTGAAAGTAATTTGGTGGGTTTTAGTGCTGGAAAATTTAAACCCACGGCCCAACTGGAAACACGGTCGACTGCATGCTGGAGAGAAACTGTAATAAGGTGACAGTCAGCGCCTGCACAGGCAATAGCGAAGTCATCAACATAGAGTGATGACCAAATATTTGATGGAAGACTAGAGGCCAAATCATTAATAGCAAGGAGAAAAAGTGTTGTGCTCAGAACACATCCCTGGGGGACACCTTCAGCTTGGATAAAGTCCGGGGAGAGCACATTATTAACCCGAACATGGAAATGCATGTCAGTTAAAAAGTTCTTAAGGAAGGATGGTAGATTGCCTCGAAGGCCTAAGGAGTGGGCTTGGGCTAAAATATTATACCTCCAAGTAGTGTCATATGCCTTCTCAAGGTCAAAAAATATGGCAATAACTGAGTGGTTATTCGCAAAGGCATTACGAACATACGTATCCAAGCGTAGTAAGGGGTCTATGGTAGAACGTCCCTTACGAAAGCCATATTGACGAGTGGAGAGACTGTTGTGTCTCTCTAAATACCACACTAAACGTCTATTTACTAGGCGTTCCATCACTTTGCAAACTGCACTGGTAAGAGCAATGGGACGATAGTGGGAGGTTTCATGTCCCGTAGTGCCTGGTTTGCGGAAAGGGAGAACAATGGCGGATTTCCACAGCTGTGGAAGAACTCCTTGTGACCAAATAAGATTGTAAAGGCGTAATAGGACTGCAAGGGCTGACTGATGTAAATGTTGTAGCATACGAATATGAATGTCGTCAGGCCAGGCTGCCGATGATCGGCAAGCTGAGAGTGTTGCCTCCAGTTCTTGAAGAGTAAAAGGCACATTATACTGTTCTTCTCCGAGAGAAGAAAAGTCCAAGGGTGCTAACTCTCTGGCAGACTTTGAGGAAAGAAATGAGGGGCATAGATGGAGTCCCTGAGAAATACGGACCAGATGATTGCCAATTTCATTGGCAACATCTAGTGGGTTTGCTATATCAACACCGGCAACCCGCAGAACAGGAGCCGGGTCAGGAGAATATTTACCACTCAGTTTTCATACTTTTTTCCAGACTGCGCTCATAGAGGAAGCAGAAGTGATGGTGGAGACATAATCTCGCCAGCAAGTGCGTTTAGCGTCACGGATAACACGGCGAGCGATCGCACGCTCTGCTTAAAATCAAGAAGTCTCTCTGTGGTTCTATTGTACCGGTACCTGCCCCATGCAGCGTTTCAAACGTACTGCACATGCAGGAGACCACCAAGGCACGCATTTCTGAGAATGCCTGCCCGAAGTTTGGGGTATAGAATGAGAAGCTGCCGTTAAAACGGAGGACGAGAAGAGGTGTAAAAGCTCATCGATGGAGGACGAAGAAGGAACCTCTCTAAAAACAGTTAGGTGTGAGTAAAGGTTCCAATTTGCCTGATCAAATTGCCAGCGTGGGATGCGAAGAGGTGGTGAATATGAAGGGGAAGTAAGAATGATTGGGAAATGATCGCTGTCATGTAAGTCCGGAAGAACAGACCAAGTGAAGTCTAATGCGGCGGAGGAAGAGCAGACTGAGAGATCGATGCAAGAGAGAGTGTGAGTCCGAGGATCAAAATGGATGCGAGTACCTGTATTTAAAACATGCAGGGGGTGGGTGGCAAGAAAAGCCTCTAACTGAATGCCACTGGAATCACAGTGAGACCCCCCCCCCCCCCAGAGGAAATGGTGGGCATTAAAATCACCAAGTAACAGAATCGGTGGTGGTAATGACGAAACAAGAAAGGCAATATCCGGAATAGATAATGCCCGAGAAGGAGAGAGATATAAAGAACAGAGCATATACCACCTATGCAAGTGGATACGGGCTGCTGTGTAATAGCTGATGGTACAGAATATCAGTGCATAGAAGAAGGGCACTTTCATTAAAGGTCCCATCAGGAAAAGGATCTGAAGAATACAATAAATTATAGCCTGAGATGGGAGAGATAACAGCAGAGTGTAATTTTGGTTCCTGTAAGCAAACACCAACAGGGGAAAACTGGGAGAGTAACATCTGAAGCTCACCCCGATTACCCCTGAGGCAGCGTATATTCCACTGTAAATAGGCCATGATTGGCAATGATAAAGATACCTGAAATCCGCAGGTAAGGGTTCCTACGGACTAGAGGGGTTAGAAAAGTCCACATGCGGAGGCAGTGGAAAACATTCAAGCAGCGAAGGAACGGTGCGCTGTGAAGAAAGGAGTTGCACAGATGGAGTAGAGGAGAGAGAAGGAGCGGAGGGTGGATCAGTGTCCATTGATGGTTTGGTCTCTGCAATATATTCAGAGATTACTTCAAGTGTTTCAGAATTCAGAGACGTCGTATGGGAGACAATATTGGAAATGGTAGGGGGAAGATGAGTAAAGATTGGAACTGTATTGGACTGTACCAAGGTAGGGGGGGGGGGCGAAAGGGTGGAGGGAACTGGAGAAGCGTGGAAGGGGACAGAAGAGGCAGAAACCTGGGAGGTGGCAGAAGAGGAAGAAACTTGGGAGGGAACAGGGGAGGAAGGTACAGTACGAGGAGGAGGGTGAACCTCTACACTTGTAACAGAGCCAGTGAGAGGGGGAGAACCAGGTACAGAGACAGGGAAGGGAAAATGAGGAGGTGGAAAATGGGTAGGAGGTGTTAACGGACCTTTTTTTTACTTTTGAGAAGTAGAGGGACGATTGGGAGGAGGTGTCATACGAGATCTCGTCGCTACTGAGGCTTGTGAGAGAGAACACGAAGAAGCGAGATCAGACTGAGGCATTGAAGTAGGGATGTCTGAGCCGAGGAGCAAAAGAATTAGCTACAGGAGTGACTATGGAAGAGGTAACCACAGAGGTGGGTGCAGAAGATGGGATACCAGAAGTGAGGGGACGTTTTGAAACACGGGAATAAGAAACACGAGGTAGTCTCCCTTGGAGGCAGAGATGAGAAACTGCCATGGCATAAGGGAGACCTTCTGCCTCTTTGAGGTAACAGATTTCCCGCTCGTTTAAGTAGACTTGACAACGGCAAGAGTACGAAGGGTGAGCCTCATGACAATTAAGGTAAGAGGGAGGTCGATTGCAAGACGTATTAGAATGCTCATCGGCACCACAGACTGGGCATTCGGCGATAGATCTGCAATATTTTGCTGGATGGCCAAATCGCCAGCAATTTCTACACTGTTGCGGTGTAGGGATCACCTTTCGAACTTGTAACCGATGTCCTGCTACATAAACTGAGGATGGGAGTTCACGGCTGTCAAAAGTTAAACGAGCCACATTGCTAGGGTATCGTCTCCGCCCGAGGGCAGGAAGAACGTAAGTGTCTACCTTGAGGATTGGGAGATCTTGGAGTTCCAGCTGTTCAAGAATGTCAGTGCCACATGTCTGGAAATTTTGTTGAACTATGGTATGGGGCAGAATGACGGTACCACTACAAGAATTGAGGGAATGATGCTTTTCAATAGTTACAGGAACAGTATCGATATGGGAAAGACGAGAAAGCTCATGAGCCTGGGTAGCATTCTGTACGGTGACAATGCGCGTACCGCTCTTAAGAGCATGAAAAGAAATATCTTTACCAACATGGCGTAGAGTGCCTTGTCAATACTGTGGTCAGAAAGATAGGCAGTAGAGGAAGTCGGTCGTAAAGTGAAGAATTTAGTCCATTGTGCAGTCTGAAACTGAGCGTGGAAAGGTAGTGAAGGATGTGTCGATCTTTTCTGAGAAGAACGAGAAGGTGGAGAAGTATCATCAGCAGGTAACTGTCGTTGGCGTTGAACCAGAGTTGGTCCGACGTGGAACGGGCCGGCAATTCAAAAATTGCCGCACCGTAGAGGGAGAGGCTGGAAGCATAGTCAGAGGAGAGCAAAGGTCAGATAAATCGAAGGAGTCAGTCGAGGCCTCAGTACCTGAAGCGGGTGAGGAAACAGCACCGGCAAGAGGTACAGAGGCATGAGGAGTGTCCGAAGAGTGGTCCAAAGACGAGGCGGGGTCAGAACGGGGTGCGGTATCAAGAAGGGGCCTGGGGGTAGAAGGTTCGTGGACTAGGGCTGCCATGGTTAGGTTACTTCTTTCTTTTTGTTTTTAAGAAAAAAAAAAGAAAGAAGAAAATAAAAATAAAAAGAAAAAAAGAAAAAAAGGGGGGACCGGGGAGGGATAGTTCCTAGGAGGAATGAAAGGGCCAGAAATCTCCCTCCGCGCCCAAGAGGACCTCAGCACCGCAAGTAGCGCAGATGCAGCATGGAACCCGTGCCATACCCTACCCATCATGCCAGTAAACCGGCAATCCGGGATAGCAACCTCACATCTGCCGAGCTACCTCGGTGGACAAAAGAGAGGGCGGCCGGAAATCCGCCACAAAGCATACCTCCTTCGGCCACCACCCCCGGAATCCGAAAGGTGGCTTCCAGAGATACACCCGTCGCCCGAGAGACACCCAAAGCCACCCTCCGGGATACCGGAGAGGGATCAGGACATCCCCAGGCAATCCAGATTCCAAGGCAAACTACGCCACCACCAAGAACCTCAACGGAATGGGATGGACCCCGGTACCATTTCCCCTACCTAGGAACTAGCGTGCCTGTGGAAAAAAAAAAAAAAAGGAAGGGCAAAAGGGAGGGGTGGGGAGGAGGAGGAGGAAAGGAAAAAGGGGAGGATGGGATAGGGAACGGGGGATTGGGGGGTAATTAGGTTCGGTCTGAGGAAGTAGACCGACAGGTCTAATTCCTCAGACCAAGAGCCTCTTCACCACGCCAAGGAGCCCCCCTTGAAGAGGATACAAATGTGCAATCAATGCAATCAGATAATTAACACTTTCTCCATGGGGAAGTAGAACAGAATTCTACCTCCATAAGCCATGAGTGTTGTAAGAGACTAAAATGATGGGAGCAAAGGGCTAGTAAGTACTATTCCTGTATACAATACTAAATTTGTAAAGAAATTTTCTTTTAGGTCACCCTGCCTCAGTGGAATATGGCCGGTTTGATAAAAAAAAAATGGTAAACAAGCCAATTACAACATTCCTGGCAGAAGATTCACAAATGTGGTGTTTCACAATCAAGCTCAGTGTGGTCTACACTACTGAGTATGGTGCATCTCGTGTCATTCAGGTACATCTTCCGACTAACTACACTTCTATCCTACAGCTACATTATCATACAACCACAACATACAACTATCTTGCAACCACCATATTTCTCTATTACACATCAGTAAGTTTTTTTTTAGGCATGCACCACACGAGCCTGACCCATGGCCGAGCTCAGAGTAGATTAACTCTCGAAACTCTTCAAAGGTATATCAAAGGTACCAACAAGATCACTTAATGTTCTTGGCAATAAAAATTAAATACAACCATACACGAGAACATCCCAAGAAAAGTTATTCAGAAAAAAAAAAATCTTTGCACAAACCCAGAATAACATGAGAAACATGAACTTATCCCTCAACATATTACAGTGAAACAAATTATGTTGAAATTTTAAATACAGGGAGTTAAAGAATATATATACCATAGAATGAAATGACAATTACTATTATTACATTTATGGGGCAAGCAATAGAACTGTAAAATCATGTAGCACTAAGAGGACTGGGAAGCAATAAGACATGCCAGACAAACCTGGCCCAGGGCCAGGTTGTGGCAGCAGGAAACATTTCCAAACCCTATAAAGGTATCAAAGGTTTGATCCAAGAAAGAGGTGGTCAGGCCCAATTCCTTTGAGCAAGATCTCTACAGGCATCGAAGAGCCTCCCTTAAGGTGATAAACTTTTAAGAGTGATGGTCAAGTAGAAACCAATCACGTTAAGTTTCTACTTGGAATGATAAATTACTTTTGAGATGTTACATCAATAGTATTGTGATGTGTACTGATAATTAAAATATAAGTGAAATACTACATGGGCAATTGGAGAAGAATCCTTTCTCCGTAAGCTATGCATGTCATAAGAGGTGAATAAAATGCCGGGAGCAAGGGGCTGGTAACCCCTTCTCCTGTACAAATTATTACAAGTAAAAATAAAGAAGTATTTCTTTTTCAGGTCACTTGCTATTACAAACAGGTAAGAATGACTTGTGACCTGGTCATAATGGGTTTTGTAGCAAAAACTCAGCAGATAGACTAACTTGTATTTCCTTCACCAGATATGTACATGTACACTCATGTACAGAGACTGAATAGTAAGTGTACCAAACGATTGTGACAATGGCAAAAGCAAAAGCCAGAGAGAGCACTGTACTCAACCAGCTGGTAGGCAAGTCTGGAAAATGCTGACCATGAGTGAACCACATTGCCTCAGCACTTGGCAGGCACGCCTGTGACCAGACAATGAACCAAGGAACTGATTTAACGATGGGTACCCTAATTATCATTAAACCCTTAGCACCCAGTTCACTGGTTGGGAGGCAGCCTACATAGGTGTGTACACACATCCCAAATAAATTTTATATATTCTTTTTGCATGCCAATCCTGCCTTGATGGGAGATAGCTGTTGTAATAAAAAAGTGATAACTTCAGATTAAAGAAACCTGATTTAATGCATTTGACTGCCCAATGAAACCATAACTTACTAGAACACCGAAGAGTTCTTTATCACTTATATAAAATGTCGTGCACCAATGGATAAAGTTTCTAGTAACATACTCTTGTAAACTCGGATCTTGCAAGACTGTCACCAGTATAGTTCCATGCTTAATTTTCTCATAAAAGAAAAAAAAATTTAATCTCAGCTACACACCACGTTGGCATCTTCACAGTTTGAGTTCCCCGACAGTCTGTTGCAATTCACACATTTTCTTCCGCAGTCTCTGGTGGTGGTTCTCTCTCTGTGGAAAGAAACCCAAAGCGAGATTTTAAAAACAATACATTTGAGGGGTGAAAATATTTGCAGTCTGGAGCATATACACTATAGTATCGGTAAGTCTTCAGGAAGACAGTGTGAGTGACGGTGAAAGTTTTTTTTTTTTTTTTTTTTTTTTTGGTCACCCTGCCTTGGTGGGAAAGAAAAAATTATACTAAAACAAAATTTTAAGCAGTCTTGCTATAAGTGCACAGACATCACATTTCAAATGACCCTCTTCACTGGAACATTCTGATCCCTCTCCTAGAGTGAAGGCAGTGTACTTCCCACCTCCAAGACTCAAAGTCCAGCTTACCAGATTTTCTGAATACCTTCATATATGTTACCTTTGTGATGTGCAGTTGGAATGTGAGTGAAGAAACATTTATGAAGGAATTTTGAGAAACCAGTAGCCAGACTTGTCCTGGAGATGAGAAGTAGAGTGCCTGTCCTTTGAAGAAGAGGTGGATGATGTTGCAGTTCTGTAGGCAAGATGTACAGTGCCTGCATTCTGTAGCAGTGGGGATACTGCAGTCCTGTAGATATGTATAGAGCCTGCACCCTGAAGAAGTGGAGATGTACCAGCCTTGAAGAAGGAAGCTACAGGACCTGAACTCCGTAGGAGTCAGGATGTTGCAGTGCCTGCACTCTGAAGTTGTAGGGAAAATGCAGTCCTGGAGGAGGGCAGTATAGTGTCTGCACTCTGGAAGGTACGGAAGTAAATTCTTGGGTAGGGGTGGTTCTGATAAGAACCTGCCTTGTATGGGTCAGTAGGCCTTCTGCAGTGTTCCTCCATTCTTATGATTCCGTTCAGGATCAGCTGAACTGTGACGTTTTGTCAGAAGACCACAGACAAACTGAAGCAGTAATAATATATGTATGTATGTGTGTGTGTGTGTGTGTGTGTGTGTGTGTGTGTGTGTGTGTGTGTGTGTGTGTGTGTGTGTGTCTACGTACTCACCTAGTTGAGGTTACAGGGGTCGAGTCCGAGCTCCTGGCCCCCGCCTCTTCACTGATTGCTACTAGGTCACTCTCCCTGAACTGTGAGCTTTATCATACCTCTGCTTAAAGCTATGTATGGATCCTGCCTCCACTACATCGCTTCCCAAAATATTCCACTTACTGACTACTCTGTGGCTGAAGAAATACTTCCTAACATCCCTGTGATTCATCTGTGTCTTCAACTTCCAACTGTGTCCCCTTGTTACTGTGTCCAATCTCTGGAACATCCTGTCTTTGTCCACCTTGTCAATTCCTCTCAGTATTTTGTATGTCGTTATCATGTCCCCCCTATCTCTCCTGTCCTCCAGTGTCGTCAGGTTGATATCCCTTAACCTCTCCTAGTAGGACATACCTCTTAGCTCTGGGACTAGTCTTGTTGCAAACCTTTGCACTTTCTCTAGTTTCTTTACGTGCTTGGCTAGGTGTGGGTTCCAAACTGGTGCCGCATACTCCAATATGGGCCTAACGTACACGGTGTACAGGGTCCTGAACGATTCCTTATTAAGATGTCGGAATGCTGTTCTGAGGTTTGCTAGGCGCCCATATGCTGCAGCAGTTATTTGGTTGATGTGTGCTTCAGGAGATGTGCCTGGTGTTATACTCACCCCAAGATCTTTTTCCTTGAGTGAGGTTTGTAGTCTCTGGCCCCCTAGACTGTACTCCGTCTGCGTTCTTCTTTGCCCTTCCCCAATCTTCGTGACTTTGCACTTGGTGGGATTGAACTCCAGGAGCCAATTGCTGGACCAGGTCTGCAGCCTATCCAGATCCCTTTGTAGTTCTGCCTGGTCTTCGATCGAGTGAATTCTTCTCATCAACTTCACGTCATCTGCAAACAGGGACACCTCAGAGTCTATTCCTTCCGTCATGTCGTTCACAAATACCAGAAACAGCACTGGTCCTAGGACTGACCCCTGTGGGACCCCGCTGGTCACAGGTGCCCACTCTGACACCTCGCCACGTACCATTACTCGCTGCTGTCTTCCTGACAAGTACTCCCTGATCCATTGTAGTGCCTTCCCTGTTATCCCTGCTTGGTCCTCCAGTTTTTGCACTAATCTCTTGTGTGGAACTGTGTCAAACGCCTTCTTGCAGTACAAGAAAATGCAATCCACCCACCCCTCTCTCTCTTGTCTTACTGCTGTCACCATGCCATAGAACCCCAGTAGGTTTGTGACACAGGAATTCCCGTCCCTGAAACCATGTTGGCTGCTGTTGATGAGATCATTCCTTTCTAGGTGTTCCACCACTCTTCTGACAATCTTCTCCATGACTTTGCATACTATACAAGTCAGTGACACTGGTCTGTAGTTTAGTGCTTCATGTCTGTCTCCTTTTTTAAAGATTGGGACTACATTTGCTGTCTTCCATGCCTCAGGCAATCTCCCTGTTTCGATAGATGTATTGAATATTGTTGTTAGGGGTACACACAGTGCCTCTGCTCCCTCTCTCAGGACCCATGGAGAGATGTTATCTGGCCCCATTGCCTTTGAGATATCTAGCTCACTCAGAAGCCTCTTCACTTCTTCCTCGGTTGTGTGTACTGTGTCCAGCACCTTTTGGTGTGCCCCACCTCTCCGTCTTTCTGGAGCCCCTTCTGTCTCCTCTGTGAACACTTCTTTGAATCTCTTGAGTTCCTCACATACTTCACGGTCATTTCTTGTTGTCTCTCCTCCTTCCATCCTTAGCCTGATTACCTGGTCCTTGACTGTTGTTTTCCTCCTGATGTGGCTGTATAACAGCTTTGGGTCAGATTTGGCTTTCGCTGCTATGTCGTTTTCATATTGTCGTTGGGCCTCCCTTCTTATCTGTGCATATTCGTTTCTGGCTCTTTGACTGCTCTCCTTATTCTCCTGGGTCCTTTGCCTTCTATATTTCTTCCATTCCCTAGCACACTTGGTTTTTGCCTCCTTGCACCTTTGGGTGAACCATGGGCTCATCCTGGCTTTTTCATTATTCCTGTTTCCTTTGGGTACAAACCTCTCCTCAGCCTCCTTGCACATTGTAGCTACACATTCCATCATCTCATTAACTGGCTTCCCTGCCAGTTCTCTGTCCCACTGAACCTCGTTCAGGAAGTTCCTCATTCCCGTGTAGTCCCCTTTCTTGTAGTTTGGTTTTATTTGTCCTGGCCTTCCTGCTTCCCCCTCCACTTGTAGCTCAACTCTGTATTCGAAGCTCAAAACCACATGATCGCTGGCCCCAAGGGGTCTTTCATATGTGATGTCCTCAATATCTGCACTACTCAAGGTGAATACTAAGTCCAGTCTTGCTGGTTCATCCTCTCCTCTCTCTCTTGTAGTGTCCCTTATGTGTTGGTACATGAAGTTTTTCAGTACCACCTCCATCATCTTAGCCCTCCATGTATCTTCCCCCCTCCCCGTGTGTGTATATGTGTGTGCGTGTGTCTGTGTCTCTCTCTGTCTGTGTGTGTGTGTGTGTGTGTGTGTGTGTGTGTGTGTGTGTGTGTCTGTGTGTGTGTCTGTGTGTCTGTGTGTGTGTGTGTCTGTGTGTGTCTGTGTGTGTGTGTGTGTGTGTGTGTGTGTGTGTGTGTGTGTGTGTGTGTGTGTGTGTGTGTGTGTGTGTGTGTGTGTGTGTGTGTGTGTCTGTGTGTGTGTGTGTGTGTGTGTGTGTGTGTGTGTGTGTGTGTGTGTGTGTGTGTGTGTGTGTGTGTGTGTGTGTGTGTGTGTGTGTGTGTGTCTCTCTGTCTCTCTGTGTGTGTATCTCTCTTTGTGTATCTCTCTCTCTCTGTGTATCTCTCTCTCTCTCTCTGTGTATCTCTCTCTCTCTCTGGGTAACCCTACCTTGGAGAGTATTAGTATCCCTGCAGGGCAGGGAAGGATGTAAGGGTAGCAAGAGGGAGAGGGATGATTAGTACATTATGGAGTACAGCAGGGCAGTGAATAGTGCAGGGGTAGAGGGTAGCAAGAGATCGAGGTAGAAAGGGCTGAGGGGAGTGCTAAAGGTATCAGTTTGTGGAGTAAATCAGTTGCTGTCCAAAAGGCAATGAGAGAGTCAGGATTAAAGGAGCGTCCATCAGCAAGAAGGGAAGGTAAAGAAAGGGCAGCAGAGTGGAGACGACGTTAGAGGTAAATTCTGCGTGCTCTTTGATAGAGTGGGCAGTCCAACAGAATGTGGCTAACAGATACTGGAGCCTGACAATTCTCACAGAGGAACATGGCGCCTCTCCATGAGATACCCATGAGTAAGACTAGTGTGGCTGATGCAAAGACGGGAGAGAGTAGTCTCCCAACCTCGACATTGATGACAAGACGGCAAGAAACCCATACCTGGTTTAATAGAATGAAGTTTGTTACAGAGCATATCAGATCAAAGTTGTTGCCAACAGGTGCAAAGGTGGGTAGCAATTACAGCAAAATAGTCCATGAATGGAACACCTATAAGAAACTAGGAGGTCGTGTACAGTTGACCGTGCATCAGTGTCTGCCTGTTCATTGCCCTGTACATGAACACAACCAGGAACCCAACAAAAAATATCTTTGTGCTTGGTAGAGATACGGCATAACCAAAGTGGGATATGGAGAATTAGGGGGCGAGGTGTATCAAATTTTCCTATAGCCTGTAAAGCACTAAGGGAGTCTGAAACAACCACACATGGTGACACAAGCATAGATTCAATACAGATAAATGCTGCAAGAATGACATACAATTCAGCTGTAAAAATGCTAGCCGAGGATAGTAAATGTCCTCACACGACACTGTCCGGAAACACTGCTGTGAATCCGACGCCCTCAGAAGTCTTGTGTACCTGTGTACACTGCGATGGCATGAGAATGAGAGCAGAAGTGGTTAAGAAAAAGAGCGAGAAGCTACCGTAGGCAGTTGGGCTTTTGCGCATGGCAGTGAGAAAGAACAGACACAAACAGCTTGAACTTCCCAAGGGGGTATGGGAAAGTGAGAGGATACATGATTAAAAATGGGAAAAGTAAGCAGGAACATGTAAAGGATAGATTATTATTATATTTGTATGAAGTGCTAAATGTTTGGTCAATTTGGTGCAGGAATTTTTTTTTATATTATTCTTACTAATTATTACAGGTAATAGGTTAGCAGATTAGGTAGCAAGTTGGTTGACAACCACCAACCACCCTGGGAGGTACTACTGTCCTGCCAAAAGTACAAAACAAACCTATCATTTTTCACTCTTATAGAATTGTCGGTCACTTTCTTTTAGGACAGATGTTAGGGGAATAAATCAATTCTATGCATATTGAAAGAATTAAGGCAAGCAGGACTGAAGAACAAGGAAGACTGAGGAAAGGTAGGGGATGTGCAAACCAAGTGTTTACACTGAAGCTTTCAAGTGACTAATACTTAGATAAAAGTAAGGTGCTTTTTTGTTGTTGCATTTATGGATTTAGAAATGACATAGGGTGATTTGGGAAGCAATATGGCAAATGCAAGGAATAAGTGGTAGGATACTAACAGCTCTAGAGATCTTTTGTGCAGATAGGGTATGTAGGAAAGAAGGCTATTTTCCAGCAAAAGTAGGACTCTGGATGGATGTGTGATGTCACCATTGTTATTTAACCCTTTCAGGGTCAAGAGGCCAAATTTCAAAGTGTGCACCAGTGTCCAAGAATTTTCAAAAAATAATTTTCTTATTTTTTCTTATGAAATGTTAGAGAATCTTTTTCTGAAGGTAATAAAACAAAAAGTACGAAATCTGGTGGAAAGCTGATGAAATTATGCTATCGCGAATTTTGATGTGTCAGCGATTTTGCAGACTGACTCCCATTTTAGGCCAATTACATTATTCCAGTCGACCAAATTCTTAGTTATTTCAGTAGTATTACTCCTATTCTATCGACTGAGCACAAGAAATTGCCAAATCAACTGTTTCAACTACAAAATAATGTGATTGGAAATTGGTAATTTGGCCAATGTAGTGCAAAGTTCAAAATATTCCAATTTCAAAATAGGGTCCAGAATAAACAATGCAGGCATTCCTGGCACTAAACTAACATTTCCTCTGTTCATTAGTTATGTTTTCAGGCTTTACAAATGAATTCCATTTTTATTTTTTATTTGCATAATGAATTTTTATTCAAACCAAAAAATAGAAGATTTACTGTTACACAATATTGTAATAATTGTATAAATAATATCAACACATTTGTGAATGTATATTAGACCCACCAGCTGGCGTGTATTAGACGTGTGAGGTCATTTGTTTACTCTTGAACATCGACAAAAATTTAACATTTTCACTACTTTGAGCTCAATTTCAAGCTATTTCCAATACTAAAACCAATCAAAATCATCTCTATTTCTGTAATATATCTTCCAATCTATCAAATGAGACCAAGAAATCGCAAATACAACCATAAAAAACATACAAAAAAACACTGCAAAGTCGCTGTTTTAATCGAAAATTATGGTCCAAGTTTATCTTCCCTCATTTTGCACTGTGTGCTGCAGGATTTGTTTTATGTGGTGCACACATACCATGTAGATGTATTCTCTCATATCTAGGCCCAAATTTAATTCTCACAGCTTATCAGTGAGAGCTGAGCTCATGGTGTAGATCTACGGTTTGGACCCTCAACGTAAAGCCGTAGGTCTTTGGCACGGACCCTGCAAGGGGTTAACATTTATAGATGGGGTTGTAAAATAAGTGAATGCTAGGTGATTGGGAAGAGGTGCGATATTGAAAGAAATTCAATATAAAGCCAGAGTTGTCAAAGTAGCTCTGTAGATAACAATTCTTTTGAGAGAATGAAGAGACCTTGCAAAGGTTGGTGTATGAATTTAGCAGGGTATGTATAAGGAAATTAAAAGGAACACAGGACAGATCAAGGTGTGGAAAAAAAAAGATTGGATATCAGACTGAAAGAAGGGAGTATAAAGGAAGTAAATGTGTTCAGATATTTAGGAGTGGATTTCTTGGCAAGTGGGTCTACGAAAGACAGGACAAGCTATGGAAAAGACGAGGAAAAAGAAAAATGGATGGTACACCTAGGCATCTATGGAGAATTTTATCCATGGAGGAAAGATGGGCAATGTAAAGAGTACAGTGATACCAACACTTGCACGAGTGTGAAGAATGAGCTTTAAACATTACAGCGAGGAGGCTAGACCCAGTGGTTATGTCATGCTTGAGGGTAAAATGTAATGGAAGTATTATGAAGAGGGTGGATATTAGATGAAGGGTCATCTATGTATAATTCAGGTGGCTGAGGAAGGGTTGTTGAAGTGGTTTTGGTAAAGGATGGAACAATAGGATAACTAAGAGCCTAGATAAATATGGGGTAAAAAAGGAAGGGTAGGAGTCATCTCAGGAAGGGGATAAAGGTTTTGAGTGCTAGGGGCTTTAACCCTTTGAGGATTTTGGTCGTACTAGTACGTTTTACGCGTAGGGGTTTTTGACGTACTAGTACTCATAAATTCTAGCGGCCTCAAATCTAGTGGGAGAAAGCTGGTAGGCCTTCATATGAAAGAATGGGTCTATGTGGTCATTGTGCACAGTCTAAAAAAAATCCTGCAGCACACAGTGCATAATGAGAAAAAAAAAACTTTGACCATTTTTTTTTAATAAATCAGCAACTTTGCAGTGTATTTTCGTATGGTATTTATTTTTGTATTCTAGTTTTCTTGGTCTCATTTTATAGAATGGAAGACATATTACAGAAATTGAGATGATTTTGACTGGTTTTACAATGAAAGGTGCCTTGAAATTGAGCTCAAAGTAGCAGAAATGTTCGATTTTTACCAAACTTCAAAAGTAAACAAATCGTGCCAAGCGTGCAATACACGTCAACTGGTGAGTCTAATATTCTTTCACAAGTGCACCAATAATATTTATACCATTTTTTACACTAATGCAGTAGTCTGCATAACAGTAAATCTTATATTTTTTGTGAGAATAAAAATTCAAAGTGGAAAGCAAAAGAATATAAGAGGGCCCTTGAGACGTGACTAATGACTAGAGGAAATGTCATTTTAGTGCCAGGAATGTCTTTCTTGTTTATTCTGGACCCTATTCGGAAATTGGCATCTTTTGAAATTTGTGTGAAATTGGCAAAATTGCTAAATTCTGACCACTGTACTGGATAGTTGAATTTATAAATGGGTGGTTTCTTGCACCCATTCGATAGAAAAAATGGAGTTCTAGCGAAATATTCATGTTTTTTGTCGACTAGTACAGTGAAATTGGCCGAAAATGGGGCTCAAAGTGGGCAAAATCGCCGATGCGTTAACATCGCCGAGACCGCTAACTTTGCGAGAGCATAATTCCCTAAGTTTTCTATCAAATTTCAAACTTTTGGTGTCTTTATGATCGGGAAAAGATTCTCTATCTTTTCATAAGAGAAAATAATTTTTTTTTTTTTTAAATTTGGCCGACCCTGAGAACGAGTTTCGGAGAGGGCCTGTCGACCCTCAAAGGGTTAATATTCATCAGGACTGTGTAAGCATAATAAATCAGGGTGAGGAGACAGGATAGCTCAGATACTTTGGATCAAAGTTAAAGTGGTGGAAGCTTGACTGTCCATCTACTAATTAAAAGACAGGAATGGCACTCTTGCAATCAGTTCTTCCAGCCAGAAAAGGGTACATTATGATATAAAAATTATTTATACAATTACATGAACTTACCGCATCAACAACACTTCTGTAGTTTATAACAATGTAATTATTTACATCAACCTCCTTTTCTTCGAGCTGCTGAATATCATGTTTTTTCTTCAAGAAAATAGCTTCCTTTTCTTGATACAGAACATTATCTTCCATTATGTTACGATTGATTTCTTCCAATAACCTGAAATGTACAAAGCTTTTAATACATTTAGAAACATCATGAATACCATATATTACTGGCCATATTACTGTTGCAGGAACACTGCAACAGGCTTATTGGCCCATACGTGGTACGTCAAGTCTAACCCATGTCACTCAAATATTTGTCCAACCTATTCGTGAAGCTACACAAGGATTACCTCAAACCTAATACCACATACATGTCTAACCTATTTCTAAAGCTCCCTAATGTTTTAGCTCCAATGACCCTTAGTGGCAGATTGTTCCACCATCACAAGAACATAAGAAATGAGGAGGGCTGCAGCAGACTTGCTTGTATAAACCTTGGTAACATACCCACAAACTGGTTTAGAAAGACAAGCCAACACTACAAATTTATTAGAAAACATTTTAGTCCTGGGACCTTAATGATTTTTTTTTCTTTTTATTAATTTTCATTAACACAACGGACATTTCCCACCAAGGCAGGGTGGCCCGAAAAAGAAAAATTGTCACCATCATTCACTCAGAGGTGCGCTTACATTACATTTATAAAACCAACATTAAGGGAGGGGCGAGCCTTTTTCCAGTTTCAGGAAATTAAAATTGAAAAATTATGGAAAAAAATTTTTCTTACTGAAAAGTACAGTGGTCCCCCGCTTTTCGTAGTTCCCGGCAATCGTAAAATTCGCCAATCATAGGGGTATTTTCATATAAACATGGACTCGCTTTTCATAGGTTGACTCCTGAGTCGTAGTTCGTCCGGGACGCGTACGCACGGCGTGGGCCAGGGCGGCAGCCAGTCTGGCATTGTTTACCAGTGAGCGAAGGTCCCCTCGCGTGCTCCAGCGAAATATTTCATAATATTCCATTTATTTTAGTGCTTGCAAGTACTAAATAAGCTACCATGGCTCCAAAGAAAGCTCCTAGTGCCAAGCCTGTGGTAAAGAAGGTGAGAAATACGATTGAATTTAATAAAACCATCATTGAACTATAAGAAAGTAGTACAAGTGTGGCCGAACTGTCCAGGATGTATAAGAAACCCTACACAACCTTATGTTGCCAAGAAAAATGAAATAAAGGATGCTGTTGTTGCAAAGGGAGTAACTATGCTGACAAAAATGAGATCACCAGTACTGGAAGAGGTTGAGAAGTTATTATTGGTGTGGATAAATGAGAAACAATTAGCAGGAGATACTCTTATGACTTCGTTTATTTGTGAAAAGGCTAGGCAGTTGCATGAAGATTTGGTAAAGAAATTGCCTGCAAATAGTGGTGAAGTGAGTGAATTTAAGGCCAGCAAAGGCTTGTTTGAGAGATTTAAGAACCGTACTGGCATACACAGTGTGGTAAGGCATGGTGAGGCTGCCAGTTCGGACCACAAGGTGGCTGAAAAATATGTGCATGAATTCCAGGAGTGCATAGAGGCTGAAGGACTGAAACCTGAACAAGTGTTCAATTGTGACGAAACAGGCCTCTTTTGGAAGAAAATGCCAAAGAGGACCTTCATTACACAAGAAGAAAAACAATGTTATGAAGAGTAAATTGTGTGTGTTTTGGAAATCTAATAATAAGGCATGGGTCACGAGGGAAATTTTCGTCGAGTGGTTCAATGAAGTGTTTGGCCCTAGTGTGAAGGAGTATCTCCTGGAAAAGAAATTGGATCTCAAGTGCGTGCTAGTAATGGACAATGCACCTGCTCATCCTCCAAACTTGGATGACCTAATTTTCGAGGAGTTTGGGTTCATCACAGTAAAGTTCTTGCCCCCGAATACCACTCCTCTCCTCCAACCCAGGGACTAGCAGGTTATTGCAAACTTTAAAAAACTCTACACAAAAGCAATGTTTCACAGGTGCTTGACTGTGACCACAGACACTCACTTGACCCTCACTTGATCCTCCACTGCATAACCCTTATAGGTATGGCTTGGGAGGGAGTGACTACCAGGACTTTGAACTCTGCCTGGAGAAAATTGTGGCCAGATTGTGTCGACAAGAGGGATTTTGAAGGATTTGGGACTGATCCTAATGAGCCTATGTCTGTTGTAAAATCAATTGTGGCACTGGGGAGTTCCATGGGGTTGGATGTGAGTTTGGAGGATGTGGAAGAATTGGTGGAAGACCACAATGAAGAGCTCACCACTGAGGAGCTGCAAGAGCTTCAGCAGGAAGAGCAACACATCGCAGCTCAGAATCTTGCTGCAGAGGAGGAGGAAGAGAGATGGAAGAAGGTGCCTTCTTCAGAAATTAAAGAGATTTTTACTATGTGGGGTAAGATGGAAAGCTTTAAGGAGAAACATCACCCTAACAAGGTTGTTGCAAGCCAGGTTGGCAACATGTACAGTGACAAAGTCTTGGGCCATTTTAGGGAAGTGTTAAAGAGACGCCAGAAACAGAGCTCTCTCCACAGTTATTTTGTGAGACAGGACTCCAGTGACTCTCAAGGTGGTCCTAGTGGCATTAAGAAACAGAGAGGAGAAGCAACCCCAGAAAAGCAAATGGTACCTGAGGTGTTGATGGAAGGGGATTCCCATTCCAAACTATAAACAATCCACTCTCTCTCCTCCTCCAGTCTCCCATACACTAAGAAGAATCTCCAATAAAGGTAAGTGTTATGCTGTTAATGTTTCATTCATCATTTCCCATTGTATTGTTTATGTACTACATGTAAATTTCATGTTAAAAAATTTTTTGTTTTAATACTTTTGGGTGTCAGGAACGGATTAATTGTATTTACATTATTTCTTATGGGGAAAATTGATTCGTAAATCGTAAATTTCCTTTATAGTAACGGCTCCAGGAACGGATTAATTACGAACAACGAGGAACCACTGTAGTACAAAACTGAGGGCCCTGAATCTGCACTCTCTCGAAAAGCGCAGAATTAGGAGGAATATGATCGAAGTGCATAAATGGAAAACAGGAATAAATAAAGGGGATGTAAATAGCGTGCTGAAAATTTCCAGCCAAGACAGGACTTGCAGCAATGGTTTCAAGCTGGAAAAATTCAGATTCAGGAAGGATATAAGAAAGCACTGGTTTGGTAATAGAGTTGTGGATGAGTGGAACAAACTCCCGAGCACAGTTATTCAGGCTAAAACGTTGTGTAGTTTTAAAAATAGGTGAGATAAATACACGAGTGGGTGTGGGTGGGTGTGAGTTGGACCTGACTAGCTTGTGCTACTGGGTCTGGTGCAGTGCTCCATCCTTGAGTGGAGGTGACCAGACTGGGTGGGTCATTGGGCTTATCTGGGGGGAGGGGGGGGACATGGACCTGCTCCACATGGGTCAGTAGGCCTGTTGCAGTGTTCCTTCTTTCTTATGTTAACAAGCAAGGAGGGGTGTAACACGCTCAGATTTGGCGTGCAGTAACCATAGAGTTTCACACCAAACAAAATCAGTAATAAATCAGAAATAAGTTATTGACACTAATCCATCTCCTGCAATTAATATTAATAGGATTGTTATGATTTTTGCAGACGTTATTGAGGAATGATGGTTCTACAAACACCCACAGTGGATTTGTGATACTGTTCACAGCTTTGTTTTTAATTATTTTTTTGTACACAAAAAACAATAAAAACAAAATTACTAACTTCAACTTTTTTTTTATGGAATCTACTGACATTATCGCTAAAGTGTTCTGGGTCATTATTAATCTTATTATCTTTCATCTGATGTCAACTAGAGCATTGCACATCTTCCCAATTTAGTAGAAACTGGAAAGTCCTAGGACCCATAAAATTGTGCAAAAATAATTTTTTTCTATCTAACTTGAAGGCTAACAGTCAAAACAAACACAGCCTATGTTTTTTTAAGCTGCTTAATCCATTGTCACAATCCCATTGAAATCTGATAAAAAAAAAAAGTTGGCGATTCTGCTCGCCCCTCCCTTAACACCCTTTCTTCAGAGTGCAGGCACTATACTTCCCATCTCCAGGACTCAAGTCCGTCCTGCTGGTTTCCCTGAATCCCTTCATAAATATTACCCTGCTCACACTCCAACAGCACATCAAGTCCTAAAAACCATTTGTCCCCATTCACTACTAACACACTCACACATGCTTGCAGCAAGTCCACGCTCCTCACACACAAAACCCGCTCCCTCCAACCTTTCCTAGGCCAACCCCTACCCAGCCTTCCCTCCAATACAGATTTATACACTGTCATTCTATTTTGTTCCATCTTCTCTACGTGTCCAACCACCTCAACCCTTCTTCAGCCCTCTAAACAATAGTTTTGGTAATCATGCACCTCCTCCTAATTTCCGAACTACGAATTCTCTGCATTATATTCACACCTCAGACATGACATCCCCACTGCCTCCAGCCTTCTTATTGCAACATTCACTACCCATGCTTCGCACCCATATAAGAGCGTTGGTATAACTATACTTATACATTCTCCTCTTTGCTTTCATGGACAAAGTTCATCTCCACAGATTCCTCAGTGCACCACTCATTTTTTCCCTCGTCAATTCTATGATTCACCTAATCTTTCATAGACCCATCTGCTGACACATCCACTACTAAATATCTGAATACATGCACCTCCTCCATACTCTCTCCAATCTGATAACAAAATAAAATAACGAAAGATTGGGTATCTTATCAGATAACGCTTTCCTATATTCACCTCTAATTTTCTTCTTTTACATACTCTACCAAACTCATCCACTAACCTCAAGCTTATCTTCAGAATCTGTCCCAGGACAGAAACTTTTTCTAATAAATATGTCCTAGTCTTTGCTTTTCTGTCTTCCTAAACCAGTGGGCCTACTGGCCCATGCTTGACAGGTCTCTCAAATTCAACCCTTCTCACTCAAATGCAGTGGACCCTCTGTTTTCGCGATTAATCCGTTCCAGAGAGTGAGGAAAGCTGAAATTCACGATAACCAAAATCATGTAAATCCAATTAATCCATTCCAGATGCCTAACAGTATAAAAAAACTATTTTTTTTGTTTAAGATTATAGATTTACACACAGAAAAGAATTACTAATCAATATAAAGCAATAAAATGTATAAATGAACATTTAACATCACACTTACCTTTATTGAAGAGACTTGTTGGTGTATGGAAGACAGGAGTAGTTACTATTGATTGGAAGGGGAATCCCCTTCCATAGACTTTAGGTACCAAGCCCTTATCTGGGGTTACTTCCCTTCTTTGTTTTTTAATGGCACTAGGACCAGCTTGAGTCACTGGACCCCTGTTGCTCAGAGAGCTCTGTTTCTGGAGTCCAAGATTTGCCTAAAACAGGACAAAGCATTGTCATTCAACATGTCACAGACACGGCCTGCAACAGCTTTGTAAGGGTGATGCTCCTCCATAAATGTTTGCACTGTTGAATGGGGCTTCCCGTACATCCTGGCAAACTCAACCACAAGTACGCCACTTCCATATTTTTTCTGATTTCTTTCTTGAATGTTTCTCACCTTTACCAAAGGGCTGGCACTAACTTTCTTTGGGCCCATGGTGGTTTATTTAGCAGTTGCAAGCACAAAAAACAATGGATTATGAAGTGTTTCGTATGAACGGGAGGGGTGATGTTCGCTCACCGAGAAATAATGCCACACTGACTCTGAATGCGTGTGTGGGAGGCTGTGTGCACGCGGGCACTGGGACATGTTCCGTACAACCGCCGAAATCACGAAGAGGGTATATTTTGACGTAAAATGTTGCAGATAACCGAAATTCACGAAAACTGAGGATCCACTGTATCTGTCCAATCAATTCTCAAAGTAACTCAGGGTACCTCTCAATTTATATACTGTCAATTTATATATTATCACTAAAAATAAAATTGATTTTTTTTAACACTATGGTAGTCTTCCACCAAGGCAGGGTGACCCAAAAAAGAAACTTACCATCATTGACACTATCACTGTATTGCCAGAAGTGCACAGATATGACAGGTTAGATGTTCCTCCAAACCGCAAATATTCCAAACCACCCCTTTAGAACCCAAGTCTGGCTACCCAGACAGTTATGAAAGCTGAATCTTTTGGAAACTCAAATTAGGTTGGATAAATGCATAAATTATTGGCAGTTTGGAGGGATATGTTGCGTATCTTTATATGTGTATGCTTCTAAACTGTTGTATTCTGAGCACCTCTGCAAAAACAGTGATAATGTGTGAGTGTGGTGAAAGTGTTGAATGATGATGAAAGTATTTTCTTTTTGGGGATTTTCTTTCTTTTTTGGGTCGCCCTGCCTCGGTGGGAGACGGCCGACTTGTTGAAAAAAAAAAATGCATAAATGAGAAGGACTGGATTTGAAGACCAACTTAGCATGGGCCCTCTATTAGGCTACTGTAGTGTTCATTTTAATGTACTGGTACCATTAATATAAATATGGTCTGGTGCCATTTAAAAAATGGTGATTTATGTATAGAGTAGGGCCTCGCTTTATGGCATTTCACCTTACGGCATTCCGCTAACACAGTGATTTCAAAGTATGACCAACTTTCAAATACAGTGGACCCCCGGTTAACGATATTTTTTCACTCCATAAGTATGTTCAGGTGCCAGTACTGACCGAATTTATTCCCATAAGAAATATTGTGAAGTAGATTAGTCCATTTCAGACCCCCAAACATACACGTACAAACGCACTTACATAAATACACTAACATAATTGGTCGCATTCGGAGGTAATCGTTATGCGGGGGTCCACTGTACGGCGCGCCCCACCCAGCTTGTTTACATTCTCCACGAGCACAACCATGTCTGGAAATTTTCCAAAATTTCGAGTGTTCTAAAGTTAGTGCACATTTTACATGTACTCCGATAATTATGCAGTGGACCCCCAGTTCGCAATATTATTCCGTTCCTGAGAGCTCATCGTAAACCAAAATTATCGGAAAGCGAATCAATTTTCCCCATAAGAAATATTTATTTATTTTTTTTATTATCACACCGGCCGATTCCCACCAAGGCAGGGTGGCCCGAAAAAGAAAAACTTTCACCATCATTCACTCCATCACTGTCTTGCCAGAAGGGTGCTTTACACTACAGTTTTTAAACTGCAACATTAACACCCCTCCTTCAGAGTGCAGGCACTGTACTTCCCATCTCCAGGACTCAAGTCCGGCCTGCCGGTTTCCCTGAATCCCTTCATAAATGTTACTTTGCTCACACTCCAACAGCACGTCAAGTATTAAAAACCATTTGTCTCCATTCACTCCTATCAAACACGCTCACGCATGCCTGCTGGAAGTCCAAGCCCCTCGCACACAAAACCTCCTTTACCCCCTCCCTCCAACCCTTCCTAGGCCGACCCCTACCCCGCCTTCCTTCCACTACAGACTGATACACTCTTGAAGTCATTCTGTTTCGCTCCATTCTCTCTACATGTCCGAACCACCTCAACAACCCTTCCTCAGCCCTCTGGACAACAGTTTTGGTAATCCCGCACCTCCTCCTAACTTCCAAACTACGAATTCTCTGCATTATATTCACACCACACATTGCCCTCAGACATGACATCTCCACTGCCTCCAGCCTTCTCCTCGCTGCAACATTCATCACCCACGCTTCACACCCATATAAGAGCGTTGGTAAAACTATACTCTCATACATTCCCCTCTTTGCCTCCAAGGACAAAGTTCTTTGTCTCCACAGACTCCTAAGTGCACCACTCACTCTTTTTCCCTCATCAATTCTATGATTCACCTCATCTTTCATAGACCCATCCGCTGACACGTCCACTCCCAAATATCTGAATACGTTCACCTCCTCCATACTCTCTCCCTCCAATCTGATATTCAATCTTTCATCACCTAATCTTTTTGTTATCCTCATAACCTTACTCTTTCCTGTATTCACCTTTAATTTTCTTCTTTTGCACACCCTACCAAATTCATCCACCAATCTCTGCAACTTCTCTTCAGAATCTCCCAAGAGCACAGTGTCATCAGCAAAGAGCAGCTGTGACAACTCCCACTTTGTGTGTGATTCTTTATCTTTTAACTCCACGCCTCTTGCCAAGACCCTCGCATTTACTTCTCTTACAACCCCATCTATAAATATATTAAACAACCACGGTGACATCACACATCCTTGTCTAAGGCCTACTTTTACTGGGAAAAAATTTCCCTCTTTCCTACATACTCTAACTTGAGCCTCACTATCCTCGTAAAAACTCTTCACTGCTTTCAGTAACCTACCTCCTACACCATACACTTGCAACATCTGCCACAATGCCCCCCTATCCACCCTGTCATACGCCTTTTCCAAATCCATAAATGCCACAAAGACCTCTTTAGCCTTATCTAAATACTGTTCACTTATATGTTTCACTGTAAACACCTGGTCCACACACCCCCTACCTTTCCTAAAGCCTCCTTGTTCATCTGCTATCCTATTCTCCGTCTTACTCTTAATTCTTTCAATTATAACTCTACCATACACTTTACCAGGTACACTCAACAGACTTATCCCCCTATAATTTTTGCACTCTCTTTTATCCCCTTTGCCTTTATACAAAGGAACTATGCATGCTCTCTGCCAATCCCTAGGTACCTTACCCTCTTCCATACATTTATTAAATAATTGCACCAATCACTCCAAAACTATATCCCCACCTGCTTTTAACATTTCTATCTTTATCCCATCAATCCCGGCTGCCTTACCCCCTTTCATTTTACCTACTGCCTCACGAACTTCCCCCACACTCACAACTGGCTCTTCCTCACTCCTACAAGATGTTATTCCTCCTTGCCCTATACACGAAATCACAGCTTCCCTATCTTCATCAACATTTAACAATTCCTCAAAATATTCCTTCCATCTTCCCAATACCTCTAACTCTCCATTTAATAACTCTCCTCTCCTATTTTTAACTGACAAATCCATTTGTTCTCTAGGCTTTCTTAACTTGTTAATCTCACTCCAAAACTTTTTCTTATTTTCAACAAAATTTGTTGATAACATCTCACCCACTCTCTCATTTGCTCTCTTTTTACATTGCTTCACCACTCTCTTAACTTCTCTCTTTTTCTCCATATACTCTTCCCTCCTTGCATCACTTCTACTTTGTAAAAACTTCTCATATGCTAACTTTTTCTCCCTTACTACTCTCTTTACATCATCATTCCACCAATCGCTCCTCTTCCCTCCTGCACCCACTTTCCTGTAACCACAAACTTCTGCTGAACACTCTAACACTACATTTTTAAACCTACCCCATACCTCTTCGACCCCATTGCCTATGCTCTCATTAGCCCATCTATCCTCCAATAGCTGTTTATATCTTACCCTAACTGCCTCCTCTTTTAGTTTATAAACCTTCACCTCTCTCTTCCCTGATGCTTCTATTCTCCTTGTATCCCATCTACCTTTTACTCTCAGTGTAGCTACAACTAGAAAGTGATCTGATATATCTGTGGCCCCTCTATAAACATGTACATCCTGAAGTCTACTCAACAGTCTTTTATCTACCAATACATAATCCAACAAACTACTGTCATTTCGCCCTACATCATATCGTGTATACTTATTTATCCTCTTTTTCTTAAAATATGTATTACCTATAACTAAACCCCTTTCTATACAAAGTTCAATCAAAGGGCTCCCATTATCATTTACACCTGGAAATCAAATTAATCCGTGCAAGACACCCAAAAGCATGAAAAAAAAAAAAAAACTTTTACCACATGAAACATTAAGTTTAATGCAATAGAATAATTACAATAACAACAATAACAATAGAATAATAACAATAGAATAATTGACACTTACCTTTAACCCTTTGAGGGTTTTGGTCGTACTAGTACGTTTTACGCGTAGGGGCTTTTGACGTACTAGTACTCATAAATTCTAGCGGCCTCAAATCTAGTGGGAGAAAGCTGGTAGGCCTTCATGTGAAAGAATGGGTCTATGTGGTCAGTGTGCACAGTCTAAAAAAAATCCTGCAGCACACAGTGCATAATGAGAAAAAAAAAACTTTGACCATTTTTTTTTAATAAATCAGCGACTTTGCAGTGTATTTTCGTATGGTATTTATTATTGTATTCTAGTTTTCTTGGTCTCATTTTATAGAATGGAAGACATATTACAGAAATTGAGATGATTTTGACTGGTTTTACAATGAAAGGTGCCCTGAAATTGAGCTCAAAGTAGCAGAAATGTTCGATTTTTACCAAACTTCAAAAGTAAACAAATCGTGCCAAGCGTGCAATACACGTCAACTGGTGAGTCTAATATTCTTTTACAAGTGCACCAATAATATTTATACCATTTTTTACACTAATGCAGTAGTCTGCATAACAGTAAATCTTATATTTTTTGTGAGAATAAAAATTCAAAGTGGAAAGCAAAAGGATATAAGAGGGCCCTTGAGACGTGACTAATGACTAGAGGAAATGTCATTTTAGTGCCAGGAATGTATTTCTTGTTTATTCTGGACCCTATTCGGAAATTGGCATCTTTTGAAATTTGTGTGAAATTGGCAAAATTGCTAAATTCTGACCACTGTACTGGATAGTTGAATTTATAAATGGGTGGTTTCTTGCACCCATTCGATAGAAAAAATGGAGTTCTAGCGAAATATTCATGTTTTTTGTCGACTAGTACAGTGAAATTGGCCGAAAATGGGGCTCAAAGTGGGCAAAATCGCCGATGCGTAAATATCGCCGAGACCGCTAACTTTGCGAGAGCATAATTCCGTAAGTTTTCTATCAAATTTCAAACTTTTGGTGTCTTTATGATCGGGAAAAGATTCTCTATCTTTTCATAAGAGAAAATAATTTTTTTTTTTTTTTAAATTTGGCCGACCCTGAGAACGAGTTTCGGAGAGGGCCTGTCGACCCTCAAAGGGTTAATGAAGATCTGGTGATGATTGATGGGATGGGAGGAGGGGAGTGTTGAACCTATTGTTTAGAAGGGTTTTCCCCCTCCATTAGGACTTGAGGTAGCTTTTCCTCCTGAGTAATCTAGGTCCTGCTTGGCAATTTCTTCCAAAACAGGCCTGTTTTGTCACAATTAAACACTTGTTCAGGTTTCAATCCTTCAGCCTCTATGTACTCCTTGAATTCATGCACATATTTTTCAGCTGCTTTGTGGTCTGAACTGGCAGCCTCACCATGCCTAATCACACTATGTATGCCACTACGATTCTTAAATCTTTCAAACCAACCTTTGCTAGCCTTAAATTCACTCACATCACCACTAGTTGCAGGCAATTTCTTTACCAAATCGTCATGCAACTGCCTAGCCTTTTCACAAATGATTGCTTGAGAGATGCAATCTCCTCCTATCTGTTTTTCATTTATCCACACCAATAACAATCTCTCAACATTTTCTAACACTTGTGGTCGCTGTTTCGTAACCACAGTTGCACCTTTTGCAAGAACAGCTTCCTTGATTGCCGTTTTCCTGCTCACTATAGTAGAGATGGTTGATTGGGGTTTACTATACAACCTGACCAGCTCCAATACACGCACTCCACTTTCATACTTTGCAATTATCTTTCTTCATTTCTTGGTCTCGAAGGGTTGGCACTAGAAGCTTTCTTGGGGCCCATGGTGACTTATTTTGCAGAAACAAGCACCAAAAACAGTGATAATATGGATAATATAGAATGTACCGAATGTATGCTTAGATGCGCGCACACTGGCTGGCTTGTAAACACTGGACACGTCTCGTACGAATCGTATCGCATACCGGGTTTTGTATCAGGAAGCGAGGCAAATTTTTTTCAATCAAATGCATTGGCTACCGGATTTATCGGATACTGATAGCATCGGGAACCGGGGGTCCACTTTACTTTCATGTACCTGCATCTAAATACGTATACTTACACGCTGTGCTGGCGTGCAGGTACAAGTTAAAGTCGCTAAGTCTCTACTCAACGCCACATAATCTCCTGGGTGCATTAAATGTCTTATATTACGTTAATATAGAAATTTCCATTAATCCATATATGACATTTTTTCAAAATTATATAATAAACATGCTATGCAACATAAACACGATACATACACCCACAGCATAAAAATTGACATACGAGATTTGTTTACCAAGCGACTGGTAGGAGAGTCAAAGAATTACATTTTTTCTAGTCAAACACCAGTAACTTAACTAGAAATTTATTCCTTTTGTATGCCTTCACTATTGCTATTCACGACCCTTGTGGATTTAGAGCTTTTTCATGATAACTTGCAATAATAATTTGTAATAATTTGTCAGAGCATCATTCCTTCTAAAAATTACATGAGAATGGAAGTGTTGGTCTTTATTTATTCTACTGTATCAACATGGAGACAACTTGTACACAATGTATAGTATACATGTACTTGAATTATGGTATAATACAAACATGTATGAACGAACACCAGACATGTTTGAATGGTCTGTTTACATAACGTGTGGGTGGGGTGGGGCAGGGAGGGCAGCCTTGGCTGGGTACCATACTTCCCAAACCTGACTTCCTACAAATAAAACTCACCTCTCACCCTACATGAAGACTACAAATATTTTAAGGCAAGTAATGGGTGTACCGTGTGTGTACAGTGAATCCCCGACTTACAAAGGCCTACAATGAAAAACTACTTGCATCATTCGTCCTGAACGCGGCTGTCTGGTCCGTCTGGCCAGAGCGCCTCAGTTGAGCTATTGCGACATTGTTTACAAGTCAAGGCGGCCGGTTGCATGCATACATCTGATAAATTTTGTATTATTCCAGTGTTTTTAGTGTTTATAACTGCTAAATAAGCCCAAAGAAAGCTTCTAGTGCCAACCCTGTGGTAGAAAGGGCAAGAAATACTATCAAAATACTATCGTACCACGGTCAGTTGCTGCTGCACCACGGTCAGCTGCTGCTGCACAACTGTCAGCAGCTGCTGCTGCTCCACGGTCAGCTGTACTACTCGAAGATGTGGAGAGACTGTTGTTGGTGTGGCTTATTAACAATATACTGAGGAAAATTAACCCCAAAGGGTTAGCCACCCAGGATAACCCAAGAAAGTCAGTGTGTCATCGAGGACTAACTTATTTCCATTGGGGTCCTTAATCTTGTCCCCCAGGATGCGACCCACACCAGTTGACTAACACAAGTGAACAGGTAAAAAAAGGTGTCATTTATTCTTCATTAAGTACAGTAGTACATGCACAATATATATTGTGCATGTATCCTTTTTGTGTGTAGGAAAATGTATATTTCATGTGGCAAAATAAAAATTTTCATACTTTTGGGTGCCTGGAACGGATTAATTGGATTTCCATTATTTCTTATGGGGAAAATTAATTCAACTTACGATAATTTCGTCAAATGGCGAGTTCTCTGGAACAGATTAATATCGTAAGTCGAGGTTCCACTGTATTACACTTTTGTTTTTAAGGTCTACTTCTATTGCTAACTTCATATATGTTAGTGTAAATTTGTTATATGGCATTTATATGCATTCTTAAGGGAGGGGAGACATTTTTTGGAGTGATTAGGAAAGGAATATTGAAAAAATATGGAAAAAAATTTTTTGTTACCAAAAGATAGTGCACAATTCTGGCAACATTGATGTAATCAGTTTGTTCCTAACATATTTTTAAGTGTTTCCTTAAATGTAATTTTTTTGTTCTTGCTCTCAAAAAATACATGTTGTCAATTTTTTTTCTCTCAAAAAATTACAATTTTTATGAATGTTTCATTCAAAATGCACTAAATAGCAACATCTGAGGCCTCCATTCAAGTGCAGGGACTCTTGATGGATCAGTCGCCTGTGGGGTCTTCTTAAGTGTTGACGTGTGCAACATGCTAAGATTTGGCAAGCCGTAACCAGTGGACATTACAGAAAACATAACTCAGAAATAAGTTATCGACATTGTGTTCATTTTTTTTTTGCAAAAAGTATTAACCCTTTCAGGGTTGAGACCCTCAAATCTGAAGTCCCACCCAGGGCTGAAAAAAAAAAATTCTTATGAAATGGTATTTTTTTGTAAATATTATGGGCTAAAAAATAAATTTTTGCAATCAATACTTACCGACACATGGAGTCGTGAAATTGACAAAATGAACCGCTTATGGCAACATTGCTGACTGCCGGTCACCCGGTAACAGTTTATTTATTTTTTTTTTTCAAATTATTATTCTCATGACCTGTGAAATCAATATAAGGCCTGATTTTTAAATATTCACTCTCTCTATACCACACAATAACTCACATTGTTAATATATTGTTTACAAAACATGTTTATGCAAACTAACAATATAAAATGTTTATTACTATTTTTCTATCATATACAGTAGGGCCCTGCTTTACGGCGTTCCGCTAATATGGCAATGTTAAATTATAACCAAAATTTGCTATAAGGCAAGCGGTCTTTCAAATACAGCGTGCCCCACCCGGTTTGTTTACATTCTCCATGACCACATCTATTATGTCAGGAAACTTTCCAAAATTTCAAGTGTTTTAAAGTTACTGCATATTTTATATGTACTCTGATAATTATACTTATGTGTACCTGTACCTAAATATACTTACACACTGTGCTGGTGTGCAGGTACACATTAAAATCGCTAAGAGTCTCTACTCATGACGCCAATACTACATAATAATAATCACTCTTGGGCACACTATATGCCTTATTTTACATTAATACAGGCAATTTCATTAATCCTTCTATGATATTTTCCTCAAAATTATATATGAAACCCATTACATAGCATATAAACATGATACACTCACAGAATAAAAATTGACGTAAATATGAGATTTGTTTACAAAGCAGCTGTGTAGGTAGTGTCGGAAGACTTACGTTTTCTCTAATCAAACTGGGGGATAACTGTAGAAAAATTTTCTTTTTGTATGCCTTCACTCTATATATAGCAATTCACAACCCTTGTGGGTTTAGTGTTTATGATAATAATAATAATAATAATAATAATAATAATAATAATAGTAATACATATTTTATGAAAAAGAGGATAAATAAATATACAAGGTATGATGTAGCACGTAATGAAAGTAGTTTGTTAGATTATGTATTGGTGGATAAAAGGTTGATGGGTAGGCTCCAGGATGTATATGTTTATAGAGGGGCAACTGATATATCAGATCATTATTTAGTTGTAGCTACAGTTAGAGTAAGAGGTAGATGGGAAAAGAGGAAGGTGGCAACAACAAGTAAGAGGGAGGTGAAAGTGTATAAACTAAGGGAGGAGGAAGTTCGGGCGAGATATAAGCGACTATTGGCAGAAAGGTGGGCTAGTGCAAAGATGAGTAGTGGGGGGGGTTGAAGAGGGTTGGAATAGTTTTAAAAATGCAGTATTAGAAAGTGGGGCAGAAGTTTGTGGTTATAGGAGGGTGGGGGTAGGAGGAAAGAGGAGTGATTGGTGGAATGATGAAGTAAAGGGTGTGATAAAAGAGAAAAAGGTAGCTTACGAGAGGTTTTTACAAAGCAGAAGTGTTATAAGAAGAGCAGAGTATATGGAGAGTAAAAGAAAGGTGAAGAGAGTGGTGAGAGAGTGCAAAAGGAGAGCAGATGAAAGAGTGGGAGAGGCACTGTAAAGAAATTTTAATGAAAATAAGAACAATTTTTGGAGTGAGTTAAACAAGTTAAGAAAGCCTAGGGAAAGTATGGATTTGTCTGTTAAAAACAGAGTAGGGGAGTTAGTAGATGGGGAGAAGGAGGTATTAGGTAGATGGTGAGAATATTTTGAGGAACTTTTAAATGTTGAGGAAGAAAGGGAGGCGGTAATTTCATGCACTGGCCAGAAAGGTATACCATCTTTTAGGAGTGAAGAAGAGCAGAATGTAAGTGTGGTGGAGGTACGTGAGGCATTACGTAGAATGAAAGGGGGTAAAGCAGCTGCAACTGATGGGATCATGACAGAAATGTTAAAAGCAGGGGGGGATATAGTGTTGGAGTGGTTGGTACTTTTGTTTAATAAATGTATGAAAGAGGGGAAGGTACCTAGGGATTGGCGGAGAGCAAGTACTATAGTCCCTTTATATAAAGGGAAAGGGGACAAGAGAGATTGTAAAAATTATAGAGGAATAAGTTTACTGAGTATACCAGGAAAAGTATACGGTAGAGTTATAATTGAAAGAATTAGAGGTAAGACAGAATGTAGAATTGCGGATGAGCAAGGAGGCTTCAGAGTGGGTAGGGGATGTGTAGATCAAGTGTTTACATTGAAGCATATATGTGAACAGTATTTAGATAAAGGTAGGGAAGTTTTTATTGCATTTATGGATTTAGAGAAGGCATATGATAGAGTGGATAGAGGAGCAATGTGGCAGATGTTGCAAGTTTATGGAATAGGTGGTAAGTTACTAAATGCTGTAAAGAGCTTTTATGAGGATAGTGAGGCTCAGGTTAGGGCGTGTAGAAGAGAAGGAGAATACTTCCCGGTAAAAGTAGGTCTTAGACAGGGATGTGTAATGTCACCATGGTTGTTTAATATATTTATAGATGGGGTTGTAAAAGAAGTAAATGCTAGGGTGTTCGGGAGAGGGGTGGGATTAAATTATGGGGAATCAAATTCAAAATGGGAATTGACACAGTTACTTTTTGCTGATGATACTGTGCTTATGGGAGATTCTAAAGAAAAATTGCAAAGGTTAGTGGATGAGTTTGAGAATGTGTGTAAAGGTAGAAAGTTGAAAGTGAACATAGAAAAGAGTAAGGTGATGAGGGTATCAAATGATTTAGATAAAGAAAAATTGGATATCAAATTGGGGAGGAGGAGTATGGAAGAAGTGAATGTTTTCAGATACTTGGGAGATGACGTGTCGGCGGATGGATTTATGAAGGATGAGGTTAATCATAGAATTGATGAGGGAAAAAAGGTGAGTGGTGCGTTGAGGTATATGTGGAGTCAAAAAACGTTATCTATGGAGACAAAGAAGGGAATGTATGAAAGTATAGTAGTACCAACACTCTTATATGGATGTGAAGCTTGGGTGGTAAATGCAGCAGCGAGGAGACGGTTGGAAGCAGTGGAGATGTCCTGTCTAAGGGCAGTGTGTGGTGTAAATATTATGCAGAAAATTCGGAGTGTGGAAATTAGGAGAAGGTGTGGAGTTAATAAAAGTATTAGTCAGAGGGCAGAAGAGGGGTTGTTGAGGTGGTTT
Source organism: Cherax quadricarinatus (assembly GCF_038502225.1). Taxonomy (NCBI): domain Eukaryota; kingdom Metazoa; phylum Arthropoda; class Malacostraca; order Decapoda; family Parastacidae; genus Cherax; species Cherax quadricarinatus. The sequence continues at coordinate 25,844,991 of NC_091345.1, forward strand.
GGTCATTTAGAGAGAATGGATCAAAGTAGAATGACATGGAAAGCATATAAATCTATAGGGGAAGGAAAGAGGGGTAGGGGTTGTCCTCGAAAGGGTTGGAAAGAGGGGGTAAAGGAGGTTTTGTGGGCGAGGGGCTTGGACTTCCAGCAAGCGTGCGTGAGCGTGTTAGATAGGAGTGAATGGAGACGAATGGTACTTGGGACCTGACGATCTGTTGGAGTGTGAGCAGGGTAATATTTAGTGAAGGGATTCAGGGAAACCGGTTATTTTCATATAGTCGGACTTGAGTCCTGGAAATGGGAAGTACAATGCCTGCACTTTAAAGGAGGGGTTTGGGATATTGGCAGTTTGGAGGGATATATTGTGTATCTTTATATGTATATGCTTCTAAACTGTTGTATTCTGAGCACCTCTGCAAAAGCAGTGATAATGTGCGAGTGTGGTGAAAGTGTTGAATGATAATGAAAGTATTTTCTTTTTGGGGATTTTCTTTCTTTTTTGGGTCACCCTGCCTCGGTGGGAGACGACCGACTTGTTGAAAAAAAAAAAAATAATAATAATAATAATTTCATTCACTCTAAAACTGGTGTGTTGCTGTTTGTTTATTCTGTACTAATTTGTGCACAATGTAAGAGTATTTGTATTGTGAGGTAATTATTACATATTATAATAAAAAAATATTAAGGTATATGTTTTACAAATGTACGTGAATGAACTAAAAGTAGACACATTAATACGCATTTATTTCGCCTGACCAAGTGATCGCCCACTACCTGTTCAGTTTGTATTCTTACATTGTCTGAACTATCTCGTTCTCTCTCTCGTTTACTCTTTTGTTAACTAGTTGGCTCTCATTGACGATGGCGTCTAAGCTTAGCTGTGATAAAAAGAGGAGTCGTAAGCCTCTTGCTTTACGTGCCAAGTTAGAGGATGATGGTGTGCCATTCTGATTTTATTCAATAAACACCCTGCCACTCACCTCTCACACAAATATTTTTAATAAGTAATAAGTGTACTCTGTGTGTATCTTACCTTTTATTGTGTTTTTAATGCCTATTTCTATTGCTAACTTAATATAAGTTAGTGTAAACTTGTTGTCTGGCATTTATTGCATATTTTATATGTGCTCTGATAATACTTGTGGAGCTGTGTGGTAGCCGGGCGGAGGGACAACATTACGTTTTCTCTGCTCAGCCACCAGAGAAAACATGTATGAATCTGCATTTGGCCCAGCCACTCCCCCACTCTACTTTTGTTTACAATTTTCAGTATGAATTATTAATTACTTCTCCCTTCGTTTATGATGGCATCTAAAGGTAGTTGCTAGAAACGATTAACCCTTTGACTGTCGCAGGCCCCTTTCTGAAATTGTCATTCTGTCGCAAAATTTTTGAGAAAAAAAAATTATTTTTTTCTTGTGAAATGATAGAGAATCTTTTCCCGATGGTAATGACACCAAAAGTTCGAAATTTGGTCAGAAACTCATGGAATTACGCTCCCGCGAAGTTAGTGGTCTCGGCGACATATACGTATCGGCGATTTCGCCGACTTTGAGCCCTGTTTTTAGCCAATTCCGTTGTTCCAGTTGACTAAACTCATAGCTATTTCTTTAGAACTCCATTTTATCTATCAGTTGAGTACAAGAAACTGCCCATTTACCGATTTGAACTACCCAATAAAGTGGTCAGAAATTGGCAATTTGGCCAATTTCACGCAAATCAAAAAATATGCCAATTTCAAAATAGGATCCAGAATAAACAAGGTAGACATTCTTGGCACTAAAATAACATATCCTCTCTTCATTAGTCACATCTCTAGGCCCCTCTTATATTACTATTGCTTTCTTTTTTTATTTTTTATTCATACAAAAAATAAAAAAATTACTGGTATGCAGACTACTGCATTATTTTAAAAATAGTATAAATAATATCAGTGCACTAGTGAAAGAATATTATACTCCCCAGTTGATGTGTATTGGACGTGTGGTGTGATTTGCTTACTCCTGAACATTGGTAAAATTCGAACATTTCCGCTACTTTGAGCTCAGTTTCAAGGCCATTTTCATCGTGAAAGCAATGAAAATCGTCTATTTCTGTAATATGTTTTCCATTTTATCACCTAAGACCATGAAAACGAGAATACAAGGATAAATACTATACGAAAATACACCTCAAAGTTGGCGTTTTAATCCAAAAAAACGGTCATTTTTTTTTCTCATTACGCACTGTGTGCTGTAGGATTTTTTTTATGTGGTGCACACTGACCACACAGACTCATTCTCTCACATGTGGGCCTACCAGCTTTCTCCTGCTTGATTTGAAGCCGCTAGAATTGATGAGTATATATACGTCAGAAACAGTGGCGTGTAAGACGTATTTATACGGCATAAACAGTCAAAGGATTAAATTCAGTGAACAAGGTAAGTCGATGCTAATAATATGGCTCTGGACCACAGTGTAGGTAGCCAGTAGGTGTAGCCCAGGCGGGCTACACCTACCGACTACCTACACTGACTTCCTACAAATAAATACTCCTCGCCTCTCTTCCTATATTAAGACTACACATTTTAAGGTAAATAGTGAGTGTACTGTATGTGCATTTTAACTCTCTGGGATGTTTTAAATATTGTATATTAAGTATGAGATGGGGAGCCAGGGCTACCTACACCTGACTTCCTACAAATAAGTACTACTCACCTCTCTCCCTACATTAAGATTACAAATACTTTAAGATAAGTAATGAATGTACTGTGAATGTAATTTGCTTTGTGTGTTTTTAATTCCTAGTTCTATTACTAACTTAACCCTTTGACTGTTTCGGTCGTATATATATGTCTTACGCGCCACTGTTTCCGACATATTTATACGCGTAAATTCTAGCAGCTTCAAATCAAGCGAGAGAAAGCTGGTAGGCCCACATGTGAAAGAATGGGTCTGTGTAGTCAGTGTGCACCACATAAAAAACAATCCTGCAGCAAGCAGTGCGTAATGAGAAATAAAAAATCTGACCGTTTCTTTGGATTAAAACGCAGACTCTGAGGTGTATTTTTGTATAGTATTTATCGTTGTATTCTCGTTTTCATGGTCTCAGGTGATAAAATGGAAAACATATTACAGAAATAGAGATGATTTTGATTACTTTCACGATGAAAACGACCTTGAAAATGAGCTCAAAGTAGCGGAAATGTTCGATTTTTACCAATGTTCAGGAGTAAGCAAATCACACCACACGTCCAATACACTTCAACTGGGGAGTCTAATATTCTTTCACTAGTGCACTGATATTATTTATACCATTTTTACAATAATGCATTAGTCTGCATAACAGTAAATTTTGTATTTTTTTGTATGAATAAAAAATAAAAAAAGAAAGCAATAGTAATATAAGAGGGGCCTGGAGACGTGACTAATGAACAGAGGATATGTTATTTTAGTGCCAAGAATGTCTACATTGTTTATTCTGGACCCTATTTTGAAATTGGCATCTTTTTTAATTTGAGTGAAATTGGCCAAATTGCCAATTTCTGACCACTTTATTGGGTAGTTCACATTGGTAAATGGGCAGTTTCTGATACTCAAATGATAGAAAAATGGAGTTCTAAAGAAATAGCTATGAGTTTGGTCAACTGGAACAACGGAATTGGCCAAAACCAGGGCTCAAAGTCGGCGAAATCGCCGATGCGTAAACGTATGTCGCCAAGACCACTAACTTCGCGGGAGCATAATTAAGTGAGTTTTTGATAAAATTTCGTACTTTTGGTGTCATTACCATCGGGAAAAGATTCTCTATCATTTCATAAGAATTTTTTTTTTATTTTTTCATAGAATGACAGTTTCAGAAAGGGGCCTGCGACAGTCAAAGGATTAATATAATTTAGTGTAAACTTGTTGTCTGGCATTTATATGCATTTATAAATGGAAAAAATGGCGTTCTGCCTTCCGGCAATGTCTACTTTCCAGCAACAGCCTGGAACCTAACCCGCCGTACAAGTGGGGCCCTACCATATATATATGATAGGAAAATTCTGAGTAACTTAAATGGTGATGAAGATAGGGAAACTGTGATTTCGAGTATAGGGCAATGAGGAATAACTTGTAGGAGTGAGGAAGAGCCAGTTGTGAGTGTGGGGGAAGCTCGTGAGGCAGTAGGTAGAATGAAAGGGGGTAAAGCAGCAGGGATTGATGGGATAAAGATAGAAATGTTAAAAGCAGGAGGGGATATAGTTTTGGAGTGGTTGGTGCTATTATTTAATAAATGTATGGAAGAGGGTAAGGTACCTAGGGATTGGCAGAGAGCATGCATAGTTCCTCAGTATAAAGGCAAAGGGGATAAAAAGAGTACAAAAATTATAGGGGAATAAGTCTGTTGAGTATACCTGGTAAGGTGTATGGTAGTTATTATTGAAAGAATAAAGAGTAAGAGAGTAGGATAGCATATGAGCAAGGAGGCTTTAGGAAAGGTGGGGGGTGTGAAGACAAAGTGGTTTACAGTGAAACATAGGTGAACAGTATTTAGATAAGGGTAAAGAGGTTTTAGTGGCATTTCTGGATTTAGAAAAGGCATATGACAGGGTGGATAGGGAAGCAATGTGGCAGATTTTGCAGGTGTATGGTATAGGAGGTAGGTTACTGAAAGCAGTGAAGAGTTTTTACGAGGATAGTGAGGCTCAGATTAGATTATGTAGGAGAGAGGGAGATTATTTCCCAGTAAAAGTAGGCCTTAGACAAGGATGTCACTGTGGTTGTTCAACATTTATAGATGGGGTTGTAAGAGAAGTGAATGTTAGGGTCTTGGCAAGAGGTGTGGAGTTAAAAGATAAAGAATCAAACACAAAGTGTGAGTTGTCACAGTTGCTCTCTGCTGATGACACGGTGCTTTTGGAAGATTAAAGAGAAGTTGCAGAGGTTGGTGGATGAATTTGGTAGGGTATGTAAAAGAAGAAAATTGAAAGTGAATACAGGAAAGAGTAAGGTTATGAGGATAACAAAAAGATTAGGTGACATAAGACTGGATATCAGATTGGAGGGAGAGAGCATGGAGGAGGTGAATGTATTCAGATATTTAGGAGTGGACGTGTCATCAGATGGGTCTATGAAGGGTGAGGTGAATCACAGAACTGATGAAGGGAAAAGGGTGAGTGGTGCACTTAGGAGTCTGTGGAGACAAAGAACTTTGTCCGTGGAAGCAAAAAGGGGAATGTATGAGAGTATAGTGGTACCAACACTCTTGTATGGGTGTGAAGCATGGGTGATGAATGTTGCAATGAGAAAAAGGCTGGAGGCAGTGGAGATGTCATGTCTGAGGACAATGTGTGGTGTGAATATAATGCAGAGAATTTGTAGTTCGAAAATTAGGAGGTGTGGGATTACGAAAGCTATTATCCAGAGGGCTGAGAAGGGGTTGTTGAGGTGGTTCGGACATGTAGAGAGAAAGGAACAAAACAGAATGACTTCAAGTGTGTATAAATCTGAAGTGGAGGGAAGGCGGGGTAGGAGTCGGCCTAGGAAGGGTTGGAGAGAGGGGGTAAAGGAGGTTTTGTGTGCGAGGGGCTTGGACTTCCAGCAAGCGTGCATGTGCGTATTTGATAGGAGTGAATGGAGACAAATGGTTTTTACTACTTGACGTGCTGGTGGAGTATGAGCAAAGTAACATTTATGAAGGGATTCAGGGAAACCGGCAAGCCGGACTTGAGTCCTGGAGATGGGAAGTACAGTGTCTGCACTCTGAAGGAGGGGTGTTAATGTTGCAGTTTTATAAGTGGAGTGCAAAGCACCCCTCTGGCAAGACAGTGATGGAGTGAATGATGATGAGTTTTTCTTTTTCGAGCCACCCTGCCTTGGTGGGAATCGGCCGATGTGTTAATAAAAAATAAAAATATATATACACACACAGAATCTCTTGACATGTTCCTAGAAGTGCTGCACCCTGTGGAAGTCATTGAAACAGTGTCATGCACAGTGGTGTTTTACACTCATCACACATAAAACTAGTGTCTGAGTTGTGCTGAGCTTTTTTTGTATGCACAGACAAAACACCTCTTCTGAGCCTTTTTTCTTTTAAGCAGTAGCAGGCACTTTTATTAGGAAGTGATCACTAGGCCTCAGACGAGAAGGTAGTTGATAATTTGGTGGGTGGTTTTCTATTGCAAGTGTTATTACTTGGTACTTTAATGTTTGTCTAATGGCCGACACAAAATTCGCCATATGGTGGTTTGTTTCTGGCCCACATCTTGTACATATTATAAGCGCTGAGCATGGAAATGTCCAGAAGGTGGAAAAAGCATTTTATGCACCACTTGTAACTCTTGCGAACACAATCAGCAAACCCAATCTGCACATCATATTTGTCCAATGAATGCATAGAGGGTGTAGTCCATCACAGCTGCAGGTTTTAGAATAGTTTCATTGGTGTCTATTCTGCCTGCCAGTGTGTCATTTCATTAGGGTGAACTGATGACAACAGTGCGACATCTTGTTTGTCATGCCACCGAAATGCCATGATGTCATTGGCAGCAAACGCCTGCACCTGACCTCTACGAGTGCCAGCGTTGAACCTAGGCATATTCTTACGATTTGCAAGCAATGTACCGCACACATCTATCATGTTCACTTGCAAAAAATCACCGAGTAAGGGGCTTGTGTACCAGTTACCAGTATATAATATGTGCCCCTAACCAAGATATGGTTCCATCATTGTTCTAACCACATCAGAGAAGCCCAATAACTTCCTGGTATCTTGCAATGTATTACTTCTAGTGTATACAATATCCAATACAAGACCAGTGTAGCAATCACAAAGCACAAAACTTGATACCAAAGTGTTTCCTCTTGCTGGGTATATACTACTTGAATGACAGTCTACCTTTGAACAGAATCAAAGACTCATCAATAACAAGCTTCCTGAAGGGATAAAAATACATATTGAATTTGTTTCAGATACACAAACATTCCTAGTCTTATATAACCTGTCATTTCTGTCAGGTATGGTTTTGTCTGAGAAGTGTAGCATATGCAATAGTAACACAAATTGATTCACTCTTATTATATCACTGAAACCTGGGGTTAATCGGGCAGTCTGTTGACCAGTATGATTTGACACTGCTTATACACTTGGCATAAGCATTATTGTGGCAAAGAAAAGATACATCTCAGCCCCAGTTGTCTCCTTCCACTGGTGTAGGCGTGGTTTTGGTGAAAGTACTGAGTTTGCCATGGTGTAATCGAAGTATCTGTTGCTTTCCCTGACAATTTCCATCAGGGATTTGTCAAAGAATAACTAAACATTCTAGTTCAGTGGCATTGTTCCCAAGTGTACGAGATGGCCGTATTCCACTGACTTTCATCAAACTGATGGGGATGGGGATTGGGAACAAAATTGTCAGCTTCCTGCCAATCCCAGGTGCAGTCTGCTGGTGGGTACTGGATACTGACAGGTGGTTGTGGTTGTGGGTGGGTAGGGGATGGTGGCCTTTGTTGTAGTTCAGCTTAGTCAGCAGCGTGGGTAGCAGCATGGCCCACTGCTGGTGCCTCATGGCTGGCACCACCACTACCACCACCAGATGCATGCACATTTTCCATCCCAACTGCAACAACAGTCTTCATTTTCACTATCCGTTCCTGTTGTACAGCCATGGGATGTACTCAGAAGTACGCCTTCCCTTTGGAATAGCATGTGGCACACTACCAGAGTCCATATAGCGGCGCATATACTGCTTCTTCACTGGAGAATATTCCACTTTACTCTTGCTGCTGGAACTGTTTTCAAGGGCTTGGAGTCCACATTCACTATCGCTATCATCACCATTGCTCGCATCAGTCCTGGATATGGGAAAACACAAGTTTCCTCTTTCGTTCTGGTACAACTGAATGTGAACAAGACGGCCCAGCACCAGAGGTTGAAGGTTGAGGGTCATCTTGATTTTATTTTATTACTCGTATTATGGTCATTAGTTTTGGTCACAATCTCATCAAAACCTTGAACCTCATCTTCACTGACACTTCCAACTGCATTAGAACTGTCACTGGGGAACAAAAGTGTCCCAATTTGCCGAGGAGTGAGGTGTTTCTTACCGCGAGGCATGGTGTTCCCACAATGCACCACTGGGTCTCTGAATTTTTTTTCCTACTGCACACACTGACCATGCAGACACATCTAAGCCTACCAGCCTTTTCCCACTTGATTTGAAGGCACTAGAATTTATGCTTACTAGTAGGTCAATAACCCCGATGCGTACAGCGTAATATTATGTCGAAAACCCTGAAAGGGTTAATAGCAGTGTCATGATTTTTGCACACATTATTGAATAATGATGCTTCTACTAACACCCAGGGAGGACTTGCGATATTTTTTAGATTTGTTTTTATTGATCATGTGAAGGCATTTGATTATCAAATGCCTTCACATGATCTGAAAGTTGTTGTTATTGATGAAAGACTGAGCTAGTCAGACAATATTTGACTAGTAGATGTGGTAGTGGAATGAGACTAGAAATGAGTACATTAATCAAAATGGCTAGCACCAAGGAAAGTTGTGTTCTCTCAAACGTTTCTTAATGGATGTTCAGTAATGGTAAAGAAAAGAATACAAGAAAGGCTAATGTGAAAAGAGCAGAGCACAGGTATAAGTTTTAAACCTTGATAAATATGGGATACGAGCTATATAACAAGTTTCACTGAAATATATTGGTAAATAACCTGAAGGCTTTAGGTATTCCAAAATAGATGACACGATTCAGTCACACTAGTTCGTAAAAGAAGACGAGAACAAAAGCTCACTCCCCACAAAATCAAGTAGGTACAGCAACTGCAGTACTCACAACTTGGATTGACCAATTTCTTCAAGAAGGCTTTCCTTTTTGAGACTAAAAGCACGCATTATCTGGGCTTTCTTTTCATCTTGGGATGCTGACTGCACCATCAGCTGCTGTGCCTTCATGGTTTTCCCTTCAACTTCCTCAAGTAATGATGCTTTCAAGCGATGTAGCCGAGACAACTTAGTCAGCTGCTCTCTGTAAAACAAACGATCATATCATATTTAATTAATATTAGTAATAATGGTAGAATTACTAAAAATGTTAAGTAGATGGACAGAGAAAAAAAAAAGAAGTGGCGGCGGCGGCATCATCATCGGGGTCAGTCAAAACCCAAAAAAAAAAAAAAAAAAAAGCAGCACTGCAAGAGAGCTAAGGGCCCACAGGAGATTCCACAGGAGTAGAGTTTAGGAGAAGACAGTCAGTTTATCATAAGAGAAGGCAGAGATTATATGAAGAACAGAAATTTCACAAACTATCTTCTCACACATTAAACGGACTTTCTTCTCTCCCAAACTTTTTACTCTTGTGAAATCTCCTGTTCTCTGCCTTTCTTATATTTCCAGTCTTTCTAATCTCAAATGTTCCAAACTTCAGAACACATGCAACTAATATTTCTCTATTTCTCTCTCTCTCTCTTGCTATTTCTCTCTCTCGCTATTTCTCTCTCTCTCTCTATTTCTCTCTCTCTCTCTCTCGCTATTTCTCTCTCTCTCTCTCTCTCTCGCTATTTCTCTCTCTCTCTCTCTCGCTATTTCTCTCTCGCTCTCTATTTCTCTAATTTTTTTTTTTTTTTTTACACAGGGTTTGACAAGGTTAAGGATTCCTAGCTTTATTGACAAGCTATTTACAGGTTAAGGATTCCTAACTTTATTGGCAAGCTAAGATCTTACCTACAACAGCTCATTTGAAAGCATTTTTATTGTTATGAGACACACAAGTAGGGAACAGGATAAAGTTGGAGCCATCTGTGGGCCAGCATTTTCATTTGATCAACTATCTCGTTGACATTATGCTGTACGAATGGGCTCCATACTCGAGTCATCCTGGGTATATATGATCTCGGATGAAGTGATGTTCTGGAGAAGGGTACAGCCAGAGTGAAGTTGCTGCTTTCTGCCCATCTTGTGGCATAAAAGCTAGTTTAACGCTGTCCTCGAAGTGGATCAAAGTGTGGTACTTTGACAATATTGGCCTTGTACATAACAGTAAGGCCACCCACATCCCTCCTGTGTTGAAGGCTCTGCTGAAATGACAGATCTATCCAGAATGGGTCCAGGCGATAGATGAGACATCTTGCTCTGTTCTCTACTCTGTCAAGCAGTCACAGATGAGAGGGGGGGCAGGCAAACCAAGAAAGTGGAGCATACTCAAGGTGTGAGCGTACTTGTGCCTCATCCAGAATCTTGCAACCCCTACTGTCAAGCAGATGCGAGATACGGCGAAGTGCTGTAAGCTTCCTGGCTGCCTTGATTGCAATATTTACAATATGGTTCTTCATGGTCAGTTTGGAGTCAAATTTCACCCCAAAGATATCAACTTCTTCTCCAGGTGCCAACATCCTCCCATTCATCCTTACTACTGCACCAGCATTACCATCATGGTGCCTCGAGACCATCACCATTTGCATTTGTCACAGGTGCAAATGTTACTTGCCATTATTTCCCCAAGCTGATATAGCTCTTAGCTGGTGATTGATGTAGCTTAGAGCAGCTGGCATTTCTTCTCTTGGATAAGTGAATGTCAGTGTACAGTCGTCTGCATATGCATGGGATTCTGGGATGAGATGAAGGTCATTTAAGTAGACATTCCATAACAATGGTCCCAGCACACTACCTTGTGGAACACTTGCCCCAATAGGATGTCTTGCTGATTCCGTTCCATTGAGAACTACCTTTAGAGATCTACCATGAAGGTAATCACTGAGGAGACATAGCATAGAGCCTGCAATTCCCAGTGCTTAAAGTTTTGCTAAGAGGCCCTGGTGCCACACCTGGTCGAAAGCACCAGCAATGTCCAGTGCTACCACACAGCTGACTTTGGATTCATCCAGTGACTGGTGCCACTTAGTGGAGAGGTTTAACAACAGATCAGCAGCAGAGTAACCTTTCCTGAAGCCATATTGACGGTCACAAAGTAGCGAGTGGTAGTCAAAAAACTTTGTCATTTGTCTTGTCACTTGTCTTTCTATTTCTCTCTCTCTATTTCTCAACTCCTTTCCTATTTTTCCTTTTTCTTGTTTTGGGTTTTCTTTCTTCTGCCTTGGGTGTTCTGTCCTTCACTTCCCCCCCCTCCCCATCCTTTCCTCCTTGTATTTTTGGTCTCACCCCTTGTGGACCCTTAGCTCTCCTGCAGTGCTCCTCTTTCTTGGCCTTTGATTGACCCCAGTACTACTACCTTCCCTGCTACTTTTAGCCCCCCAACCTTCACTTTTGCCTCCCTTCACTCCTATTCTTGTCCCACCAATTATTCTCCCTACTTTACACTATCGCTACTACTTCCACTACCTGCCTTACCACTACTACTACTCCTTCCACCTCCCTTGTCCTGTCCCTGCCAGCTCGCCCATATATACTGGCTCCAACTCTTTTCTGTAAGTGTGACTTTGTAAATGGTCCAAGCCAGACCAAATCGTCGTGGTAAGCTCCTCTCTCCTACATGCGGGTTATATGTGGATTGTTCCAGTCACAGTATTGTGCCTTTCTGTTCTTTCTGACAGCTCCTGGAGAGTGAAATGTGGCCAAAATAAAATGTCACATTAATTGCACGTGTCAATCTACCTAACCTTTAATGTTGTAGGTAGTAGGTTGGTAAACAGCAACCACTCAGTGAGGCACTACCATCCTGCTAGAGTGAAAAAAACTTGAAATAGTTTTACCCAACAAAAATTTTTTTTTCTCAAATGTGCAAGATAACATGTACTTCTACCTACACTCAGATGAGTATATATACATGTACACTTGTATATATACTCATCTGAGTTTTCTTCTACTAAAAATTAAAATGTCAGGAGCAAGAGGCTAGTAACCCCTTCTGTATAAATTACTAAAAGTAAAACAAACTTTAGTTTCCTTCTTTTTCGGGTCACCCTACCTTGGAGGGAGACAGCTGGTATGTTGGGGAAAAAATATGGAAAGTTGAATGTCCTAGCTCTAAGGAAAACAAAGCTAAAGGAGTTAGGAGAGTTTCAGTGAGGAGAAATAAATAGGATTAGGTTAGGATTTTCCAATAGAATTAGAGCTAAGGAATGAGTAATGTTGAAGAATCAGTTATGGCAGGAAAAGAGGGAATATAAATGTATAAACAAGTAACTGTGGTGAGGGGCCTAAATGCTAAAGTGGGAGAAACTGTTGTAGAGGGCATAGTCAAGTTTGGGGTGCCAAGGGTAAATGGTAATGGGGGGCATTTAACTGTACTTTGTATAGAGAAAGATATGGGGTTAAATGATAAAGAAACTAACACAAAGTGGGAGTTGTCAGTTGCTCCTTGCTGATGACACTGCTTTTGGGAGATTCTGAAGAGAAGTTGCAGAGGTTGGTTGACAAGTTTGGTAGGGAATGTAAAAGAAGGAAATTAAGAATGAACATAGGAAAGCAAGGTGATGAGGATAAAAAAAAATTAGGTAACGGAAGATTGGATATCAGATAGGAAGGAGAGAGTATGGAGGAGGTGAATGTTTTCAGATATTTGGGAGTGGACATGTCAGCAGATGGGTCTATGAAGGATGAGGCGAATCATAGAATTTACAATGGGAAAAAGGCAAGTGGTTCACCGAGGAGTCTGTGGAGACAAAGAATTTTATCAATGAATGCAACGAGGGGAATGTAAGAAAGTATAGTTATACCAATGCAATTATATGGGTGTGAGGCATGGGCTGTCTATGTAACAACAAGAAGGCTGGAGGCAGTGGAGATGTCATGTCTGAGGGCAATGTGTGCTGTTGTGCTGTGAATATAATGCAGAGAATCTGTAGTTTGGAGATTAGGAGGAGGTGTGGGATTACCAAAACTATTATCCAGAGGGCTGAGGAGAGGTTATTGAGATGGTTTGGACATGTAGAGAGGCTGGAATGAAAGAATGACTTCAGGTGTATAAATCTGTAGGAGGGAAGGCAGTGTAGGGGTCTGCCTAAGAAAGGTTGGAGGGAGGAGGAGTCAAGGAGGTTTCATGTGCAAGGGGCTTGGACTTCCAGCAAGCTTACGTGAGCATGTTAGATAGGAGAGAATGGAGACAAATGGTTTTTAGGACTTGACATGCAGTTGGAGGGTAAGAAAGTAAACATTTATGAAAGGATTCAGGGAAACCAGCAGGCTGGACTTTATTCCTGGAGATGGGAAGTACATTGCCAGCACTCTGAAGGAGGGGTGTTAATGTTGCAGTTTTATAAACAGTGCACGCATACCTCTGGCAAGACAGTGATGGAGCGAATTATGTAAGTTCATTTTCTGGCCACCCTGCCTTGGTGGAAAGCAGCTGATGTGTTACTAAAAAATAAGCATAGAAAGAGGTTTGGTAACAGCTAATACATATTTTACCCCTTCGACTGTTGCAACCCCCAAATCCTGAGGTATCTCCTGGTGTCGCAAAATATTTGAAAAAAAAAAAAAAAAAATTCCTTATGAAATGAATCTTTTCCCGATGGTAATGACACCAGAAGTACAAAATTTGACTGAAAATTTGTGGAATTACACTCTCACGAAGTTAGCGACCTCGGCGATATTAACGAATTGGCGATTTTGCCCACTTCGAGACCTATTTTCAGCTAATTCCATTGTTCCAGTCGACCAAACTTAGCTATTTCTTTAGAAATCCACTTGTTCTATCGATTAAGTACAAGAAACTGCCCATTTACTGATTGCAACTACCCAATAAAGTGGTCAAATTGGCAATTTGGCCAATTTCATACAAATTAAAAAACATGCCAATTTCAAAATAGGTTCCAGAATGAACAATGCAGACAATCCTGGCTCTAAAATAACATCTTTGTTCATTAGTCATGTCTCCAGGCCCCTTTGATAATCATGCTTTCAATTTTGAATTTTAATTCAAACAAGAAACAGAAGATTTACTGTTATGCAGACTACTGCAATACTGTAATAATTGTATAAATGTCAACCCATTCATGACTGCATATTAGAATGGCTATTGGACATTTATTGGACAATGACATTTGTTTACTCTTTAACATCAGCAAAAATCAAACATTTCCCCTACTTTGAGTTCCATTTCAAGGTCGTTTTCATAATAAAACCAATCAAAATCACCTCCATTTCTATAAGATTTTTTTCATTCTATCAAATGTGACTACGAAAACGAAAATATAACCATAAAAACTATACGAAAATACACCTCAGTCTGTTTTAATCCAAAAACACGGAGTTTTTTTTTTTCTCATTATGCACTGCTTGCTGCAAAATTTTTTTATACTGCGCACAATGACCACACAGACCCCTTCTCTCACATGTGGACCTAACAGCTTTCTCCCACTTAATCTGAAGCCGCTAGAATTTTTGAGTATACAGGAAGGCCCCACTTATATGGCTGGTTAGGTTCCAGGCTACCGCCGTAAAGCGGAAACCGCCGTAAAGTGGAACACCCTTTTTTTCCACTTACAAATGCATACAAACACTAGATAACAAGTTTACACTAACATATATTAAGTTAGCAATAGAACCAGGCATCAAAAAACAATAAAAAAGTACAATACACACATAGTGCACTCATTACTTACCTTAAAATATTTATAGTCTTAATCTAGGGTGAGACAAGTGGTATTTATTGTAAGAAATCAAGTGTGGTATGTATGGTAGTCAGCCAGGCTACCATACCAGGCCACCCCACCCACACATACAATTCTATGATATTTAAGCATCCCAGAGCGATAAAATGTATATACAGTTCACTCATTACTTACCTCAAAATATAGGGTGAGAGGAGTAGTATTTATTGTAAAAAATCAAGTGTGGTATGTATGGTAGTCAGCCGGGCTACCATACCAGGCCAACCCACCTACACATAATATTCTATTACATTTAAGCATCCCAGAGCGATAAAATGTATATACAGTTCACTCATTACTTACATTAAAATATTTAGTCTTAATGTAGGGTCAGGAGTAAGTAAATGAGATAAAACGAATAAATGAGAGAGAGAAAGAATGAGTGCATGAGAGAGGACAGGCACAGAGTTATGTAAACAAACCAGGCGAAGGTAAGTTTTGTAAACAAAGTGTACACGTCTGGTTTGTGTACAAGTTACATTGTGTACAGGTTGTCTCTACATTGATACGGTAGAATAAATAAAGAAGAACACTCCCATTCTCATGTAACATCATTTTGAGAAGAAATGATGCTCTGAGTGAAGGCAATGGAAATAAGTCACTCTGACTTTTTTGGGTTATCCTAGGCTCTCTACACATATGCTGTTATGTATGATAATCTACGTAACTGTATTTGTGTATACCTGAATAAACTTACTTACTTACATACGAAAGGAATAATTTTCTACAGTTACCCCCAGTAACACATTTTCTCTTATGTTAGATTAGAGAAAATGTTATTCTTGGCATCACTTGTACAAGTTATCTGGCTACCACATCTCATATTTATGTTTATTTATTCTATTGTAGGGTGTATTTATCATCTTTTTATGTTATGTATCGTGTTTATTATATAATTTTGAAAAAAATATTATGGATGGATTAATGAAAATGTGTATATTAACGTAATATACAACATTTAATGAGACTCGGTGATTATTATTATTATTAGCATTTCTAATATGGCGTCACTTGTGCAAGTCGTCTGCTACCACATCTCATATTTATGTTTATTTATTCTATTGTGGGGTGTATTTATCATCTTTTTATGTTATGTATCGTGTTTATTATATAATTTTGAAAAAATATCATAGATGGATTAATGAAAATGTGTATTTAACGTAATATACGACATTTAAATGAGACTCGATGATTATTATTATAATTACTAATATGACGTCTGGAGACATAAGACACTCTTACTGATTTTAATGTGTACCTGCATGCCAGCACAGTATGTAAGTTTATTTAAGTACAGGTATACATAAGTATAATTATCAGAGTTATAAGAAGAGCAGAGTATATGGAGAGTAAAAGAAAGGTAAAGAGAGTGGTGAGAGAGTGCAAAAGGAGAGCAGATGAAAGAGTGGGAGAGGCACTGTCAAGAAATTTTAATGAAAATAAGAAAAAATTTTGGAGTGAGTTAAACAAGTTAAGAAAGCCTAGAGAAAATATGGATTTGTCAGTTAAAAACAGAGTGGTGTAAATATTATGCAGAAAATTCGGAGTGTGGAAATTAGGAGAAGGTGTGGAGTTAATACAAGCATTAGTCAGAGAGGGGTTGTTGAGGTGGTTTGGTCATTTAGAGAGAATGGATCAAAGTAGAATGACATGGAAAGCATATAAATCTATAGGGGAAGGAAGGCGGGGTAGGGGTCGTCCTCGAAAGGGTTGGAGAGAGGGGGTAAAGGAGGTTTTGTGGGCAAGGGGCTTGGACTTCCAGCAAGCGTGCGTGAGCGTGTTAGATAGGAGTGAATGGAGACGAATGGTACTTGGGACCTGACGATCTGTTGGAGTGTGAGCAGGGTAATATTTAGTGAAGGGATTCAGGGAAACCGGTTATTTTCATATAGTCAGACTTGAGTCCTGGAAATGGGAAGTACAATGCCTGCACTTTAAAGGAGGGGTTTGGGATATTGGCAGTTTGGAGGGATATGTTGTGTATCTTTATATGTGTATGCTTCTAAACTGTGTATTCTGAGCACCTCTGCAAAAACAGTGATAATGTGCAAGTGTTGAATGATGATGAAAGT
Organism: Cherax quadricarinatus; assembly: GCF_038502225.1. Taxonomy (NCBI): domain Eukaryota; kingdom Metazoa; phylum Arthropoda; class Malacostraca; order Decapoda; family Parastacidae; genus Cherax; species Cherax quadricarinatus. The sequence continues at coordinate 25,861,651 of NC_091345.1, forward strand.
ATTTTCTTTTTGGGGATTTTCTTTCTTTTTTGGGTCACCCTGCCTCGGTGGGAGACGGCCGACTTGTTAAAAAAAAAAAAATGATAGAGTGGATAACGAAGCAATGTGGCAGATGTTGCAAGTATATGGAACAGGTGGAAAGTTACTAAATGCTGTTAAGAGTTTTCATGAGGATAGTGAGATATGTTGTGTATCTTTATACGTATATGCTTCTAAACTGTTGTATTCTGAGCACCTCTGCAAAAATCAGTGATAATTTGTGAGTGGGGTGAAAGTGTTGAATGATGAAAGTATTTTCTTTTAGGGGATTTTCGTTCTTTTTTGGGTCACCCTGCCTCGGTGGGAGACGGCCGACTTGTTGAAAAAAAAAAAAAAAAGTGAGGCTCAGGTTAGGGTGTGTAGAAGAGAGGGAGACTACTTCCCGGTAAAAGTAGGTCTTAGACAGGGATGTGTAATGTCACCATGGTTGTGTAATATATTTATAGATGGGGTTGTAAAAGAAGTAAATTCTAGGGTGTTTGGGAGAGGGGTGGGATTAAATTATGGGGAATCAAATACAAAATGGAAATTGACACAGTTACTTTTTGCTGATGATACTGTGCTTATGGGAGATTCTAAAGAAAAATTGCAAAGGTCAGTGGACGAATTTGGGAGTGTGTGTAAAGGTAGAAAGTTGAAAGTGAACATAGAAAAGAGTAAGGTGACGAGAGTATCAAACGATTTAGATAAAGAAAAATTAGATATCAAATTGGGAAGGAGTATGGAAGAAATGAATGTTTTCAGATATTTGGGAGTTGACGTGTCAGCGGATGGATTTATGAAGGATGAGGTTAATCATAGAACTGATGAAGGAAAAAAGGTGAGTGGTGCATTGAGGTATATGTGGAGGCAAAAATGTTATCTATGGAGACAAAGAAGGAAATGTATGAAAGTATAGTAGTACCAACACTCTTATATGGGTGTGAAGCTTGGGTTGTAAATACTGCAGCGAGGAGGTGGTTGGAGGCAGTGGACATGTTCTGTCTAAGCGCAATGTGTAGTGTAAATATTATGCAGAAAATTCAGAGTGTGGAAATTAGGAGGTGTGGACTTAATAAAAGTATTAGTCAGAGGGCTGAAGAGGGTTTGTTGTGGTGGTTAGGTCATTTAGAGAGAATGGATCAAAGTAGAATAAAATGGAGAGTGTATAAATCTGTAGGAGAAGGAAGGCGGGGTGGGGTCGTACTCAAAAAGGTTGGAGGGAGGGGGTAAAGGTGGTGTCGTGGGCGAGGGTTTTGGACTTCCAGCAAGCGTGCGTGAGCGTGTTAGATAGGAGTGAATGTAGACAAATGATATTTGGGACCTGACGAGCTGTTGGAGTGTGAGCAGGGTAATATTTAGTGAAGGGATTCAGGGAAACCGGTTGTTCTATGGAACCGGACTTGAGTCCTGGAAATGGGAAGTACAATGTCTGCACTCTAAAGGTGGGGTTTGGGATATTGGCAGTTTGGAGGGATATATAGTGTATTTTTATACATATACACTTCTAAACTGTTGTATTCTGGGCACCTCTGCAAAAACAGTGATTATGTGTGAGTGAGGTGAAAGTGTTGAATGATGATGAAAGTATTTTATTTTGGGGATTTTCTTTCTTTTTGGGTCACCCTGCCTCGGTGGGAGACAGCCGACTTGTTGAAGAAATAAAAAAAAAATTAATCCATTCCAGGGAGTTAGGAATCCCCCTCCATAAGGATTTCAGGTGTCAAAGCCCTCTAGTGATAATTCTTTTCTTTGTCTTTTACTGCTACAGTACATTCATTACTTTTTTTTTCTTCAACAAGTTGGCCGTCTCCCAGCAAGGCAGGGTGACCCAAAAAGAAAGAAAATCCCAAAAAAGAAAATACTTTCATCATCATTCAACACTTTCACCTCACTCACACAATCACTGTTTTTGCAGAGGTGCCCAGAATACAACAGTTTCGAAGCATATACGTATAAAAATACACAACATATCCCTCCAAACTGCCAATATCCCAAACCCCTCCTTCAGAGTGCAGACATTGTACTTCCCATTTCCAGGACTCAAGTCCGGTTATATAAAATAACCGGTTTCCCTGAATCCTTTCACTAAATATTACCCTGTAGTCTTAATGCAGGGCAAAAGGCAAGTAGTATTTATTTGTAGGAATTCAATGTAGATAGCCTGTTGATGTAGGTACACGTATGTAGCCCCCCCCCCATGGGATACACTACATAGCCATATTACATCGACATACCACATTCACACATTTTAATCGTTTCTAACAACTACCTATAGATGCCTTCATAAACAAAGGGAGAAGTAATGAATAATTCATTCCAAGAATTTTAAAACGCATATGGAGGGCGGTTACTGCACCAGACGCCAGATTCAGTTCTCTAACGCTGCGTAAGAGAAAACGTAATGCTTATCTTCCACCCTCCTCCCTCCTTGATTCGTCAGTACTCACCACTCGATAACATATAAACACTGCATGTTTATATGCTATGCAACGTGTTTCTTTTATGATTTTAAAGAAAATATCATAGATGGATTAATGAAAATGTCTATATTCACCTGAGGAGAAAAAGCCATGCTGACTTACGACTCTTGCACAGGTAGGCGTGCAGGCGCAGGCAGGCAGACATGTCTGGTACTGGGGACGAAACACGGGGCACAATGCAAAACTAGAAAAAATTGAGCCGAAAAATGGTTCTAAACTAAGCGTACGATACTCAGGACGGACGAAACTCTGGGTTCAATTGCATTACCCGATTTTACCGATACGGTGTGATTTTTTATTTGAAAATTGTCACAATACTTAAGACACCAAATAATATGTTCCCATAAATTTTAGTTGGCACGTGAGAAGATTTTGTATTAAATATTTGGACAAATTTGGCACACACTTAAAAAGATTGCCCACCCCTGGACTAGGATATGCTGTATCAAGAGCCCAAGAATGACTATGCTAGATTCCCAAAGACTTCTTAGATTTGCCCGAGGTTATTTGATACCAGACTGGCATTATACTGTACATTATGCATTACGCTGAGCTAGGTCTGCTGCCTCTGTCCACCTAGTACACACCCCATTTCCAGCCTTCTTGCTCCTTCCACAGTCATGTATTTACTGGGGTTGAACTCAAGCAACCACTTATCTGACCACTCCTGCAAGACAGGACACCACCAACAAAACTGTTCCTACAAGTACAGTAATGACCAGATACCACTAGTGTAGCTCTGCTCCTGTAGTTACAAATAACTAATTATACACACATTATAATGACAACCTACTTCTTTTTTGCATCTTCTTCTTGTACCTCTTGTAAAACTTCAAGAAGCTGATCATTCAGTAGATCTTGTGCTGTGGAGTAGACTTGTGAAGCGGTTTTCAATTTCACTACACACTCACTCTTCTCCTTTACCTCATTTCTGAGAGAACCTAACTTTGCCTCGCGTTCCTCAATTTCTTGACGTTCACTGGCCTCCACTACCCGACTGCCAAGCTTATCTATTTTTTCATCAACCTGAAATAAATCTAAGTATCAAGAATCTGAAGGAGGGCTGTTAATGTTGCAGTTTAAAAACTGTAGTGTAAAGCACCCTTCTGGCAAGACAGTGATAGAGTGAATGGTGGTGAAATTTTTTCTTTTTCGGGCCACCTTGCCTTGGTGGGAATCGGCCAGTGTGATAATAAAAATAATAATATAAATCAAGAATCTGGTCTGAAAGTTCAATAAATAACAGAGCATAATACTACAATAGCATTATATCATTCCCCCTTTTCTATTATTAACTGTTTTACATCAAATGTATAGATGCCTATACACTCAGTCAGGAGCTTCCTAGTTGTCTTGCTTTGATTATTCAATGTTATCTTTACAAAATTCTTCAATGAACAGCTTAGATTAAGCTCATAAGTCATACAGTGCCTGGAGCATAGAGGTAATCACATTTGATCCAAGAGGAAGGGGGCTCTAATTCCTTAGATCAAGAGCCCCTCACCATTATCAAGGGTCTTCCCTTGAAGAAAAAATTGGAAATCAATTTACCAGGCATACAAACAGTACATATTGTTTATAGTTTATATAGGAGTGCTTTAGTGCAATGGACTGGGGGGGTATAACATCTTGTGAGTGGGGGAGTTGCACGAGGCAGTGGGTAGAATGAAAAGGGGTAAAGCAGCCGAGATTGACAGAATAAAGACAGAAATGTTAAAAAGGAGTGGGGATATAGTTTTGGAGTGGTTGGTGCTTTTATTATGATAAATGTAGGTAAGAAGGTAAGGTACCTAGGGACTGGCAGGAAGTATGCATACTTCCTTTGTATAAAGCTGAAGGGGACAAAACAACAAAAATTATAGGGAAAGAAGCCTGTTGAGTATACCTGGTAAAGTATACGGTAGGGTTGTTATTGAAAGAATTAAGAGGAAAATGGAGAGCAGGATCACAGATGAACAAGGCAGCTTTATGAAGGGTATGGGGTGTATAGACCAAGTGTTTACAGTGAAACATAGGTGAACAATATTTACACAAGGATGAAGAGAGTTTTGTTACATTTATAGAAAAATAGGCCATAAACAGGGATATACGATGTCACCACAGTTGTTCAATATACGTATTTATAGATGGGGTTGTAAGAGAAGTGAATGCTTGGGTATTAGCAAGTGGTGTGGGATTAAAAGAAAGAATCAAACAAAGTGGGATTTGTAAAGTTCCTCTTTGCTGATGACACTGCTTTTGGAAGATTCTGAAGAGAAGTTGCAGGGGTTAGTGGATGAGATTGGTAGGGAATGTAAAAGAAATTAAAAGTGAACATAGTAAAGAATAAGGTGATGAGGATAAAAAAATTAGGTAATGAAAGATTGGATATCTGACTGGAGGGATGGAGTATCAAGGAAGTGAATGTATTCAGATATTTGGGAGTGAACTTGTCAGCAGATGGGTCTATGAAAGACATGGACAAATCAGAAATAATGAGGGGAAACGAGTGGTACATTGAGGCATCCTGAGACAAAGAACGTTATCCATGGAAACAGAGGGGAATGTATGAGAGTATAGTTATACCAACACTTATATGGGTGTGAAGCATGGGTGGTAAATGTTGCAGCAAGAATGCCGCAGGGAGTGGAGATATAACGTTTAATTGCAATTTGCGGTGTGAATAATGCAGATAATCTGTAGTTTGGAAATTAGAAGTGGGGTTACTAAAAATATCATCCAGAGGACTGAGGAGGAGTTGTGATTTGGAAATTTAGAGGGATTGGAATGAAATAAATGACTTGGAGAGCATATAAATCTGTAGTGGAAGGAAGGTAGGGTAGGGGTCAGCCTAGGAAAGGTTGGAGGGAGAAGGTTTGTGTGAGGGGCTTGGATTTTCAGCACGTGTTTGAGCATGTTAGATAGGAGCAAGCGAGAGGAATAGTTTTTACGACTTTACATGCTGTTGGAGTGTGGGCAAAGTAACATTCATGAAGGGACTCAAGGAAACTAGCAGATCAGACTTCAAGTCCTGGATATGGGAAGTACAGTGCCTGCATTCTGAAGGAGGGGCATTAATGTTGCAGTTTTTTAACTGTAGTGTAGGTGTGCCTCTGGCAAGATGAAGAAAGTCATCTTTCTCAGAAAAACTACCGATGTGTTAATAAAAAAATTAGTTTATCTTAAATTTATGTGCTCTGTCACTATTAAAAACTATATTAGTCAGACTTTAGTTGTGTAAGTGGGATGTGTAATGTTGCTTCCTGTATTAGAGGTAAGGGGTTGCAACTTGGATAGAGACTAAGAGGGGTAGGGAGGGGGTAGTCTGGAGGATGTGCACTTATGACACACTGAATGACAGACTAGTAATGTTCATCTTCAGGTGTGACATGTAAATGATCCCAGTGGGACCAAAACATCCCAAGTTTCTCTCTCCTATGTGCGACTTATCAATGTATTGTTCCACTCACGCTATTATCCTTACCACTCTTAATGCTTCCTGCCTTGGTGGTGGTAGATGGCTGTGATAAATACAAACCCACCTCAAAAATCTTGAGCTCAACATCCTTTATGTGTTTCATTAGGGTAGAGCTCTCCATCTTCAGGCTCTCCAGCTTACTCTTCAGGCCGATCTTTGTTTCTTGGGTCTTTTTCAGCTGAGGCTTCATCTCCATTATTTGTTCCAGTTCCTAAAAAAAAAATTTTGCACTGACCAAGTAACTTTTAATATGCATTTGATATCTAAAATATTAGTTTACTCTTTTATTATATCCATTATGTTAAGTAAAAAAAATTATCCATTATCTTAAAGAAAAAATTACCATAGCATGAGTAGTAGAGAAGAAAGAATTGACTGAATGAAAAGCCAGAGAGAAAGGAAATGAGAAAAGAGAAACAGATGGGAGAAAGAGCAAAGAAAGGAGAAAGAGATGGGGATACCTAACCTTATAGTACACAGGTAAGAGGAGGGGATACCTAGCTACATTACACATAGGTGATAATATGCTTGTGAACAAGTGGTTGCACGCCCGAGTGTGCCCCACACCCACACATGCCCGAGTTAACAACAGTTATTAATGTCAGTACTAACTTGCTCTTCGCAGATCTGATTTTCAGCACTAGCCAGTTTCAGACGATGAAGTTTCTCTTTAGCTTTCTGGATTTTGGTCAACATCTCCAGGTGTCCAACCTCCTTATTTTCAATCTAAAAACAATTTATTGTAATACAATTATTAATAAACCTTTAATGAACAAAATAATTTCCAACAGAAATTAGCCTAAAATTTTCCTTAAAAGGATTATGTCAGTGAACTGAAGACAAATTATTGAAATATTGAGTACAAACACACAAATATTAAACCAAATTGGGCTAAATCTCCACTCTCTGGAGAGACATAGAATGAGGGGACATGATATTGAAGTGTATAATTGGATGACGGGCATAAACAAAGGAGATATTAATGAAGTACTGAGGGTGTCGAACCAGGTAAGAACCAGTAACAATGGATTTAAGTTGGATAAATTTAGATTTAGAAAGGACACAGGTAAGTACTGGTTTTCTAACAGTTGTGGATACGTGGAACAATTTTCTCAGTAGGGTGATCAAGGCTAGGACTTCGGGCAGCTTTAACCCCTTGACTGTCGCAACCCCAAATCCTGAGGTGTCTCCTGGTGTCGCAAAATTTCCAAGAAAAAAAAAATTTTCTTGTAAAATCATAGAGAATCTTTTCCCGATTGTAATGACACCAAAAGAATGAAATTTGATGGAAAACTGATGGAATTACGCTCTTGCCAAGTTAACGACCTCGGCGATATTTACAAATCAGCGATTTAACCTACTTTGAGCCCTATTTTTGGCTAATTCCATTGTTCCAGTCGACCTAACTTATAGCTATTTCTTTAGAACTCCATTTTTTCTATCGATTGAGTACAAGAAACTGCCCATTTACCGATTTCAACTACCTAATAACATGGTCAGAAATTTGCAATTTGGCCTATTTCATGCAAATTAAAAAAATATGCCAATTTCAAAATAGGGTCCAGAATGAACAATGCAGACACTCCTGGCTCTAAAGTACATTGTTCATCAGTCACATCTCCAGGCCCCTCTGATATTACTCTTGCTTTCTATTTTGAATTTTTATTCAAACAAAAAAATAGAAGATTTACTGTTATGCAGACTACTACAATATTGTAATAATTGTATAAATAATGTCAACCCATTCATGATTGCATATTAGAATGGCTACTTGGACATTTATTGGAAAATGATGTCATTTGTTTACTTTTGAACATCGGCAAAAATCAAATAGTTCCCCTACTTTGAGCTCCATTTCAAGGTTCTTTTCTTAGTAAAACCAATAAAAATCACCTCTATTTCTATAATATGCTTTCCATTCTATCAAATGAGACCAAGAGAACGAGAATACATCCATAAATACTATACGAAAATAGACCACAAAGTCGGCATTTTAATTAAAAAAATGGAGCTTTTTTTTCTCATTATGTACTGCGTGCTGCAGGATTTTTTTTATATGGTGCACACTGACCACACAGACCCATTCTCTCACATGTGGGCCTACCAGCTTTCTCCTGCTTGATTTGAAGCAGCTAGAATTTTTTTTTTTTTTTTATTATCACACTGGCCGATTCCCACCAAGGCAGGGTGGCCCGAAAAAGAAAAACTTTCACCATCATTCACTCCATCACTGTCTTGCCAGAAGGGTGCTTTACACTACAGTTTTTAAACTGCAACATTAACACCCCTCCTTCAGAGTGCAGGCACTGTACTTCCCATCTCCAGGACTCAAGTCCGGCCTGCCGGTTTCCCTGAATCCCTTCATAAATGTTACTTTGCTCACACTCCAACAGCACGTCAAGTATTAAAAACCATTTGTCTCCATTCACTCCTATCAAACACGCTCATGCATGCCTCCTGGAAGTCCAAGCCCCTCGCACACAAAACCTCCTTTACCCCCTCCCTCCAACCTTTCCTAGGCCGACCCCTACCCCGCCTTCCTTCCACTACAGACTGATACACTCTTGAAGTCATTCTGTTTCGCTCCATTCTCTCTACATGTCCGAACCACCTCAACAACCCTTCCTCAGCCCTCTGGACAACAGTTTTGGTAATCCCGCACCTCCTCCTAACTTCCAAACTACAAATTCTCTGCATTATATTCACACCACACATTGCCCTCAGACATGACATCTCCACTGCCTCCAGCCTTCTCCTCGCTGCAACGTTCATCACCCACGCTTCACACCCATATAAGAGCGTTGGTAAAACTATACTCTCATACATTCCCCTCTTTGCCTCCAAGGACAAAGTTCTTTGTCTCCACAGACTCCTAAGTGCACCACTCACTCTTTTTCCCTCATCAATTATATGATTCACCTCATCTTTCATAGACCCATCCGCTGACACGTCCACTCCCAAATATCTGAATACGTTCACCTCCTCCATACTCTCTCCCTCCAATCTGATATTCAATCTTTCATCACCTAATCTTTTTGTTATCCTCATAACCTTACTCTTTCCTGTATTCACCTTTAATTTTCTTCTTTTGCACACCCTACCAAATTCATCCACCAATCTCTGCAACTTCTCTTCAGAATCTCCCAAGAGCACAGTGTCATCAGCAAAGAGCAGCTGTGACAACTCCCACTTTGTGTGTGATTCTTTATCTTTTAACTCCACGCCTCTTGCCAAGACCCTCGCATTTACTTCTCTTACAACCCCATCTATAAATATATTAAACAACCACGGTGACATCACACATCCTTGTCTAAGGCCTACTTTTACTGGGAAAAAATTTCCCTCTTTCCTACATACTCTAACTTGAGCCTCACTATCCTCGTAAAAACTCTTCACTGCTTTCAGTAACCTACCTCCTACACCATACACTTGCAACATCTGCCACATTGCCCCCCTATCCACCCTGTCATACGCCTTTTCCAAATCCATAAATGCCACAAAGACCTCTTTAGCCTTATCTAAATACTGTTCACTTATATGTTTCACTGTAAACACCTGGTCCACACACCCCCTACCTTTCCTAAAGCCTCCTTGTTCATCTGCTATCCTATTCTCCGTCTTACTCTTAATTCTTTCAATTATAACTCTACCATACACTTTACCAGGTACACTCAACAGACTTATCCCCCTATAATTTTTGCACTCTCTTTTATCCCCTTTGCCTTTATACAAAGGAACTATGCATGCTCTCTGCCAATCCCTAGGTACCTTACCCTCTTCCATACATTTATTAAATAATTGCACCAACCACTCCAAAACTATATCCCCACCTGCTTTTAACATTTCTATCTTTATCCCATCAATCCCGGCTGCCTTACCCCCTTTCATTTTACCTACTGCCTCACGAACTTCCCCCACACTCACAACTGGCTCTTCCTCACTCCTACAAGATGTTATTCCTCCTTGCCCTATACACGAAATCACAGCTTCCCTATCTTCATCAACATTTAACAATTCCTCAAAATATTCCCTCCATCTTCCCAATACCTCTAACTCTCCATTTAATAACTCTCCTCTCCTATTTTTAACTGACAAATCCATTTGTTCTCTAGGCTTTCTTAACTTGTTAATCTCACTCCAAAACTTTTTCTTATTTTCAACAAAATTTGTTGATAACATCTCACCCACTCTCTCATTTGCTCTCTTTTTACATTGCTTCACCACTCTCTTAACCTTTCTCTTTTTCTCCATATACTCTTCCCTCCTTGCATCACTTCTACTTTGTAAAAACTTCTCATATGCTAACTTTTTCTCCCTTACTACTCTCTTTACATCATCATTCCACCAATCGCTCCTCTTCCCTCCTGCACCCACTTTCCTGTAACCACAAACTTCTGCTGAACACTCTAACACTACATTTTTAATCCTACCCCATACCTCTTCGACCCCATTGCCTATGCTCTCATTTGCCCATCTATCCTCCAATAGCTGTTTATATCTTACCCTAACTGCCTCCTCTTTTAGTTTATAAACCTTCACCTCTCTCTTCCCTGATGCTTCTATTCTCCTTGTATCCCATCTACCTTTTACTCTCAGTGTAGCTACAACTAGAAAGTGATCTGATATATCTGTGGCCCCTCTATAAACATGTACATCCTGAAGTCTACTCAGCAGTCTTTTATCTACCAATACATAATCCAACAAACTACTGTCATTTCGCCCTACATCATATCTTGTATACTTATTTATCCTCTTTTTCTTAAAATATGTATTACCTAAAACTAAACCCCTTTCTATACAAAGTTCAATCAAAGGGCTCCCATTATCATTTACACCTGGCACCCCAAACTTACCTACCACACCCTCTCTAAAAGTTTCTCCTACTTTAGCATTCAGGTCCCCTACCACAATTACTCTCTCACTTGGTTCAAAGGCTCCTATACATTCACTTAACATCTCCCAAAATCTCTCTCTCTCCTCTGCATTCCTCTCTTCTCCAGGTGCATACACGCTTATTATGACCCACTTCTCGCATCCAACCTTTACTTTAATCCACATAATTCTTGAATTTACACATTCATATTCTCTTTTCTCCTTCCATAACTGATCATTTAACATTACTGCTACCCCTTCCTTTGCTCTAACTCTCTCAGATACTCCAGATTTAATCCCATTTATTTCCCCCCACTGAAACTCTCCTACCCCCTTCAGCTTTGTTTCGCTTAGAGCCAGGACATCCAACTTCTTTTCATTCATAACATCAGCAATCATCTGTTTCTTGTCATCCGCACTACATCCACGCACATTTAAGCAACCCAGTTTTATAAAGTTTTTCTTCTTCTCTTTTTTAGTAAATGTATACAGGAGAAGGGGTTACTAGCCCATTGCTCCCGGCATTTTAGTCGCCTCATACGACACGCATGGCTTACGGAGGAAAGATTCTTTTCCACTTCCCCATGGACAATAGAAGAAATAAAAAAGGACAAGAGCTATTTAGAAAAAGGAGAAAAACCTAGATGTATGTATATATATATATGCATGTGCGTGTCTGTGAAGTGTGACCAAAGTGTAAGTATGAGTAGCAAGATATCCCTGTTATCTAGCGTGTTTATGAGACAGAAAAAGAAACCAGCAATCCTACCATCATGCAAAACAATTACAGGTTTTTGTTTCACAGTCATCTGGCAGGACGGTAGTACTTCCCTGGGTGGTTGCTGTCTACCAGCTTTCTCCTGCTTGATTTGAAGCAGCTAGAATTTATGAGTATATATACATGTACGTCAAAAACGGTGGCTCGTAAGATGTATATATACGACCAAAACAGTCAAAGGGTTAAAGAGAGATTGGACAAATACAGTGGACCCCCGCCTTACGAACGCATCGCGTTACGTTAAATCCGCCATACGAAGCATTTGAACACAAAAATTTTGCCTCGCCTTGCGTGATTCGTCCAGGACGCATCCCACTTGTGGCCTCAGCGCCAGTGTTTACAAGCCAGCCAGTGCGGTCGCATCTACGCATACATTCAGTACATTTCATATTATCCCAGTGTTTTTACTGCTTGTAACTGCAAAATAAGTCACCATGGACCCCAAGAAAGCTTCTAGTGCCATCCCTGTGGTAAAAAGGGCGAGAATTAATATGGAATTGAAAAAAAGATTAACCCTTTCAGGGTTTCGGACGTACTAGTACAGCTCACGCACCAGGGTTTTCGACGTACTAGTATAGTGGACCCCCGCATAGCGACTATAATCCGTGCAATAGGGCTCATTGTTATGCGAAATGATCGGTATGCGAATGAATTTTCCCCATAAGAAATAATGGAAATCAAATTAATCCGTGCAAGACACCCAAAAGTATGAAAAAAAAATTTTACCACATGAAATATACATTTTCCTACACACAAAGAGAAGGATACATGCACAATAGTAGAGTAGTACATGCACAATATATATTGTGCATGTACTACTCTACTAAATGAAGAATAAATGACACTTACCTTTATTGAAGATGCAGCAATGACTGATGAGACACTGTGTCCTGGGAGTGCCTTTTCCTCCTGAGTACTGTAGGTCCTGTTTGGCATTTTCTTCCAGAACAGGCCTTATCACACTGTGTATGCCACTACGATTCTTAAATCTCTCAAACCAACCTTTGCTGGCTTTAAATTCACCAATATGAGCACTAGTTCCAGGCATTTTTCCCTGTTCACCTGGGTGTTAGTCGACTGGTGTGGGTTGCATCCTGGGAGACAAGATTAAGGACCCCAATGGAAATAAGTTAGACAGTCTTCGATGACACTGACTTTTTTGGGTTATCCTGGGTGGCAAATCCTCTGGGGTTAATTGTTTCTTGGTATTCTCAATAAGCAACACCAACAACGGTGCTACAGCAGCAGCAGCAGCAGCTGACAGTGCTACAGCAGCAGCAGACGATGCTACAGCAGCAGCAGACGGTACTACAGCAGCAGCTGACGGTGGTACAGCAGCAGCAGCAGCTGACAGTGCAGCAGCAGCTGACAGTGCAGCAGCAGCTGACAGTGCTACAGCAGCAGCAGACGGTACTACAGCAGCAGCTGACGGTGGTGCAGCAGCAGCTGACAGTGCAGCAGCAGCAGCAGCAGCAGCTGCTGATGGTGGTACAGCAGCAGCAGCAGCTGTACCACCAATAGTAGCGATGGTTGATTGGGGTTTATTATACAACCTGGCCAGCTCGGAGACACGCACTCCACTTTCATACTTATCAATTATCTTTTTCTTCATCTCTATAGTAATTCTCACCCTTATTGCTGTAGGGTTGGCACTAGAAGCTTTCTTGGGGCCCATGGTCACTTATTTTGCAGATAAAATCACCAAAAACACTGTAATAATACGAAATGTTCCGATTGTATGCTTGGATGTTACCGCGGAGGCTGGCTGGTAAACAATGCCACCGGCGGCACATGTGAGGCTGGCTAAGGGCGCACATTGGACGCGTCTCGGACGAAGAGCGGTGAGCGGGTTTTTGAGCGGTATGCGAGGCAAAATTTTTGCGATAAAAGCGAGCGGTATGCGGATTGAACGTTATGTGATGCGTACGGTATGCGGGGGTCCACTGTATGCCTAAACTCTAGCGCCCTCAAATCTAGTGAGAGAAAGATGGTAGGCCTACATATGAAAGAATGGGTCTATGTGGTCAGTGTGCGCAGTATAAAAAAAATCCTGGAGCACACAGTGCATAATGAGAAAAAAAAACTGACCATGTTTTTGGATTAAAACAGTGACTTTGCACTGTAGTTTCATATGGTACTTATTGTTGTATTCTAGTTTTCCTCGTCTCATTTTATAGAATGGAAGACATATTACAGAAACTGAGATGATTTTGACTGGTTTTACAATGAAAAGTACCTTGAAATTGAGCTTAAAGTAGCAGAAATATTTGATTTTTACCAAAGTTCAAAAGTAAACAAATCATGCTATACGTCCAATACACGTCAACTGGCGAGTCTAATATTCTTTCACAAGTGCGCTGATATTATTTATACCATTTCTACACTAATGCAGTAGTCTGCATAACAGTAAATCTTCTATTTTTTGCGAGAAAAAACTCAAAGTGGAAAGCAAAAGAATGTAAGAGGGGCGTGGGGACGTGACTAATGAATAGAGGAAATGTTAATTTTGTGCCAGGAATGTCTTGTTTATTCTGGGCCCTATTTGGAAATTGACATCCTTTGAAATTTGTGTGAAATTGGCAAAATTGCTAAATTCTGACCACTGTATTGGATAGTTGAAATCAGTAAATGGTTGGTTTCCTGTACTCATTCGATAGAAAAAATGGAGTTCTAGCGAAATAGTTACGATTTTTGTCGACTAGTACACTGGAATTGGCCGAAAATAGGGCTCAAAGTGGGCAAAATCGCTGATGCGTAAACATCGTCGAGACTGCTAACTTCACGAGAGCATAATTCCGTAAGTTTTTCCATCAAATATCATACTTTTGGTGCCATTATGATCAGGAAGAGATTCTCTATCTTTTCATAAGAAAAAAATTTTTTTTTTTTTTTTTTTTTTTAACCCTTTGAGGGTTTTGGTCGTACTAGTACATTTTACGCGTAGGGGTTTTTGACGTACTAGTACTCATAAATTCTAGCGGCCTCAAATCTAGTGGGAGAAAGCTGGTAGGCCTTCATATGAAAGAATGGGTCTATGTGGTCAGTGTGCACAGTCTAAAAAAAATCCTGCAGCACACAGTGCATAATGAGAAAAAAAAAACTTTGACCATTTTTTTTAATAAATCAGCGACTTTGCAGTGTATTTTCGTATGGTATTTATTGTTGTATTCTAGATTTCTTGGTCTCATTTTATAGAATGGAAGACATATTACAGAAATTGAGATGATTTTGACTGGTTTTACAATGAAAGGTGCCTTGAAATTGAGCTCAAAGTAGCAGAAATGTTCGATTTTTACCAAACTTCAAAAGTAAACAAATCGTGCCAAGCGTGCAATACACGTCAACTGGTGAGTCTAATATTCTTTTACAAGTGCACCAATAATATTTATACCATTTTTTACACTAATGCAGTAGTCTGCATAACAGTAAATCTTATATTTTTTGTGAGAATAAAAATTCAAAGTGGAAAGCAAAAGAATATAAGAGGGGCCTTGAGACGTGACTAATGACTAGAGGAAATGTCATTTTAGTGCCAGGAATGTATTTCTTGTTTATTCTGGACCCTATTCGGAAATTGGCATCTTTTGAAATTTGTGTGAAATTGGCAAAATTGCAAAATTCTGACCACTGTACTGGATAGTTGAATTTATAAATGGGTGGTTTCTTGCACCCATTCGATAGAAAAAATGGAGTTCTAGCGAAATATTCATGTTTTTTGTCGACTAGTACAGTGAAATTGGCCGAAAATGGGGCTCAAAGTGGGCAAAATCGCCGATGCGTAAACATCGCCGAGACCGCTAACTTTGCGAGAGCATAATTCCGTAAGTTTTCTATCAAATTTCAAACTTTTGGTGTCTTTATGATCGGGAAAAGATTCTCTATCTTTTCATAAGAGAAAATAATTTTTTTTTTTTTTTTAAATTTGGCCGACCCTGAGAACGAGTTTCGGAGAGGGCCTGTCGACCCTCAAAGGGTTAAATTTGGGTGACCCTGAGAACAAGTCTGGGAGAGGGCCTGGGGACCCTGAAAGGGTTAAGGAAATGTCTGCAAAGTGGGTTGAACTGCAAACCTTTACGGATGAAAATCACTGACACAGCTACTGCAAGCCATGTTGGCAACCTGTACAATGACAATGTTACGGCCCATTTTAGGAAAGTCTTAAAGGAACGGGAGGTACAGAGCTCTATGGACAGATTTGTTGTGCGACAGAGGTCCAGTGACTCAAGCTAGTCCTAGTGGCATTAAAAGAAGGGAAGTAACCCCGGAAAAGGACTTGCTACCTCAAGTCCTAATTGAAGGGGATTCCCCTTCTAAACAATAACTTCCACACTCTCCCCTCCTCCCATCCCATCAATCATCACCAGATCTTCAATAAAGGCAAGTGTCATGTATTCTATTCTTAGTAGAGTACAATGGACCCTCGCCTAACGATATTAATCCGTTCCTAAGAGCTCGACGTTAGGCGAAATTATCGCTAGCCGAATTAATTTTCTCCATAAGAAATAATGAAAATCAAATTAATCCATTCCTGACACCCCAAAGTATGAAAAAAAAAAAATTACCACATGAAATATTAATTTTAATACACACAAACTGAAGAAGACATGCACAATTACATAACACTTACCTTTATTGAAGATCTGGTGATGATTGATGGGATGGGAGGAGGGGAGAGTGTGAATGGTGTTAATGTTTAGAAGGAGAATCTCCTTCCATTAGGAATTGAGGTGGCAAGTCCTTTTCCGGGGTTACTTCCCTTCTTCTTTTAATGCCACTAGGACCAGCTTGAGTCACTGGATCTCTGTCGCACAACATATCTGTCCATAGAGGCCTGTACCTCCCGTTCCTTTATGACATTCCTGAAGTGTTTCACAACATTGTCAGTGTAATAGTCACCAGCACGGCTTGCAATAGCTGTGTGAGGGTGATTTTCATCAAAAAAGGTTTGCACTTTAAGCCATATTGCACACATTTCCTTAATCTTTGAAGTAGGTAACTTCCTCAATTTCTCTATCCCCTCCTCCGGAGCAGTTTCCTCAGGTCTGGCCTCTTGCTGTTGAAGATGATCTAGCAGCTCATCAGTTGTTAGTTTGTCATTGTCCTCCTCCACCAACTCTTCCACATCCTCCCCACTAACCTCCAACTCCAAGGACTTCCCCAATGCAACAATGGATTCCTCAACCGGCATAGGATTCCCAGGGTTAGCCTCAAACCCTTCAAAATCCCTTTTGTCTACACATTCTGGCCACAGTTTCTTCCAAGCAGAGTTCAAGGTCCTCTTAGTCACTTCCTCCCAAGCCTTACCTATAATGTTTACACAATTGAGGATGCTAAAGTGATCTCTCCAAGAATCTCTTAGAGTCAATTGAGTTTCTGAGGTCACTACAAAGCACTTTTCAAACTTACCTTTGGGGAAAATGTTTTTTGAAGTTTGCAATGACCTGCTGGTCCATGGGCTGCAGGAGAGGAGTGGTATTAGGAGGCAAAAACTTGACCTTAATGAAGCTCATTTCCACAGAAAGTCGCTCTGCCATGTCTGAAGGATGACCAGGAGCGTTGTCTAATACCAGGAGGCACTTAAGTTCCAATTTATTTTCCAGGAGGTAATTTTTCAGTGGGGGCAAATGCATGGTGTAACCAGTCATAGAAAATGTCCCTAGTAACCCATGCCTTACTGTTTGCCCTCCACAGCACACACAAATTAGCCTTGAGGACATTGTTTTTCCTGAACACACTGGGAATTTCAGAGTGATACACCAATAAAGCTTCACTGTGCAATCACCACTAGCATTAGCACACATCAACAGAGTAAGCCTGTCTTTCATAGGCTTATGTCCTGGGAGTGCCTTTTCTTCATGAGTAATACAGGTCTGCTTGGCAGTTTCTTCCAAAACAGGCCTGTTTCGTCACAATTAAACACTTTTTCAGGTTTCAGTCCTTTACTGTCTATGTACTCCTTGAATTCCTTCACATATTTTTCAGCCGCTTTGTGGTCCAAACTGGCAGCCTCACCATGCCTTATCACACTATGTATGCCACTACGATTCTCACATCTCTCAAACCAACCTTTGCTGGCCTTAAATTCACTCACATCACCACTAGTTGCAGGCATTTTTCTAATTAAATCCTCATGCAACTTCCTAGCCTTTTCACATATGATCGCTTGAGAGATGCTATCTCCTGCTATCTGTTTTTCATTTATCCACACCAATAACAGTCTCTCAACATTTTCTATCACATGCGATCTCTGTTTCGAAAACAAAGTTGCACCTTTGGCAAGAACAGCTTCCTTGATTGCCGTTTTCTTGGCCACAATAGTAGCGATGGTTGATTAGGGTTTTGTGTACAACCTGGCCAGCTCGGAGACACGCACTCCACTTTCATACTTAGCAATGATCTCTTTCTTCATATCCATAGTAATTCCCACCCTTTTTTCTGTAGGGTTGGCACTAGAAGCTTTCTTTGGGCCCATGGTGACTTATTTTGCAGGTGCAATCACTAAAAAGGCTGTGATAACATGAAATGTTCCGATTGTATGCTTGGAAGCGACCACGGTGGCTGGCTTGTAAACACTGGCACCCACGGAACAAGTGAGGCGGGCTCAGGCCGCACGTGGACGCGTCTCGAACGAATTGCGTTGAGCGAGCTTTTTAGCGCTAGCCGAGGCAAAATTTTGCGTTAAAATGTATCACTAGGCGGATTTAACGTTATGCGATGTGTTCGTTGGCTGGAATAGGAAGATCAAGTGAATCATCAATTTTCCTGTGCAAGAGATCAATGGCTTGTGTGGTAGGTACTTTGGTAAATAGGGAAGTTACGTCAAGGCTGGAAAGTTTCTTGTTCCTGATGTTGATGTTGTGAATGCGATTGACAAGA
Source organism: Cherax quadricarinatus (assembly GCF_038502225.1). Lineage (NCBI taxonomy): Eukaryota > Metazoa > Arthropoda > Malacostraca > Decapoda > Parastacidae > Cherax > Cherax quadricarinatus. Next base: position 25,880,135 of record NC_091345.1, read on the forward strand.
TCACCCGAGTGTTTGAGATGTGCTGGACTGATAGTGCCCAAGAGTTTAGAGGTGTTTTGCGAGAATTCCTGAGAGTTGGTGGGGACCACTGCCTATTCCCGAAGATATGGCCCTCAATGGGATACCAGGTTTGTGAGTTTTTGGCAGGCCATACATTCTGGCAGGTCTGGGGTTGCTGGGTATGGTGTGCATTAGCTTCTTTCCTTGTTCTGAGTCCCTCAGAATGTGGCGAGTCCTTTGAAGAAATGTTTTAGTAAGGTTGTCCACTTGGTTAGTTGTGAGAGGTTTGTAGGTATCTGGGTCATTATCTCCCTTCCAAGCTACCCAAGATTTTAAGACTATAATCCCACTTGGCAAATCATCAGATGCAGCATTCTCCACCTGACCCAGCATTCTGAACCTGACTATAAATACTTGCGTACCTTCCACTCCAGGTAGATCTGTTTGTGACTTGAAAAAGCCCACTGTGTGGGTGAAACATTGTCAATAAAGGATCACATTATACTGCATATGTGTTTATATTTCCATTGTGTCAGTATTTTATACCATTTATTTCCATGAATGGGAGGGGCTGGGTTTGATTTGTGTCCTTGGGTACAGGAGTAAATTCTTGGGTAGCTTTGGGTAGAGGTCATTTTGTTAAGGACCTGCCTTGTATGGGCCAGTAGGCCTTCTGCAGTGTTCCTCCATTCTTATGTTCTTAAGTGACTATACAGTACAGTAAGCATTATGCACAGTAAGCAACATGCACAGTACAGCAATACCTTGCATAGTACAGTTTTGAACAGTACAGGTTTCGATATAACACAGCTTATAAATGTAATAGATTAAATATAAATTTTATTTAACAGCATTATGCACCAATATTGGACTACGTACCACACTAGCCCGATGCAAACATCAGTATTGCTCCATACTCTAAGTAGTTAAGTTGTGTAGTCTCAAAGTACGAATGTATACACAATTTTTTTCTTTATTACATAACACAAACATGTACGGAAAGAATGCAATGGTTAACACAGGAAAAACTAGAAATTATAAAACATGAATATGGTGCATGTTAAAATAGTACGTGACAAGAAAATGAATGAAGCATTGGTACGTGCACACATAAGGAATAAAGATAAAATAAAATGGCATGGAATGGCTACAGCATCTTATGTCAAAAGTGATGGTTAAAAATCAGTTCAGAAATGGGTATGTGGAATGTCTTAATGTTATGTATTAAAGACTGCAGCCAGAAATGATTCCATTAAGGCAGATGAAGATTCAAGCTAAAGCAACAAATCTATTCAATGTTAAAAGAAAATGGCATTGAAGGGGAAAGTTTTTTGGCAAGTCGTGGCTGGTTTTACAACTTTAAGAAGTGTATGTACTATAATATTTAAATTACTGGTCAAAGTGCCAGTGCAGATAATGAGGCATTGGCAAGATTTCCAAATTATCTAAAAAAACTGATTGAAGAAAATGGCTACAGAGACTAGCAAATTTTTAACTTATATGAAACAAGTTTGTTTTGGAAGATGCCATCATACACTTATTTGGCTGAAAAAGAATCGTCACAACCAGGATATAAAGTCTCCAAAGACCGTTTAATGCTTTTATTAGGTGGGAGTGCATCTGGTGACTTCAAATTAAAGCCTATATTAATCTACAGAGTGGAAAAGCCAAGGGCTCTTAAGAAAAAATATCTTCCTGTTATATGGTGGTCGAGAAAGAAAGCTTAGGTAACGAGAATTGTTTGAAGACTGGTTTGCAAATTATTTTTGCCCTGCAGTTGAACAAGATAATAGCATGGATTTTTAATGGTTACTGGACAATGCACCAGGTCATCCTACTTCTCTTTCTGACTTGAATGAAAATGTCTAATTTTCCTGCCACCGAACATGACATTATTGCAGCCAATGGATCAGGGTGTCATTAAGACGTACATTTATGCAAGCCATAAAAGTAACAAAGGGAGAAAAGACCACAAGTTTAAACTAATTTTGGAAAGGTTACAACATCCAAAATGCAACTGAAAACATAAGTGACTCGTGGCTTGAAGTGGCTGCAAGTAACATGAGAGCTGTTTGGAAACTTCTTGTACCACACTGTTCCAATGATTCTGCAAGTTCTGAATCCCATATTCAAATTGTGAAAACATTGTGAAGCTTGGAAAACACCATCTCAGCTCAGAAGCTTTGGAACGTAAAAATACATGTCAATGCACTGACTCGCATTCTGATGATCTTGATGCAACACTTGTGGAAATAGATCAGCAACATTTATACAAAGAAACAGGAAAATCAAGAAAATGAAATTCAAATGGAATTCACATCGGATGAACTATCAACATTAACTGCAAAAATAGAAGATTCTTGTGAGTAATTAATGCAGATCCTCACACTGAATGATGCATTAGAGTTAGGCAGGCATTACAAAATGATATTTGATGCTATAAAGATATGAATAAAAAGAAAAGAGTGCAAACTATGTTGTTCAACTACTTTTAAAAATAAAAATGTACAGTACAATACACAACATTAACGGTACAATACACATGAACAATATAGTACACAAAGATCTTACCTCTTCTTCAATACTGGCAATTTTTTCATGGTAGTCACCCGTTTTATAGTAAAATTCTACAATTGCTCGAAAAAACCTTTTCGTTTTCTTTGGGTCTAAGAGAAAGAAAAAGAAAATGAAACATACATTAAAATATTCAAGTTATGGAAGTTAAGTAGAGTAAACCCTCCATATAATGGACTAATTGGGAGGTGGCTAGAGAAGAGATTAGGTAATGATTGTAACAATAATAAACTATAAAGTAACTAACAGAATTTGCCCATTGTTTCCAAATCAAGTGTCCCAGCAAATTATGTTCAGTCTATTGCATGGAGGATTTATTGAATAGCACAGAGCAGCATTTTTAAATGATGGGTTTGAGCCCTATAAACACCAACCTAAGATGAGCTAATATACACGACAGAAATTCGGACAGGATAAAGCAGAGCTCCGAAGGAGTACTGTAACATGCATGTCATTCATGCTTCACCTGGAGCAGTGGGCTTCAACAGTTGCCTAGAAACAGACTTTAATCTCCAAATTCGCAAGTTAGGTTCTTAGTGGTCCCTGCAAAATCATAATTCATGAATACCACCAAATTTAGTCAATGTAAGAAATTTGGTTTCAGGTTAGGGAACATTTTGTTTCACAAGTCATCTCTTTCAGTGGCTGCCACGTAGATCTACATTATCTATGTATGTAAATCTATGCATAAATTCAAGCATCTTTAAATTTAGCACAAGAGGCCTGGTAGGCCTACTTATAAGAAAATAGGACAGGTCTGTGCAATCAATGTGCACAGTATACAAAAAATCAGCCCCCCCCCAGTGCACTGTGGATACCTTACCTCTGGGAAAAACCAGCATATTTAGCACAGTGAAACCCCGAGTTTCGAATGTGTTGACTATCAAACGATTCGCGTTTCTACCACTTTTTTCAAACCAGTCCCGACTATCGAACACACCCCATCTTTTGAACCGCTGGGTACTGGACCTGTCTGCCTGCCCACTCTGTCCATGCCCCCGCGCAAACATCGTGAGCCAGTCTGGCTTTGTTGATGCTTGAGTGAACACTAACCTGCTTGCTCATTTAAACATTTCACAATTAATTCACTGTTTGGAGCTAGTTTATTAAGTGCGACTGTGAAATAAGCTACCATGGTGGTGATGGTGAATGATGGTGGATGGCACCTTCAGAGATTAAGGAGATTTGTGCAATGTGGAATAGGGTGCTGGCATTTGCTGAAAAATATCACCCTGAGCAAGCTGAAACAAGCCATCTTTGCAACAAGTTCAGTGACAGAACCATGTCCCATTTTAGGGAAATCTTAACCCTTTGACAGTTTTGGTCGTATATACATGTCTTACAAGCCAATGTACAGTGGACCCCCGACATTCGATATTCATCCATTCCTGAGAGCCATTGAATGTCGAAAATATCGAGTCAAATTAATTTTCCCCATAAGAAATAATGGAAATCAAATTAATCCATGCAAGACACCCAAAAGTATGAAAAAAAAAGTTACCACATGAAATATTAATGCAATAGAATAATTACAATAACAACAATAACAATAGATTAATAACAATAGAATAATTGACACTTACCTTTAATGAAGATCTGGTGATGATTGATGGGATGGGAAGAGGGGAGTGTGTGGATGGTGTTAGTGTTTAGAAGGGGAATCCCCTTCCATTACGACTTGAACTGGCAGCCTCACCATGCCTTACCACACTGTGTATGCCACTACAATTCTTAAATCTTTCAAACCAACCTTTGCTGGCCTTAAATTCACTCACATCACCACTAGTTGCAGGCAATTTCTTTGCCAAATCATGCACTCCGACACACTCACTCCACTTTCGTACTCTGCAATTATCTCTTTCTTCATTTCAATAGTCATTAGTACCTTTTTTCTCGAAGGGTTGGCACTAGAAGCTTTCTTGGGGCCCATGCTTAATTGTTTTGCAGAAACAAGCACCAAAAACAGTGATAATATGGATAATATGGAATGTACCAAATGTATCCTTAGATGCGCACACACTGGCTGGGTTGTAAACACTGGGACACACGGTGCAGTTCAGGCCACACGTGGACACGTCTCGTGCGAATCGTATCCAACGTCGTGTTTTCCATCGAATGTCGAGGCGAAATTTTTGCGTTAAAATGCATTGAATGTCGGATTTATCAAATGTCAATGCCATCGAATGTCGGGGGTCCACTGTATTTGATATACATATACAGTGGAACTTCAAATATCGAACTTTCTTCGTTCCAGATGGCTGTTCGAGTGCCGTTACCGAACAAATTTATTCCCATAAGGAATAATGTAAATTAGATTAGTTCATTTCAGACCCTCAAAAATACACTTATAAAAGCACTTACAAAAACACACTTACATAACTGGTCGAGTTGGGAGCAGTTCGATATTTGAAGTTCCACTGTACTCAAATTCTAGCGGCTTCAAATCAAGCAGGAGAAAGTTGGTGGGCCCACATGTGAGAGAATGGGTCTGTGTGCACAGTATAAAAAAAAAAATCCTGCAGCACGCAGTGCGTAACAAGAAAAAAAAGCTCCAACCGAGTTTTTGGATTTAAACACAGATTTTGAGGTGTATTTTCGTATAGTATTTATGGTTTTATTCTTGGTCTCATTTGATAGAATGGAAAACTTACTATAGAAATAGAAATGATTTTGATTGGTTTTACTATGAAAAGGATCTTGAAATGGAGCTGAAAGTGGCAGAAATGTTCAATTTTTGCCAATGTTCAAGAGTAAACAAATGACATCATTGTCCAATAAATGTCCAACTAGCCATTCTAATATGCAGTCACAAATGGGTTGACATTATTTATACAATTATTACAATATTGCAGTAGTCTGCATAACAGTAAATCTTCTATTTTTTGTGAATAAAAATTCAAAATAGAAAGCAAGAGGATTATAACAGGGGCCTGGAGATGCGACTGATGAACAGAAAATTTATTTTAGTGCCAGGAATGTCTGTATTGTTCATTCTGGACCCTATTTTGAAACTGACATTTTCTAATTTGCATGAAATTGGCCAAATTGCCAATTTCTGACCACTTTATTGGGTAGCTGAAATCGGTAAATGGGCGGTTTCTTGCACTCGATCGACAGAACAAATGAAGTTCTAAAGAAATAGCTACAAGTTTGGCGGACTGGAACAATGGAATTGATCGAAAATAAGGCTCAAATTGGGCGAAATAGCCAATGCGTAAATGTCGCTGAGGTTGCTAACTTCGCGAGAGCATAAGTCCGCAAGTTTTCCATAAAATTTCATACTTTCTGTGTCATTACCATCGGGAAAAGCTTCTCTATCATTTCATAAGAAAAAATAATTTTTTTTTCAAATATTTTGCAACACCAGGAGACCTCAGGATTTGGGGTTGTCACAGTCAAAGGGTTAAAGAAGGGAAGTAACCCCAGATAAAAACTTGTTACCTAAAGTCTTAATGGGAGGGGATTCTCCTTCCAAACAATAGCAACTTCCTCCCTCCCCCCTCCACCTGTCATCCATACACTAACAAGTCGTCAGAAGAAATGGGCTCAGAAGAGTTGTTCTGTCTGCACATACAAACAATGCCCAAAAAACACACACTTGTTTTGTGTGCGAGGATTTTAAAACACCACTGTGCATGACACCATATTTCAAAGAGTTCCGCAAACTGCAGCAGGTCTAGGAACATGTCCAGTGATTATATTTTTTGAATATATATGATAGAACATTAGTAATAAAGAACATTTTTACCTGCCTGGTTGTGTAAACAAGTTATATAAACAATATTACGACAATATTACCGAGGCATTACGTTGAATAAAAGGAGGTAAAGCAGCTGGAACTGACAGGATAATGACAAATGTTAAAAGCAGAAGAGATAGTGCTGGAGTGGCTGGTTTTTTATTATTATTATTAACACACCGGCCGATTCCCACCAAGGCAGGGTGGCCTGAAAAAGAAAACCTTTCACCATCATTCACTCCATTACTGTCTTGCCAGAAGGGTGATTTACACTACAGTTTTTAAACTGCAACATTAACACCCCTCCTTCAGAGTGAAGGCACTGTACTTCCCATCTCCAGGACTCAAGTCCGGCCTGCCAGTTTCCCTGAATCCCTTCATAAATATTACTTTGCTCAAACTCCAACAGCACGTCAAGTATTAAAAACCATTTGTCTCCATTCACTCCTATCAAACACGCTCACACATGCCCGCTGGAAGTCCAAGCCCCTCGCACACAAAACCTCTTTTACCCCCTCCCTCCAACCTTTCCTAGGCTGACCCCTACCCTGTCTTCCTTCCACTACAGACTGATACACTCTTGAAGTCATTCTGTTTTGCTCCATTCTCTCTACATGTCCGAACCACCTCAACAACCCTTCCTCAGCCCTCTGGACAATAGTTTTGGTAATCCCGCACCTCCTCCTAACTTCCAAACTACGAATTCTCTGCATTATATTCACACCACACATTGCCCTCAGACATGACATCTCCACTGCCTCCAGCCTTCTCCTCGCTGCAACATTTATCACCCATGCTTCACACCCATATAAGAGCATTGGTAAAACTATACTCTCATACATTCCCCTCTTTGCCTCCAAGGACAAAGTTCTTTGTCTCCACAGACTCCTAAGTGCACCGCTCACCCTTTTCCCCTCATCATTTCTATGATTCACCTCATCTTTCATAGACCCATCCACTGACACATCCACTCCCAAATATCTGAATACATTCACCTCCTCCATACTCTCTCCCTCCAATCTGATATCCAATCTTTCATCACCTAATCTTTTTGTTATCCTCATAACCTTACTCTTTCCTGTATTCACTTTTAATTTTCTTCTTTTGCATACCCTACCAAATTCATCCACCAACCTCTGCAACTTATCTTCAGAATCTCCCAAGAGCACAGTGTCATCAGCAAAGAGCAACTGTGACAACTCCCACTTTATGTGTGATTCTTTATCTTTTAATTCCACGCCTCTTGCCAAGACCCTCGCATTTACTTCTCTTACAACCCCATCTATAAATATATTAAACAACCACGGTGACATCACACATCCTTGTCTAAGGCCTACTTTTACTGGGAAATAATCTCCCTCTTTCCTACATACTCTAACTTGAGCCTCACTATCCTCGTAAAAACTCTTCACTGCTTTCAGTAATCTACCTCCTACACCATACACCTGCAACATCTGTGGCTGGTACACTTACCATCCAACTTACGACCTGCTTGACTTACGACCACTCGACTTACGACCGTGTTTTTTATGCCAAATTTCTGGGAAATAAACAACTATTTGTGTTGTACACAGTGTTTATCCTAAACCTTACAGTATAAAATACAGTACTTACAGCATAAAAAGTAAAGTAAAACATGAAATACCAAAATAAAACAATAAAATAAAGTCATTACAAAAATGTTTTGTTGATATTCAGTAGTAAAGTTCGACTTACGACCATTTCGACTTACGACCGGTTTCTCGGAACCAAACTCGGTCGTAAGTCGGATGGTAGGTGTATTTTTGTTTAATAAATGTGTAAAGGTAGAAAATTGAAAGTGAACATAGAAAAGAGTAAGGTGATGAGGGTATTAAATGATTTAGATAAAGAAAAATTGGATATCAAACTGGGGAGGAGGAGTATGGAAGAAGTGAATGTTTACAGATATTTGGGAGTTGACGTGTCAGCGGATGGATTTATGAAGGATGAGGTTAAGCACAGAAATGATGAAGGAAAAAAGACAAGTGGTGCATTGAGGTATATGTGGAGACAAAAAACATTATCTATGGAGGCAAAGAAGGGAATGTATGAAAGCATAGTGGTGCCAACACTCTTAAATGGGTGTGAAGCTTGGGTTGTAAATGCTGCAGCAAAGAGGCAGTTGAAGGCAGTGGAGATGTCCTGTCTAAGGGCAATGTGTGGTGTAAATATTATGCAGAAAATTCGGAGTGTGGAAATTAGGAGAAGGTGTGGAGTTAATAAAAGTATTAGTCAGAGGGCTGAAGAGGGGTTGTTGAGGTGGTTTGGTCATTTAGAGAGAATGGATCAAAGTAGAATGACATGGAGAGCGTATAAATCTGTAGGGGAAGGAAGGCGGAGTAGGGGTCGTCCTCGAAAAGGTTGGAGGGAGGGGGTAAAGGAGGTTTTGTGGGTGAGGGGGGCTTGGACTTCCAGCAAGCGTGCATGAGCATGTTAGATAAGAGTCAATGGAGAAGTATGCTATTTGGGACCTTAAGAGCTGTTGAAGTGTGAGCAGGGTAATATTTATTGAAGGGATTCAGGGAAACCGGTTATTTTCATATAGCCAGACTTGAGTCCTGGAAATGGGAAGTACGTACAATGCCTGCACTTTAAAGGAGGGGTTTGGGATATTGGCAGTTTGGAGGGATATGTTGTGTATCTTTATACGTATATGCTTCTAAACTGTTGTATTCTGAGCACCTCTGCAAAAACAGTGATTACAGTGGACCCCCGGTATTCATTGGCATCGGAATTCGATAAATCCGGTATTCGATGCATTATATCGCAAAAAAATTTCCTCGGTATTCGATTGAAAACCCGGTATTCGATAGGATTCGTACGAGATCTGTCCACATGTGGCCTGAACTGCCCCTTGTGTGCCAGTGTTTACAGTGTGCGCACATCTAAGGATACATTCGGTACATTCCATATTATCCATATTATCACTGTGTTTGGTGCTTGTTTCTGCAAAGTAAGTCACCATGGGCCCCAAGAAAGCTTCTAGTGCCAACCCTGTGGTAGAAAGGGTGAGAATTAGTATGGAAATTAAGAAAGATTTTGAAGGGTTTGGGGCTAACCCTGAGAAGCCTATACCAGTTGTGGAATACATTGTGCCTACTTCAAAAATTAAGGAAATGTGTGCACAGTGGGTTGAAGTGCAAACCTTTATGGATGAAAATCACCCTAACACAGCTATTACAATGACAATGTTGTGGCCAATTTTAGACAAATCATAAAGGAATGGGAAGTACAGAGCTCTATGGACAGATTTGTTGTGCGACAGAGGTCCAGTGACTCTCAAGCTGGTCCTAGTGGCATTAAAAGAAGGGAAGTAACCCTGGAAAAGGACTTGCTGCCTCAAGTCCTAATGGAAGGGGATTCCCCTTCTAAACACTAACACCTCTCCCCTCCTTCCATCCCATCAATCATCACCAGATCTTCATTAAAGGTAAGTGTCAATTATTTTATTGTTATTGTAATTATTCTATTGCATTAAACTTAATATTTCATGTAGTAAAATTTTTTTTTTTCATACTTTTGGGTGTTTGCACAGATTAATTTGATTTTCATTATTTCTTATGAGGAAAATTGATTCGGTTTTCGATATTATCGGTATTCGATGAGCTCTCAGGAACGGATTAATATCGAATACCGGGGGTCCACTGTATATTGAATGATGAAAGCATTTTCTTTTTGGGGATTTTCTTTCTTTTTGGGTCACCCTGCTTCTGTGGGAGATGGCCAACTTGGTTAAAAAAAAAAAAGTACGAAAGCAGGGAAGGTACCTAGGGATTTGCAGTGTGTATAATTCCTTTATATAAAGGGAAAGGGGACAAAAGATATTGTAAAAATTATAGGGGATTAAGTTTACTGAGTATACCAGGTAAAGTGTATGGTAGCATTATTTAAAGAATTAGAGGTAAGAGCAGGATCTCAGATGAGCAAGGATGCTTTAGAAAGGGTAGAGGATGTGTAGATCAGGCATTTACATTGAACCATCTATGTGAACAGTATTTAGATAAAGGTAGAGAAGTTTTCATTGCATTTATGTATTTAGAAGAGAGTGGATAGGGGAGCAATGTGGCAAATGATGCAAGTGTAAGTTACTAAATTCTGTGAAGTCTTTATGAAGATAGTGCAGCTCAGGTTAGGGTGTGTAGGAGAGAGAGAGATTATTTCCAAGTAAAAGTAGGTCTTAGACAGGGGTGTGTAATATCACCATGGTTGTTTGTGATGAATGATTTAAATAACCGACAAGTTGAAGACTGAGACACTTATGCAACATACGGGAATCTTTATTCAGGAAACATTTTGCCACAGTGGCTTTATCAGTCCAGTATAAAGCAGAAAGGTGTAAGGAGAGGAGGAGTTTGAGGTAATCAGTCCCTCAGCCTAGAGTCGTCATGTTCAATCCATCAATCTCGTATGTACAGCATTGGGCCATAGACGTGGCTTATATACTGTAGTCAGGCGAGGCGAAGCAGTAGTAGGCGGGGTCATAGTGGAAGCATCCACTAGTCTAGGGAGGTCTTCGTCCAAAGGTTGGACAAGTGTTGAAGAATTTTTAGCAAGATCCCATGATGCTGCAGTTTGACAGCTGTGATGAATGGTTTAATAACCCGACACTTATGCAACATATGGGAATCTTTACATTCTACAAGACTGATGGACTGACCACATCCACTCTAGGCTGAGGGACTGATTACCTCAAACTCCTCTCCTTACACCTTTCTGCTTTATACGGGACTGATAAAGCCACTGTGGCAAAATGGTTCCTGAACAAAAATTCCCATATGTTGCACAAGTTTCTCAATCTTCCACCATGGTTGTTTAACATTTGCAGGTGGGGTTTTAAAAAGTAAATGCTGGGGTGTTGTTAAGAGGGGTGGGATTAAATTATGGGGAATCAAATACAAAATGGGAGTTACGTTTTGCTTGGGGGAGTAAAGAAAAGTTGCATAGTGGACGAGTTTGGGAGGGTGTGTAAAGGTTTAAAGTGAACATACATAAGAGTAAGGTGCTTAGGGTATCAAACTATTTAGATAAAGAAAAATTGGTTATCACACCGGAGGGAGGAAGTATGGAAGAAGTGTATGTTTTCAGATATTTGGGAGCTAACTTGTCAGTGGATGGGTTTATGAAGGACAAGGTCAACCATAGAACTGACGAAGGAAAAAGGTGGGTGGTGCATTGAGGTATCTGTGGAGACAGTTATCCAGGGAGGCAGAGAGGGGAATGTACAAGAGTTTAGTGGTACCAACACTCTTACATAGGTGTGAAGCATGGGTTGTAAATGCTGCAGCGGGGAGGCAGTGAAAATGTTGTGTCTAAGGGCAATGTGTGGTATAAATATTATGCAAAGAATTTGTAATGTGGAAATTAGGTGTGGAGTTAATAAAAGCATTAGAGCTGAAGAGGGGCTGTTGAGGTGGTTTGGTCATTTAAAGAGAATGGAACAAAGTAGAATGACTAGAGTATATAAATCTGTTGGGGAAGGAAGGCGGGGTAGGGGTCATTCCCGAAAACGTTGGATGGAGGGGGAATGAGTGGTAATCAACAAAGCAGTCAAAGAGTTTTTATAAGGACAATGAGGCTCAGGTTATGTGGAAGAGAGCAAGATTATTTTCCAGTAAGAATAAGTCTTAGACAATGATGCATGATGCCGCCATAGTTATTTTTAACATTTATAGAACGGGTTGTCAAAGAAGTGAATGCTGGGGTGTTGGGCGAGAGGTGTGGGATTAAAATATATAGAATCTAATACAAACTGGGAGTTATTACAGTTGCTTTTCACTGATGACACTGCTTTTGGGAGATTGTGAAGAGCTGCAAATGGTTGTGGATGAAGTTAGGAGGATAATTAAAAGGAAACTAAAAGACTTGTTCAAAGAAAGAGTGGATATCAGATTGGAAGGAGGGAGAATGGAGGAAGTCAATGTTCAGATATTTGGGAGTGGACTTGTTGGCCAACAGGTATATAAAAGATGAGGTGAACCACAGCACTAATGAGGGGAGGGGGGGAAGGTGAGTGATGCATTAAGGCATCTGTGGATACAAAGAACATTATCTCTGGAGGCAAAAAGGGCAATGTATGAGAGTTTAGAGGTACCAACACTTACATGGGTGTGAAGCATGGGTTCTGAATGTTACAAGGAGGCTGGAGGTAGTGGAAATGTAGTGTCTGAGGCAATGCGCAATGTGAATATTATAGAGAATTTGTAGTTTGAAGATCTGTAGTTGCAAGGATACTAAAGTGTTATCCAAAGAACTGAGGGGTTGTTTAAGAGTTGTTAGAGGATGCAGCAAAATAGGACAACTTGGAGGATGAATAAATCTAAAGAAGGAAGTTATGACAAGAGTTACTCTAGCACAGGTTGAAGAAGGCAAAGGAGATTTCGAACGAGAGGAGCTTTAACCCTTTGACTGTTTCGGTTGTATATATACGTCTTACGAGCCACCGTGTTTGACGTACAGTGGTACAGTGGACCCCCGGTATTCGATGGCATCGGTATTCGATAAATCTGGTATTCGATGCATTATATCGCAAAAAAAAATCCTCGGTATTCAATACAATTCGTACGAGACCTGTCCACATGTGGCCTGAACTGCCCCTTGTGTGCCAGTGTTTACAAGCCAGGCAGTGTGCGTGCATCTAAGGATACATTCGGTACATTCCATATTATCCATATTATCACTGTGTTTGGTGCTTGTTTCTGCAAAATAAGTCACCATGGGCCCCAAGAAAGCTTCTAGTGCCAACCCTGTGGTAGAAAGGGTGAGAATTAGCATGGAAATTAAGAAAGATTTTGAAGGGTTTGGGGCTAACCCTGAGAAGCCTATACCAGTTGTGGAATACATTGTGCCTACTTCAAAAATTAAGGAAATGTGTGCACAGTGGGTTGAAGTGCAAACCTTTATGGATGAAAATCACCCTAACACAGCTATTACAATGACAATGTTGTGGCCCATTTTAGACAGATCGTAAAGGAACGGGAAGTACAGAACTCTATGGACAGATTTGTTGTGCGACAGAGGTCCAGTGACTCTGAAGCTGGTCCTAGTGGCATTAAAAGAAGAAGGGAAGTAACCCTGGAAAAGGACTTGCTACCTTAAGTCCTAATGGAAGGGGATTCCCCTTCTAAACACTAACACCTCTCCCCTCCTTCCATCCCATCAATCATCACCAGATCTTCATTAAAGGTAAGTGTCAATTATTTTATTGTTATTGTAATTATTCTATTGCATTAAACTTAATATTTCATGTAGTAAAATTTTTTTTTTCATACTTTTGGTTGTCTTGCACGGATTAATTTGATATTCATTATTTCTTATGAGGAAAATTAATTCGGTTTTCGATATTATCGGTATTCGATGAGTTCTCAGGAACGGATTAATATCGAATACCGGGGGTCCACTGTATATATACTCAAAAATTCTAGCGGCTTCAAATCGAGCAGGAGAAAGCTGGTAGGCCCACATGTGAGAGAATGGGTCTGTGTGGCCAGTGTGCACCATATAAAAAAATCCTGCAGCATGCAGTACACGAGAGAAAAAACTCCGACCGTTTTTTTGGATTAAAATGCAGACTTTGTGGTGTATTTTCGTATAGTATTTATGGATGTATTCTCATTTTCTTGGTCTCATTCGATAGAATGGAAAACATATTATAGAAATAGAGGTGATTTTAACTGGTTTTAATATGAAAATAACCTTGAAATGGAGCTCAGAGTAGGGAAAATGTTTGATTTTTGCCAATGTTCAAAAGTAAACAAATGATGTCGTTGTCCAATAAATGTCCAACTAGCCATTCTAATACTATGCACTCACGAATGGGTTGATATTATTTATACAATTATTACAATATTGCAGTAGTCTGCATAACAGTAAACCTTCTATTCTTTGTTTGAATAAAAATTCAAAATAGAAAGCCAGAGTAATATCAGAGGGGCCTGTCTGCATTGTTCATTCTGGACCCTATTTTGAAATTGGCATATTTTTTAATTTACGTGAAATTGCCCAAATTGCAAATTTCTGACCACGTTATTGGGTAGTTGAAATTGGTAAATGGGCAGTTTCTTGTAGTCAATCGATAGAACAAATGGAGTTCTAAAGAAATAGCTATGAGTTCAGTCGACTGAAACAATGGAATTAGCTGAAAATAGGGCTCAAAGTGCGCAAAATAGCCGAAATATCACCGAGGTCGCTAACTTTGCAAGAGCGTAATTCTGCAAGTTTTCCATCAAATTTCGTTCTTTTGGTGTCATTACCATTGGGAAAAGATTCTCTATAATTTCACAAGATTTTTTTTTTTTTTCAAAAATTTTTCGACACCAGGAGACACCTCAGGATTTGGGGTTTCAACAGTCAAGGGGCTAACATTCAACAGGCATGTGAGAGCATGTTTGACAGGAGTGGAGACAAATGGTTTGCACGATTTGATGTGCTGTTGGAGTGTGAGCAAGGTTAACATACATGAACGGATTCAGGGAAACCAGTTAGCTGGACCCGAGCCCTGGAGGTGGGAAGTACAATTCCTGCACTCTGAAGGAGTGGGTGTTGCAGCACTAATGCCAGCAAATTTACAAACAAGAAAAACAACATTAAGGGAATAAAAAGTTTCAAATTAAAAAGCATCTACACATACAAGACTCTTGAAACACAAATCCTGTTATAAAATACCCAAAAGATGTGCAGCATACTTACTGGGATTAACAAGATCGGAAAACTCAAAGGTATCACCATCATATATATTGCTGAGAAACATTCTGATGACCTTAGCAAGAGCCATAATCCTCATCGAACTCTGGAGCATCTCCGGATGTTGCTGTATTGATTTACATGCATCAAGCGAGCTCTGTAACAGACATTGAAACAACTAGGAATAAGTCAATACCATGACTGAAATAATTCACAACTCACAAATTGAATAAAAAAAATTACCTGAAAAAAAATTCATAATAATCATAAACATTAATTTTAAGATACAGTGTGTGTGTGTATTACACAGATTTCATACACTAAGAATCACAAAGTTGAGCAAAGCATATTGGGCAGACAAACTAGGAGTAACACTCCTAGTGGATCATGATCATGTGGGAGATGATAAGTCACCGACTTCCAATAGCAGTGTACAGTTTACATATGCAGAATAGTAAATAATGTATATCTGAGAAGTTAAACAAGTGATGGAACTCACCTGATTGATCTGCTCCAAGTTAGCTCCAAAATCACGGATGAAGTGAAAATAAATCTTCTGCACGAAGTCAGGTTTACTTTGTCTGATGTCACTGACAGAAATATTTGGGTCAACTAGCTGAGCAAAAATGCTAGCAAGGTGCTCATCTGATATATATTCCATAGTGCTCCTGTGTCCTTGCAATTCGTTCTACAAGTCAAAAGAACTTCATTAGCAATTTGTGAAGATATTAAATGAATTTCTTACATTTCACATCAGTCAAATAGATGGAGCATGAAATTTGTTTCTTCAACAAGGCTACAATCCTCAGGTTTGAAAACTCTGGGTCAATTATCAGCACATGACAGATTGTGTATCTTTCCTATACAATAGGCAAAAATCTAACATTCAGGCTGTTTCAGTGATCCATAAATTGCAATGCAGATTAAACAGATGGGAGGAAACAAATGAAAAGTGAAAATACATAGGGTGATAGAGGGTCAACAATAGAGTGAGAGAGAAAGTGTGTGAGTGTGTGTGTGAGAGAGTGTGTGTGTGAGAGTGTGAGAGAGTGTGTGAGAGTGTGAGAGAGAGTGTGAGTGTGAGAGAGAGTGTGAGAGTGTGAGAGAGTGAGAGTGTGAGAGAGTGAGAGTGTGAGAGAGAGTGTGAGAGTGTGAGAGAGTGTGAGAGAGTGTGAGAGAGTGTGAGTGTGAGAGTGTGTGAGAGAGTGAGAGAGAGTGTGAAAGGGTGTGAGTGTGAGAGAGTGTGAGTGTGAGAGAGTGTGAGTGTGAGAGAGCGTGAGAGTGTGAGAGAGTGAGAGTGTGTGAGTGTGAGAGTGTGAGAGTGTGTGAGTGTGAGAGTGTGAGAGTGAGTGTGAGAGTGTGAGAGTGTGAGAGAGTGTGAGAGAGAGTGTGAGTGTGTGAGTGTGAGAGAGTGTGAGAGAGTGTGAGAGAGTGTGAGAGAGTGAGTGTGAGAGAGTGTGAGTGTGAGAGAGTGTGAGTGTGAGAGAGTGTGAGAGAGTGTGAGAGAGTGTGAGAGAGCATGAGAGAGAGTGAGAGAGTGAGTGAGAGTGAGTGAGAGTGAGTGTGAGAGAGCATGAGAGCATGAGAGAGAGCGTGAGAGAGAGCGACAGACAGACATGCATTGGCGATTTCGCCGAATTTCAGCCCTGTTTTTGGCCAATTCCCTTGTTCCAGTTGACCAAACTCATAGCTATTTCTTTAGAACCACATTTTTTCTATCAGTTGAGTACAAGAAAATGCCCATTTACCGATTTGAACTACCCAATAAAGTGGTCAGAAATTGGCAATTTGGCCAATTTCATGCAAATTAAAAAATATCCAATTTCAAAATAGGGTCCAGAATAAACAATGTAGACATTCTTGGCACTAAAATAACATATGCTCTGTTCATTAGTCACGTCTCTAGGCCCCTCTTATATTACTATTGCTTTCTATTTTGATTTTTTATTCATACAAAAAATACAAAATTTACTGTTATGCAGACTAATTAATGCAATATTGTAAAAATGGTAAAAATAATATCAGTGCACTAGTGAAAGAATATTAGACTGCCCAGCTGACATGTATTGGATGTGTGGTGTGATTTACTTACTCCTGAACATTGGTAAAAATCGAACATTTCCGCTACTGTGAGCTCAATTTCAAGGTGGTTTTCATCATGAAACTAATCAAAATCATCTCTATTTCTGTCATGTTTTCCATTTTATCACTTGAGACCATGAAAACGAGAATGCAACGATAAATACTATACAAAAATACACCTCAAAGTCGGCGTTTTAAGAAAAAAAAAAAAAGTCAGTTTTTTTTCTCATTATGCACTGTGTGCTGCAGGATTTTTTTTATGTGGTGCACACTGACCACACAGACCCATTCTCTCACATGTGGGCCTACCAGCTTTCTCCTGCTTGATTTGAAGCCGCTAGAATTTTTGAGTATATATATGTCAAACACGGTGGCTCGCAAGACGTATATATACGACCGAAACAGTCAAAGGGTTAAAGCTCCTCTTGTTCAAAGCCTCCTTTACCTTCTCCAACCTGTGCTAGGGTGACTCCTGTCATGACTTCCTTCTTTAGATTTATTCACCCTCCAAGTTGTCCTATTTTGCTGCATCCTCTAACAACTCTTAAACAACCCCTCAGTTCTTTGGATAACACTTTAGTATCCTTACAACTACAGATCTTCAAACTACAAATTCTCTGTATAATATTCACACTGTGCACTGCCTCAGACACAACATTTCCACTACCTCCAGCCTCCTTGTTATAACATTCAGAACCCATGCTTCACACCCATGTAAGTGTTGGTACCTCTAAACTCTCACACATTGCCCTTTTTGCCTCCAGAGAAAATGTTCTTGTCAAATTGACTGGACTTCTTTGATCGGTAATCTGGAGTCCAGTGACTTTATGGAAACAGTTCAGGACTGTTTCCTGAAGCAGTGTGTAACAGAGCCTACCAGGGGTAATAATTTGCTCAACCTAGTCTTGTCAAATAAGGAAACTCATTAATAACAAAAAGGCACAATACCGTGACTGGAACGATACACAAATAACCCGCACATAAAAGACAGAAGCTTACGACGACGTTTCGGTCCGACTTGGACCATTGACAAAGTCACACTAACAGAGGAGGAGCAGAACGGCTATATATAGGCAGGAAGAGGTAGAGGTAGTAGTAGTGGTAGTAGTAGTAGTAGTAGTAGTACAAGAATTGTATATAATACCGACAGGATGAAATGACACATGCACAACACCCGGGCATCCCCACCGTAGACGTTTCGCCATCCAGCCAGCCACTGGATGGCGAAACGTCCACAACAAAGACAACCAGACGCCGCACATGTGTCTAATTTCATCAGTAGATGTAGTAGAAGAAGAAGAGGTAGTAGTAGTGGTAGTGGTAGAAGTGGGAAATAAGGAAGACGAGCCAGTCAAATACAAAGGAAGGGGAGCACTGCAAGAGAGCTAGAAACCCACAGAGGGAGAGCAAGCGCACCGAGGTGCCATCCAGTGGCTGGCTGGATGGCGAAACGTCTACGGTGGGGATGCCCGGGTGTTGTGCATGTGTCATTTCATCCTGTCGGTATTATATACAATTCTTGTACTACTACTACTACTACTACTACCACTACTACTACCTCTACCTCTTCCTGCCTATATATAGCCGTTCTGCTCCTCCTCTGTTAGTGTGACTTCGTCAATGGTCCAAGTCGGACCGAAACGTCGTCGTAAGCTTCTGTCTTTTATGTGCGGGTTATTTGTGTAAGGAAACTCATAAATAATCTGGAGATCACTGAAGAGCTTGGTGCAAGTGATCACAAATCCATCACTTTTAGCATTAACTGGGAATACAAGAATAATGACGATATGGTAAAAGTTCTGGTGGCCTGGTGGCTAAAGCTCCCGCTTCACACACGGAGGGCCCGGGTTCGATTCCCGGCGGGTGGAAACATTTCGACACGTTTCCTTACACCTATTGTCCTGTTCACCTAGCAGCAAATAGGTACCTGGGTGTTAGTCAACTGGTGTGGGTCGCATCCTGGGGGACAAGATTAAGGACCCCAATGGAAATAAGTTACAGTCCTCGATGACGCACTGACTTTCTTGGGTTATCCTGGGTGGCTAACCCTCCGAGGCTAAAAATCCAAACGAAATCTTATCTTGTCCCTGATTTTCGTTCTGCCGATTACAGTGGAATTATGGAACACCTGTCTAATCTCGACTGGGGTTGTCTAGCTAATGATTTTATCAACGATGATCATACTTACAATTATGAAGGGATCCGCGTTTATGATTTCTTTCATAATAATGTACACCGTGCTCAGAGTATATACATTCCCCAGAGAAATTAGGTCTAATATCAACAATCCCAAATGGGTTAACAGGAGGCTAAAGTATCTATTAGGGAAGAAAGGGGGAATTTACATGTGCATCAAAAGAGGAGAGGTTAACCTTACTGACCAATAACGGATAACAAACTGGAAATGTGTTCCTTATTTAATGACTATTTTTTGTCAGTTTTTACACAGGAAGACAAATGAGATTCCAGAAATTAAAAATTTTTCAGTTCCTGATGAATTCAAATTAACTAATATTACTGTCACGAGGGCCATGGTTACCAAACAGACAAACTGAAGCAAAATAAGTCCCCGGGGTCCGACAAGTTCTTTTCCAGGGTACTTAAGGAATGCACGATGGAACTTAGTCAGCATTAACGAGCATGTTTAATGCATCCATCTTTACTGGTTTTGTGCCAGAGTTGTGGAAGATGGCTAAATGTGGTTCCTATATTCAAATCAGGGAATAAGCCCGTTCCTTCAAATTACCGTCCAATAAGCCTGACATCTATAGTGGGCAAGTTACAAGAATCAATTATAGCTGGCATCATTTGAAGTCACCTTGAAGAGCATAATTTGATTAGCGAATTTCAGCATGGGTTCACGAGAGGTCGTTCCTGCATGACAAATTTACTGACGTTCTTCAATAGAACATTTGAGGCAGTTGACAGTGATAAAGAATATGATATTGTTTATTTGGATTTTAGTAAAGCCTTTGATAGAGTACCTCACAAGAGACTCTTAAGAAAAGTGGCAGCTCATGGTATAGGAGGTAAAGTTCTAGCATGGATAGAGGCATGGCTTACCAATAGAAAGCAGAGAGTTTCCATTAATGGAGTGAAATCTGAATGGGGATTAGTCACTAGTGGTGTTCCACAAGGATCAGTTTTAGGCCCTCTCTTGTTCATAATTTACATCAATGACCTTGAAGGGATTATGAGTCACATGAGCAAAATAGCTGATGATACAAAGATTGGCCGTATAATTCATTCTGAGGAGGATAGCAACAAACTCCAGGAGGATTTGGACAAATTAATGTCTTGATCTGAAAAATGGCAGATTATGTTCAATGTGGATAAGTGTAAGGTACTAGTCCTTGGTAATGAAAATAACCCTCAAAGCTATAATCTAGGTGAAGTAGAGCTTTACAGAATCTGAAAAAGACTTGGGAGTCATGGTAAGCAGAAATCTAAAGCCAAGACAACAGTGCCTTAGTGTGCGCAACAAGGCCAACAGATTACTTGGATTTATCTCAAGAAGTATAAGTAACAGAAGTCCAAAAGTTATTTTACAGCTCTATACATCACTAGTGAGGCCTCATTTAGATTATGCTGCTCAGTTTTGGTCCCCTTACTACAGGATGGATATAGACTCATTAGAGAACATACAGAAAAGAATGACCAAAATGATTTACTGTGTAAGGAACCTCCCGTATGAAGATAGACTTAAAGCCTTAAATCTCCACTCTCTGGAGAGGCGTAGAATGAGGGGAGATATCATTGAAGTGTATAAGTGGATGACGGGCATAAACAAGGGAGACATTAATAAAGTACTGAGGGTGTCGAACCAGGTAAGAACCAGAAATAATGGATTTAAGTTGGATAAATTTAGATTTAGAAAGAACATAGGTAAGTACTGGTTTTCTAACAGAGTTGTAGATGCGTGGAACAGTCTTCCCAGTAGGGTGATAGAGGCTAGGACCTTGGGTAACTTTAAGAAGAGACTGGACAAATATATGAGCGGGAGAGGCTGGGTTTGATTAGTGTCATTGGGTACGGGAGTTAATTCTTGGGTAACTTTAGGTAGAGGTCGTTTTGATAAGGACCTGCCTCGCATGGGCCAGTAGGCCTGCTGCAGTGCTCCTCCATTCTTAAATTCTTATGTTCTAAGTTAATCTTGTCCCCCAGGATGCCACCCATAGTCTGCTAGCACCCAGTTACCTACTTACTGCTAGGTGAACAGTGACAGCAGGTGTAAGATGACACGCAATGTTTTACCCATGCCAGGGATTGATCCTGGACCATCATTGTGTAAGCTGAGGACGCTAACAACCAACATGTAAAAACTAAATGGTTTTTGATCACTTTCTCCAAGGTCTTCATTAACATTAAGAACATCTATCAATCTTCAACTTGTCGGTTTTCAAGCCATTTATCACATTCATCAATCCTCGCAAGAACATAAGAAGGAACACTGCAACAGGCCTACTGGCCCATGCAAGGCAGGTCCAAGTCACCTCCCGGCTTAAACCAATTACCCACCTAGTCAGGTCAGGTCACACCCACTTACGCAGCACCACATCTATTAGCACAAGCTAGTCAGGTCCAACTCACACCCACCCACATCTACTCATGTATTTATCTAACTTATTATTTAAAACTACACAACTTTTTAACCTGAATAACTGTACTCGGGAGTTTGTTCCACTCTTAATACGTCTTTCTCGAGATTGTCTAGGTCCCCTCAAGGAAGGTTCCTTGATGTTGGTGAGGGGCTCTTGATTTAAGGAATTGGATCTGTGCTCCAGTTCCCCGAATTAAGCCTGAATGCCTTCCACATCCCCCCCCCCAGGCGCTGTATAATCCTCCGGGTTTAGCGCTTCCCCCTTGATTATAATAATAATCGAGATTGTCTACACTCATAGGGAAGATTTCTGATACATGGGATCTGCCATTGTCATTTGTACGTTTTCCAGTTCATTTATATCTATTGTGTAATATGGTGACTAAAACTGTGCAGTATAATGTAAATGATGCCTAACCAAAGATATATACCGACATAATGAGAGGTATACACCTTACCTGGATAATAATAACGAGAGACTAAGTCACACCTCTGCCGCTCAGCTTTTAAACTTCACCATAACAATGAAGTCAACTCAAAAACTATCACATTTAATATTATTTTAAAAATTTTAAAAATTTATTTTAATATTACTACAACAAGAAAAATATTATAATATTATTTCAATATTAATTATTTATTTTTCACCCAAAGACGCTTTTTAATAATAAAAGTTTCCGAATCGAACAATAGACTCCTGGTGTATTGTTTAATTCCAGTTTGACTTGATAATAATAATAATCATATAATAATGATAATAATGATAATAATAATAATAATAATAATAATAATAATAATAATAATAATAATAATAATAATAATAATAATAATAATAATAATAACAGTGAATTTTAAAATAGTATAAAATACCGATATGTTGTAAGGTATTTTTTCTGAACCAAGAAACATATGCATCACTTAGGTATGACAATGACAATGACAAGCTTACTTTAGCATGATACATGTTTGTACAAGAGTGTTACAATCTGGTAAATATGCCATAAGCCCCTTTATATACAGCGCAATTCACACATACTTAAGACATTACCTCATCAAATTTAAATTCAAATGTCTATTTCTCTGTATTGATTACGATGTGTGGTTTACATATTATAAAATAATTATAAAATAAAATATTTATTACAAAGAATGCCACTAGTAGGCCTAGGTAGGCCTAGGCATTTCGGACAGACTAATACTATTTCTTACTGTATATTGACAAAGGTTATGAATCATACTGGTAAGATAAGATTTTCGTTCGGATTTTTAACCCCGGAGGATTAGCCACCCAGGATAACCCAAGAAAGTCAGTGCGTCATCGAGGACTGTCTAACTTATTTCCATTGGGGTCCTTAATCTTGTCCCCCAGGATGCGACCCACACCAGTCGACTAACACCCAGGTACCTATTTGCTGCTAGGTGAACAGGACAACAGGTGTAAGGAAACGTGTCGAAATGCTTCCACCCGCCGGGAATCGAACCCGGGCCCTCCGTGTGTGAAGCGGGAGCTTTAGCCACCAGGCCACCGGGCCTGGTATTATTAGTATTATTATATACTTCTACTGTCTTCCAGTTATGTCCTAGAATTTGTATTGATGAAGACACTGGTGGGCGAAACGTCTATAATAAAGATACGCAGATGTTGCATGTGTCTAATTTTCATCATAAGAACATAAGGATGGAGGAACACTGCGGAAGGCCTACTGGCCCATTAATAAGGCAATAACAGTGCAGTAATTTTACGTATGGTAATTAGCTGACTTACAATCAGTACAAATAACATAATATTCAACTAGTTCATGCAATATGGCTTTAGTAAGTTCAGTAGAGAATAACTACAGCTTTGATATAGTTTATAAGCAATACAGTAAGATAAGATTTCGCTCGGAGTTTTAACCCTGGAGTTTTTTTTTTTTTATTTTATTTATAACATACAATACATTAACAAAAGCATACAGTATGAGAGCATCGACAGACAATATAAATTCATCAGTTTCTATACACTGCAATATGCAGTAATATGTCAAATATATACACTTCATGCAGCTGATAGGTAAATACTGCCATATACATAATTCATTACTACAAAATATAACTATTCAAGTAATACAAAATAAAGAATCCTCTTACTCCTTCCCGATTGCTAATTTCAATATACACACAATAATTACATGCCGCAAAAAATGCAAGCAGTATAACCCCCCTCCCATTTTACCCCAGCTCATCAAAATGTACAGCATTTCACCGTTGTTTATTTAACTTATAAACTAACCATACTAAATTAAACTTAAGAACATATTATATTGAAAACAATAACAACTCTACAGTAGTGAAAATGCCAGCTGCTGTCCTAACATTATTTATATATACATATGTATATATATACATTATAAACTGAATTAGTTTACAATGGGAGTCAAATCCTATCTTTATTGCTGTCCCATGCAGCATTCTCAGACTTCTACTATTATACGCTACTACGATAGCCTTCAGCAGAAGGCATTAATTAACAAATATTAAATAACACTAAGAACGCATGAACTCAGCACTCCCATGCACATCCCAATTACACACAATCGTTCTCTGTTGCACTTATCACTCACCCACGCACATGCACACCAAACCAACATCTTTCGTTTGGCAAGCCCGTTTGGTACCCCCCTTTTTTATCGAATGCTTTACACAACAATCTAAACCCACTTCCCCCCCCCCTCACAACTCTAGCAACTCCCCAACAGTGATGGACCTGTAACCCTCAGTGAAATCTCCCTCCCATCTCCTCCCATAAATTTCCCGATTCCTATTCATTGTCCTACAAAAAAAACTCGCTAAAACTCGTTTCCTCGTCTCCCCATTATCCACCCCTCTCATTCCCCACGATATGTACACGAAATCCACCATGATATAAGCTATTCCCCGTGCCACATTCTCCCCCACCCCCCTATATCAAGACTCAGCGCTCTCAACACTGACACCCCAGTTCCTCCTATCCTCCTGACCACTTTCCCAAGCCATTCCCTCACACTCCCCAAATAATCGCAAAAGTATACCACGTGATAGGCTGTCTCCAACTCCTCACATAACCCACACCAACCCTCCTCTACGACACGTCTATTTTTGAGGACTGATCCAGTAGGCAAAATCCCGTGTAAAAATTTAAACATGATCTCTCGCACCCTGGGACCTAGCTTTAGTTTACCGAACAGACTCCATATAGCGCCCCATGCATACATCGGGAACAGCCCCTCAACTGGGGCCGTCTCCTCTACCCTCAATATTCGATATAATTTGTCTGGCTCGCGCACCCACAAAAGTGCCCTCAACAAAATCTCACACTCCCTCCATTCCCCACCCACATACATTCCCCTCAAAATATCATGCAACCTTTGCATGCATGTCCCCCTCTGTCCCCCTAATCTTTTCCACTCCCACCTGACGAAAATGCATTTCACCCTCCTTCCCAGGTCCAACAAACCTAAACCTCCCTTCCTCACCGGCAAAGTCACCACCTCCCTCTTCATCCATTCACATCCTGAGCCCCATAAGAACCTAAAAACACTTCTAAGGATACGAGTAATCTCAGCCCTCAGCAATGGAAAAACTGCTGCTACATACCATACCTTACTGTACAGCAATACATTAATAACAATCGCCCGTTGCAATAATGTCAAGTGATAAGGCCGTAACATCCCCAACCGATGTTCCACACGTTCCACCATTCTCAACGAATTCGCCTCCCTAGCCTCCCGTATGGTCGCTCCATACAAAATGCCACATATTAATAACTGCCCTTCCTGCCTTCTCACCACATCACAGTCCCAGTCAACTCTGTCTCTCCACTCCCCTAGCCCCATGATCTTTGTTTTCTCAATGTTTACCGTCATGCCTGTCGCCCCTCCAAACATGCCAACCACCCCTCCCAGCTCTCTCAATCTTGTTCCCTTCTGGACTAGGAGTGTCGTGTCATCCACGTAACCTACCACATGATGCCTAATCAAGCCCTCCCTCGACCCCTCCCCCGCACACACTCTGATCTCAACCAACCTATAAAATGGATCTTGCACACATGCAAATAATAACTGTGATAGCGGGCAACCCTGCCTCAAGCCCCTATCCATGTTCACCACACCTCCCACACATCCATTGATCTGAATTCTTGCTTTTGCCCCTTTACACAACGTTTCAACCCACCCCACAATCTCATCCCCAAAACCTTGTTTGCTAAGGATCTGTCTTAAACCCTCCCTTTCCACCTGATCATAAGCACCCTGCCAATCAATCGCCACCATACCCCCTCCTTCCCGCGTCCCCTCAAAACTCTCAACAAACCCCTTTAGAATTCCGTGCCCCATGACCATCGACCGTCCTGGCAACCCTAGTTGACCTTTTGAAACTACACGTCCCACTACACATTTTAACCTATTCCCCAAAATCTTCGCGAACAATTTATAGTCCGCACACATGAGAGTAATCGCCCTGTAATCCTTAAGTGTACTCTGCCCCTTACCCTTAGACACAAGCACAACGACCCCTGTACTTTGCGTCTCTCCCAGTTCTCCCCCATCTTTCATTCTATTGAACAGCATTACTAAAAAAAACCCTTAACAGATCCCAATGTTTTAAGTAAAATTCACTTGGTAGTCCATCAATACCTGGTGCTTTGCCTCTGCACATGTCTACAAGCACTCTCCATATCTCCCCCACTTCAATCTCACCACCCAAAGCTTCCCTGTCCTTTCTCCCCAGAGCTACAGGCTCTACAGCACACACCCCATCAAGATCCTCCCTATTAACTCCTTTACTTTTCCAATAATGCCCATACCACGCATCCGCGAACATACTCATCCCCTCCGTTGTTTTTAACACATGCCCCTCCCTAAAACCTTTCACCTCAGTGTGCACTTCCAAATCTGCTATTGTGGTCGCTGTCCTCCTCTGCTGTTGTCTCCTCAACACACATGCCAATGGCTTGTCCCCCCAAAGCACTTCCTCCACACCCGCCTGCACCCGCACCACATGAAATCTCTCCTCCTGCACCTCTCTTAACCTGCTCTTCAGATCATCTATTGCCTCTGTTTGGAATACCCCTCCCACCACTCCTTGCTCATGATAGTATCCTATTCTACTTTCCAAATAATTTGTTAATCCATACTTCAGTCGATTTATACGCTTCCCCTCACCCACGTAAAACCTACGAATCCTCTCCTTGGCCACACTGTCCCACCAACGTACAACATTATAAACCCTTTTTGCCTCCTCACCTAGCTTCCTCCACAACGAAGCAAACCCCACCTCCACTTCCTCATCCTCAAGGAGTCGTGTGTTTAATTTCCAGTAGCTTTCAAACCGTTTCACTAACGAATCCCATGCCACCCCCACCACCACTGCCCTGTGAACTGAATAAATTGCTTCTATAGTGTTAAAAGACTCTACTGAAACCCCTTGCGTTATATAGATCCTATCCAGTCTAGCTGTGTATTCCCTCCTTACATACGTATGTTGCACTTCACCTATTCCACCCCAAAATGCATCTCGTACCCCAATATCTCTACACAGATCTCGCAACACGTTTGAAAAATATCCCGCCCCTGCTGGCGTCACATCAAATCTCCGTATTATACAATTCCAGTCTCCCCCAATCAATGCAACCCTGGGCAGCGCTCTCAAGAAATACACTAGATCATCCCTTACAAATGCCGATTATACCCTCACATCGTTCTCCGCCGGAGCATACACTCCAACAAGGGACACACGTTCACGCATCCACCACCCGTCCACTCTCATTATTCTTCCCTCACCCCCCCCCAAACCTTTGCAAAACAAACGGGTTTGCCTCACGAATTAAAACACCTACTCCGCCTTTTAAACGTGTCGTTGGCATTACAAAAGCCCTATATCCATCCACCTCCAGCAATTTTCCTGCTTTCAAGTTATGCTCTTGTATAAAGGCAACATCTACCTTGTAACGATACAGCAGTCCTCGCATCCATACACACTTACCACTCTTACATAAACCATTAACATTAATTGTCATACACCTTAGGCCTGCTTACGTTTTCCACCCACTTTTCCCCACCACATTTTTCTGCTGTCCAGTAGCCTCATACACACCGTCCTTGGCACTCACCCCACCCTCTCCACTCCTAACCCCTTGCTGGCGTTTCTTTTTCTCTGTGCCTCTACACACACCTTCAATCCCCGCCTTTTTCCCTGGTCTTTGTGCTGGAGTGAGGACGTCATCCGAGTCAGACGTGACAGCTGCCCGCTTCCTCGACACTTCCTCTTCCGCCATGCTTGTCTCCTGACCTTCCTCATTGTGCACCTCCACCTCTATCACCTCATTCCCCTTCTCACTACTTGGCCAAGCCGACATTATATTCCTTTCTCCAGACCCGCATGCTTCCCCTTGTCCCGGTACCTGGTCTCCCGTCGTTACCTCTGTCAAGGCTTCCTCCGATTTAGGGAACATCTCCTGCAAAACTGTCTCAAGCACTACGTCAATTTCTACGTCATTCGGTACGTCCTTGTCCGCTTCGTGCATCACTCAATTGCTGAACTGCACCCTCATGCTCCACCTCATGTTGCATTTCCTCCACTTCCTCACTCCACAACCGATCACGCCTACGTCCATCCTGGCGGTTCTGATCAGTCACTGTAGGTCCTCGCCTCGAAATGTCACTCCTTGGTATTCCCTGGCCAGTCCTCCGCCGCACACATTCAGCCGCTATGTGATCATAACCATCACACAGTCTACAAGTTCTACGTTGGCCAGCGTAAGTTACAAGTATTTGTGTCTTAAATTCCTCTAAGAACACATACGAAGGTATAGGTTGCCTCAGAGTCATCTTTAGGCTAAAACTACCTTCTGGATAACCCACATAAGCCCCTGCCGTCCACTTGCCTTGTTGAGCTACGTGTACAGTTCCAAACTTCCCGAACACACTACGTAGGTCAGCTTCATTTGCCTCGAAAGGCACATTACGTAACTTTACATAAGTAAATTGACTCGAAACATCGACCATCTTTACCAGGATGTCCTCGTTAACCTCGATAGCAACATCCTGATAATGAGCAAGTAGATCCTCATACACCTGTGATGACAGCAGTTTCACGAACATTCGGTAGTTTCCATTTAAGGCTACACCGTAAAGGTCGCAATCCTCAATCCCATATGTCTCTCGAATAATCAGAGGCCACCTCTGGTGGCCTGGTGGTTAACGCTCTCGCTTCACACGGTGAGGGCCTGGGTTCGATTCCCAGCCAGAGTAGAAACATTGGACGTGTTTCTTTCCACCTGTTGTCTATGTTCCCCATCAGTAAAATGGGTACCTGGGTGTTAGTCGACTGGTGTGGGTCGCATCCTGGGACACTGACCTAAGAAGGCCTGGTCACAGACCGGGCCGCGGGGGCGTTGACCCCCGGAACTCTCTCCAGGTAAACAACGTCAACGCCGAATCTTGATTAATTGTACCTCTCAGTAATTCTATGCCGACAGTGTTAATTCTGCATCGCACCCCAACCACCATTGTGACAGCCTGGCTAGCACTTACGCCTGTCAGAAAGGAGTAGCAAACGTCCACCCTCACCGGCAGCTGGGCGAGGAATGACCCTGGAGGGTTAGCCACCCAAGATAACCTAAGGCAGTGCGTCATCGAGGACTGTCTGTCGGGTTGCGTGCAGACAACAGTAACAGCCTGTGTGATGAATAGTTTTGAAAACCGACAAGTTGAAGAATTGAGACACTTATGCAACACATGGGAATCTTTACTGAAGAAACGTTTCGGCACGCAGTGGCTTCATCAGTCCAATACAAAGTAGAAATGGGTAAGGAGAGTAGAAGTTTGAGGTAATCAGTCCCTCAACCTGGAATCGATGTGTTCAGTCCATCACTCTTGTAGAAAGTGCAGCATAGGGCCAGAGAGGTGGCTTATACTGCGGTGAGATGAGTTGAAGCAGGAGGAGGCGGGATCACAGTGGGACCTGCCACTAGTGTAAGTAGGTCGCTTGCCCAACCTTTGGACGACGACCTACTTACACTAGTGGCAGGTCCCACTGTGATTCCGCCTCCTCCTGCTTCAACTCATCTCACCGCAGTATATAAGCCACCTCTCTGGCCCTATGCTGCACTTCCTACAAGAGTGATGGACTGAACACATCGATTCCAGGTTGAGGGACTGATTGCCTCAAACTTCTACTCTCCTTACCCATTTCTACTTTGTATTGGACTGATGAAGCCACTGCATGGCGAAACGTTTCTTCAATAAAGATTCCCATGTGTTGCATAAGTGTCTCAATTCTTCAGTAACAGCCTGGTTGACCAGGACTTGATCCATCATGAGGCCTCATCACAGACCGGGCCGCGGGGGCCTTGACCCCCAAAACCCTCTCCAGGTATTAGGGTCCTCAATCTTGTCCCCCAGGATGCGACCCACACCAGTCGACTAGCACACCCAGGTACCTACTAGCTGATACGTGAACAGGACAACAGGTGTAAGGAAACGTATCGAAATGTTTTCACCCCACTGGGAATCGAACCCGGGCCCTCCATGTGTGAAGCAAGAGCTTTGCCAGCCAGGCCACGGGGCCTCCTATTACAATTTAGCACAAATTAAAACAATGAAGTTCAAAGAATTTTAAAAGAGGTTCAGACATGTATGCGCGGAGCCCCAGACCCACAAAATGTGATCAGTCACAAGGGAGCCTTCACCAAACTGAACTTCAATAACAAGAACATAAAGTGGGACCAAGTAAATCAAGTCCTAAATGATATAAGCTGCGAAGATAGACTAAGCAACATGGACTCCAAACTATGCCTAGAACAGATTAACTCTGTGGCACTCGATGTATACTCAAAGCTTATTCCTTTAAGAAAAAGGAGGGGAACATGTAAACTAGAAAGAGAAAGGCGCTCCCTTTATAGGCGAAGGCAAAGAATAACAGAGCGGCTAAAAGAGGCAAATATATCTGCAATACGTAAGGAGGCACTGGTCAGAGAAATAGTAAACATCGAACTGAAGCTAAAGGAATCCTACAGGAGTCAAGAATCGAGGGAACAACTGAAAGTCATAACTGAAATCGAAAGAAACCCAAAGTATTTATTCTCTTATGCCAAATCAAAGTCGAGAAAAACATCCAGTATTGGGCCTCTACTTAAACAAGATGGGTCCTACACAGATGACAGCAAGGAAATGAGTGAGCTACTTAAGTCCCACTAACCAGACTGAGAGTCGAAGACCTAAATGATTTTTTATGAGAGTGACACAGAATTTGGTAGACACAAACCTATTTGATATTATCATGATGCCAAATAACTTCAAAAAGGCAATAAATGACATGCCCATGCACTCTGCCCCAGGCCCAGACTCATGGAACTCCGTGTTCATCAAGAACTGCAAGAAGCCCCTGTCATGTGCTTTTAACATCCTGTGGAGAGGGAGCATGGACACTGGGATCGTCCCACAGTTACTAAAAACAACAGACATAGCCCCACTCCACAAAGCGGACAGTTAAGCAATAGCAGAGAACTACAGACCGAGAGTGCTAACGTCCCATATCATAAAAATCTTTGAAAGGGTTCTAAGAAGCAAGATCGCCCCCCATCTAGATATCCATCAGTTACACAACCCAGGGCAACATGGGTTTAGAGCAGGTCGCTTTTGTCTGTCCAAACTACTGGACCATTATGATAAGGTCCTGGATGCTCTAGAAGACAAACAGAATACAGATGTAGTTGTGGAAAATATTTTAATTTTCCGAAGCTATAGTGCCTAATAGGTGTTTAATGTGTCGATATGAGTCAAAAATGTATTTGACAATAGGATAGAACCAAGAGTTCCCTTTGCGCATGCGCGGATGTGCAGGGGTATAGGTCGAACTGGGGCATGAGAGGCGGGTGTGTTTTGAATGTAGCGATAGGCGGGAGTGTTTTGAATGTAGTGAGGAGGCTGGGAAAGCATGGAACCAGGAAATTGGCGTTAACGGCGGCCTAAGGATTAATATAGGCCTCATTTCATAATAGGAAGTGTCGTAACTGTTCCTGGTGGAGAGTGAGGGAACGTGATTTACAGGACCACCGTAATAGAGTGGTAAAATGAGTGAATAAGGGTAGGACCGGGTGACTGGCGTGTCGCCATGGACTGTGTCCTGGGGAAAATTACCCTTGGTTTAATCATCACTCATCAGTCTCAGATCTTAATGGAGTGATCTCTAATGTGTATAATAATTATGAGACATTAAATCGTCTTGTAAATTGTAATGTAATTAATGATAATAACGCTAAGTTAAGAGAATGCGTGAAGTGAAATAAGTCGCCTTGCTCCGAGTGAACACGCTAGACCACGTTGTTCCCGTCACGAGGAAAGTGAAGTTCATTGAGTCACGACTTCTAAACCAGGACAAACCAACGGATACCTCGTCCTGCTGGGATAAGAACCGTGTCGGTGTAGCAGGACATCGAAATGAGATGGTGAATGGAGGAAATAAGGAGTATCAATCACCCACAGTTAAGTAACTCTTCTAGTTATAGCAGACTGATACTGGCCAGTTAGGTATGTTATAATTGGATAGGTTATGAGTGATCCAGCTACATCAAGTGACCACCAGAGAATATCTGGTAAGTGGTGAGATTATGTACAAGTGTTTTTCCTTGATGGATATATACATGTGTAGCCTACCCCTCTCCCCTTCATTCAGTTTACCTGGAGTTTACCTGGAGAGAGTTCCGGGGGTCAACGCCCCCGCGGCCCGGTCTGAGACCAGGCCTCCTGGTGGATCAGAGCCTGATCAACCATATAATCTATACAGTCCACAATTAATTAGTAGCGCCGTACTTGAGGGTGCTACCCAATTTATACTGGTCTCGGATAGATATGGATAAGATTGTGAGGGTCGAGGGGTGTGGAAATTTATTTGGTCCAAATAGTTCCACAGCTCAGATCCAGCATGGCCGTCTGGTCGTCTGAGCCGAGCGGCCCTTAAACCCTCCCAAACAAGGCATTCTCTGGTTGGCGGTTGTTGGTAAGCTTATTTAATTTATAGATTTACTCTTCAGGGAAGGAGTAGGTAGTTTTACTGGTAGTACACTAATATTAGGTTTACTAAGGCATCTGTAGATAATGATAAAGTAGACCTAAGACCTTAACATAGGTAGTAATAGGCCGATAATGTAGGCAAACACTAGGATAAGTTAGCTAGGGAGAACTGGCAGCCCTAGGTTGAATGGCGGGGCGCAGGTCACAAAGACAGAATAGCGTCCT
This sequence comes from Cherax quadricarinatus, assembly GCF_038502225.1. NCBI lineage: Eukaryota > Metazoa > Arthropoda > Malacostraca > Decapoda > Parastacidae > Cherax > Cherax quadricarinatus. Next base: position 25,913,085 of record NC_091345.1, read on the forward strand.
TCTTACGATAGACACCGACTGGACAAGACGTGCCGTGAACAGCAGACGGCGCCCCCATGTGTCTTCACATCTGAGACCTGGGGAAATCTGGTAGAGGCACCTCGATGTACCGTAGATGATCTCCTCCATCAGCCCATACAGTAAGACGAGATATTCACCTTTTCCCGTAGGTTCTGGCCAGTGTCTTAGGAGATTGTGGGTTGAGTTAACTGAGGGCTCGGCGTGCTACAGAGAGAGCATGCCCAGTAAGTACCAGTGTCTCAGAGCCGTCTGAAGCTAGTGTCTAAGTCTGCATAGTTATACTAGGGGATACATACCCTCTGGGATATAGGAATTTCTGAGGTGCAGGCAGGACACTAATTACGATTGAATATTGCAGGAATTAATGCTCCCGGTTGCACGTGGTTTCCAAGGGGAAGTCCAAAGGGGCTAAAGCTAGGCTTAGTAAGTTGAAGATCAGGATATATGCTGCAACACCAAGTAAGTTAGTCCTTTATACGTGCATGCAGGCGAGGTTTCTTGCAATAACAATCATTTGTGAAAATCTGTTCTATAAGCCACTTGTGAGGCTGAGGTACCCACCTCAGAGCTCGGTGTCAACAGAGTTTGCCAGGGTAGGCGACTCACTTGGAGGCAGTCCACACAAATTTTCACAAAAGTGGTCCTTCGAAAACCGGATGTGGAATAGCTAGGTTAAGCTATCATAGCTAGGCCACAGTTAGGAACCAGTTTTACAGAGTTAGGTTAAGCTATCATAGCTAGGCCACAGTTAAGAACCAGTTTTACAGGTTAGGTTAAGCTATCATAGCTAGGCCACAGTTAGGAACCAGTTTAAAAAAGTTAGGTTAAGTTAGCACACCTAGGTCAAAGTTACACAGAGGCTAGGCCAAGCTGACTATACACAGAAGTTGTTATTTGCAGTAATTTACAGGCAGGCCAGGTAGGCTAGAGAAGCTTGTGAATTTAATTATTTACAGTGATTACAAGTAATCCAGAGTAGGAGACTTGTGTGTTAATTACTTACAGTGGATTTGCAAGGTAGCCACAGTTAGGCTAGGCTTGTGCAATATTTACAAAAGGTTATAGTAGCTAGGACAGATTTAACCTAGTTATTATTTACAGGGAGTTATAAAGCCAGGTTTTAGTTATAGCACACTAGCTAGGTTAGGATTTACCTTATCCAACCATCCACGCTAGACAGAGTAAGCTGGGCACAGGCCAAGCTGGTTACATACATTATTCATTTACTGTTTCACAAGTTGAATTGTTGAATTTACTTGTGTTAACCAAGTGATTTTAATTTGTATACTGCACTTTTATTGTGATTTTCATCATCTTTGATTCATGTTAATGTGGGATTTGTGAATTATACCTGAGACTAGGTTAAGTCCTGTAATTATTTGCTGGCATTGTACAGTTAAGTGCTAGATTAAGCTTTCACATCGATACACATTTTTGATTGGGATTTGAGAGCTAACAGTGTACATTTTTGATTCAGAGTAGAGTCAATATAATAAAGGGAATTGTTAAGCTTGTTGAGAAGCCTTGAGACTCGTTCATTCTCACCTAATACCGTTTGTGCTGTGGGGTGGGCTAATTGAAATACAAATTAGCACCGTGATCTTAACTAAACCGCAACTATGGTAGGTGAAGATGCAGTACCAGCTGTCCCAGCTCTAAGTCAATTAAAGCGGTCTATGGGAGCCTATAAGGGGCGCCTGAGCAAAGCATGTGAGGAGTGTCGTATGGTCAGGCAAGATCAGGACGTAGACTGGGAGGAACTAGAGAGTTGCCTGAAACCTTTGGAGCAAAGACTGGAGGCCTTTGAGAGATCATTTATCCTTTATGAGACAGAGGCCTATACTACAGGTGAGTCTGAATATACAGTCGAAGTAGCACGGACAGACTATGACGAACGAAGGGCAGAGTGTAAAGCAGAGATGAGACTCTGCAGGCAGTTAATAAAGACTTTGAAGGCCGGTACAGCAGGGGCAGCAAATGTTTCAAGGAACACGAACAACAGCACGCCTGTTAATGTGTTGCCCAGATTGCCCCAGTTGAATTTACCAACGTTTGACGGAACCTTAACAGAGTACATTGCTTTCTGGGATCAGTTTAGAGCCCAGATAGATGACAGAAATGATTTGTCAGATGCCGTCAAGTTGCAGTATTTGCGGTCGCAGCTCAAGGGTAAAGCCTTAGATCTGGTCCGGCACTACCCGATTACTGACACTAATTACCAACATGCCAAAGACCAATTAGAAGACATGTTTGGCAACACTGAGGAGATAAAGGTAGCTATACTTTATCGGTTGTTGGATCTAGAGGCTTGCCGACATGACCGTCAAAGTCTAGAGAAGTTCCGTATTGAGTTATGAGCTTGACCAATAGTTTCAGAGATTTGCATGATGAGAATGATTCAAAATGGTTCCTTAGCCAGGTGATTCAGAGGAAACTGGCTAGCACGACAGTGCATGAGTTACACTTAAAATATCGGACGAATAGGTTCACGATAAACCAAATTATTGAAGGGGTAGGGGATCTCATATCTCACCTGAGCATAGGTCAGGGGGAGAAATTACCTACCAAGGAGAAGTCGGTCGACTTCCCCAGACATTCGAGAGATAGACCTAAACCACCTCCCACTAAAGTAGGCACGTATTATGCCCAGGGCGAGTCCTCCACCCACAGGGCCAAGGGAGAAGCCACTAAAGCGGCCAGTATGAGACGGTGCGTGTTTTGTGATGAAGAACACGCTAGTTCAGGGTGTTCAAGCTTCACCACCTATAACCAAAGGGTTCAACGGCTAAGAGAGTTGAGACTTTGTTTCAAGTGTTGTGGAGAACATTTTGCCAGGGACTGTAACACCATGCTCAGGGAGTGTCGGGGCTGCCGGAAGGGAAAGCACCACAGTGCACTGTGTCCTAATGATGCCGGATTAGCACAAGTTAAGGAGAGCAAACCGCAAGAAAGGGCGGAGAGCAAGAACAAGTCAGAAGTAGCGATGAGTGTGGTGAGTACGGCACCGAGAATTTGTTCTGGTGAGCAGTTTCAAGGCTCGGTGGCCTTGCCCACCATAATGGCGGTGGTCGCGAACGGGAAGAAGTCTGAAACAACCCGTTTGTTCTTCGACAGTGGGGCACAGAGATCCTTCATAGCGGAGAGTCTAGCAACTAGGTTGAAGCTGGAGACAGTTGGTAAAGTTGACATGAAGGTGGAAGGGTTTGGTGGGGAAGTCCCACGCAGGTCTTATCCAGTAGTCAATGTGACGGTCAGGTTAGCCGGGCATCGACGGGAAATTTCAGCCTTGATGGTGAAGAGGCTGCCCAATATCATTACCACTAGGGGACTGGCTGCAGCAGTCAAACGTTTGAGGGAGTTGGGTGTGAAGCTAGCGGAACCAGACATTGCTACAGACAATGTTAGTAATGTAGGCATCTTGGTAGGAGGGGATTACCTAGACGAGTTCGTGTCTACGAGAAGGGTTATCAAGGAGGGTGTGGGCCTGTACAGGACTCCAGCGGGGTACATCGTAGGAGGCAGAGTACCAGCTCACTTCCCTGCGACCCCGGGAAAGGAGGGCTCTGGTATTACAGCGACTGAGGCTGTACTGGTGATGCGGATTGGTGTGCACGAAGGCCTGTCAGAGGCGCAAGTTGGCATATCCGACAGTGAGCCGGTCCATAAACTATGGGACCTGGATGTAGTAGGGATTAAAGGTGACCAGCCGCCCCCCGAACACGAAGAGACGTATCGAGATTACTTGAACCATGTGCAGTTCAGGGACGGACAGTATTGGGTGCGACTCCCATGGAAACCGGGCCACCCAACGCTGCCCACTAATTTCAAGAGGGCACGTGGTCAGTTGAATTCATTGGTGAACAGCCTGACCAAGAAGGGTCTGGTGGGGAAATATGATGATATTATTAAGGAACAGCTGGCCCTTGGGTTCATCGAGAAAGTGCCCAATGCCAGCCCTGGGGAAAACACCCATTATCTTCCACACATGGCAGTCACCAAGGAGTCGGTAACCACTCCCATCAGAGTAGTCTTCAACTGCAGCTCGCAGGCGAGTCCCCGAGAGCCATCGTTGAACGACTGTCTGCTCACAGGGCCCTCCCTGACGCAGAAATTAGCAGATGTGTTGTTGAGATTCAGGACGGAACAGTACGCCTATGCGGCAGACATTAGCAAAGCCTTCCTACGTATTGGGTTGCAGCCACAGGACAGGGACTACACAAGATTCTTGTGGTTGGCTAACAGGGAGGTGCCCAAGCAAGGGTATGATATCTATAGATTCAGAGCAGTGTTGTTTGGTGCCACTAGTTCACCATTCTTATTACAAGCTACCATACACTACCACCTTGTGAACTGTAATAGCCCACTTAAAGAATTACTGAAGACCCTATTTTATGTAGACAACATGCAGGGTACCACCTCAGATGAAAGGCTGTTGATGGACATTTACCGAGAGTCTAATCAGGAGATGCTCTCGGCTAACATGCCATTGAGAGAATGGGTGACAAACAATCCAACGTTGCGGGGCATGGTGGAACGTGACTATACTGGCTACTCAGTGCCTGAGGTAACATCGGTGTTGGGACTGGAGTGGGAAATCAAGGAAGACAGACTTAGGCTAAAGAGGAAGCCTGATGGGGAAGGGAAGCTGACCAGGAGGTCTTTGCTGAGCAAAGTGCAGACTGCCTTCGATCCTTTGGGTTTGTTGACACCCATCACCATTCGAGGGAGGATGCTAGTGCAACAGACCTGGGAGCTGAACCTAGGTTGGGACGACCCACTGCCAGAAACAGTCTGCCAGGAGTGGGATCTGGTTAGCAAAGACCTAGCGGAATTGCACGAGTTCACATTCCCCAGGTCCATCGGGTGCACCGGGCGGGATTATGACTTGCACGTCTTCTGTGATGCCTCCTCCAGGGCCTATGGGGCAGTAGCGTATTTGGTGGCCGGGGACCAAGTCAATCTGGTCACCAGTCGTGCGCGGGTGACACCCCTGAAGGATTGCTCGATCCCAAAGCTAGAGCTCACGGCGATGTTGCTGGGAGCAAGACTGGGTAAGTACGTAGAGGAGGTGTTGAGTAATCTGAGGGTGACACACACCTATGTATGGACAGACTCGGAGGTGGCCTTACAGTGGGTCCAGAATGACAGGTCTAAGCTCCCCTATGTCAGGAATCGGGTAAAGGAGATACGGGAACTACAGTCAACGTCAACAATTCTGTATGTGCCTACAGATCAAAACCCAGCCGACCTGATAAGCCGAGGGGTGACACACAGAAAGCTGAGTAAAAGCGAGATTTGGTTCAAAGGCCCAGACTGGTTACCGGCAAGGGATTGCTGGCCGGAGCAGAAATTCGTGGAGACAACCAGCAGCATAGTACACTTTGCGGGGGAACACGACACTGAATTATTTGACCCCAGGCGCTACTCCTCGTGGAGAAAACTTATAGGAGTCACGGAAATGGTATTTCGATTTGTGAGGAAGCTGCATGACAAGGTAAGCCAAGGTCGACAGTTGTCTCTCGTGGGTCCCAGAGAATATTGGATAAGGCAGTACCAAAGGGAGAGGTTTCCAGGAGTGCTGGAAGTACTTGCGACCAGGCAGCAGGTTATGGCGTCAGGACGCGTGTCCAACGATGACGACTCAGGGAACAGCAAATTGGTTCACTCATTGGGATTGTTCCTAGATCATGCGGGGCTAATAAGATGCAGGGGAAGAATACAAAACTCTGAGCTCAGCTATGGGGCCAAACATCCCGTGCTACTGGGAAAGGAGGGATGGGCGACAGAGCTATTGATACAAGATGCCCATCAGAGGACCTTACATGGGGGGTTTGGAGATACCCTCACCTGCCTACGTCAGAATTACTGGGTATTGAAGGGTCGAGCTGCCGTCAAAAGGGTGCTAAAGAGTTGCACGGTCTGCCGGCGGTACGATGGGAGGACCCTACCATACCCAGGTCCACCACCGCTGCCTCAGGAGCGGGTACATAGTGACAGGCCCTTTGAGACTGTGGGAATAGACTATACTGGGGCTATCACATTGAAGAACCCAGGAGACGATAAGGAGGGCCCTCAGAAAGTATATGTCTGCCTGTTTACTTGTGCCACTACTCGAGCGGTGCATTTGGAGTTGGCAGAAGATATGACAACAGAGACTTTCGTGAAGTTGTTCAGGAGGTTTACTGCCAGATTCTCGTGCCCGCGATTGATTATCTCGGACAATGGCACAAGCTTTAGGGCGGCCGATAAAGTTTTCAGGAATCTTAGGGACAACGGAGAAGTACGAGAACACCTGAAGAGAATAGAGTGCGAGTGGAGGTTCATAGCTCCCAGGGCGCCCTGGCAAGGGGGATTCTATGAACGCATGGTGGGCACAGTCAAAAGGTGCATTCGGAAGGTCTTGCACGGCAGGAGGGTGAGCTTTGATGAACTGAGGACAGTGTTAGTTGAGATAGAGGCAAGAGTTAATAACAGGCCTCTGACCTACGTACAAAATGGGATTGACGAGCAAGAAGCTCTCACCCCCAATCACATGCTGTTTGGAAGAAGGATTGAGCCCTTCCCCGCAATTTTGAGTCAGTCTTCCAAGGAGCTGGATTATTATGGGCCAGATGGTCCCCCCATCAATGAAGAACTGCACAGGAGTCACAACAGACTGGTGAACATCCTGGACAAATGGAACCAGGTGTGGCGCAGGGATTACTTGACAACCTTGCGGGAACATTTCTATGGTGCCGACCCCGAGGCAAATAAGATGATGCTAAGTGAAGGGGACCTGGTGCTAGTAGAATCCGAGGCGCCCAGGGCATACTGGCCTCTTGGCCTGGTAGTGTCAACCCACCCAGACAAGGCTGGGCGGTTGAGAATGGTGAAAGTGAGAATGAACGGTGTCGAGACTATAAGACCCATCAACAGGCTTTTGCCTCTCGAGGTCCACACGGTGGGAATGGGACATGAGAAATCAGACCAGAGGTTGAGAGAGCTGAGCGGCCGGACGACCCGTCGAACGGTGCTCAAGTCCAGGGCCCACTGGGGGGGCCTGCGGGAGGCAGACTTGATCTAGACTTAGCGCCTACCTTCGCCGGCGGGAGGATGTGGAAATTTATTTGGTCCAAATAGTTCCACAGCTCAGATCCAGCATGGCCGTCTGGTCGGCTGAGCCGAGCGGCCCTTAAAACCCTCCCAAACAAGGCATTCTCTGGTTGGCGGTTGTTGGTAAGCTTATTTAATTTATAGATTTACTCTTCAGGGAAGGAGTAGGTAGTTTTACTGGTAGTACACTAATATTAGATTTACTAAGGCATCTGTAGATAATGATAAAGTAGACCTAAGACCTTAACATAGGTAGTAATAGGCCGATAATATAGGCAAACACTAGGATAAGTTAGCTAGGGAGAACTGGCAGCCCTAGCTTGAATGGCGGGGCGCAGGTCACAAAGACAGAATAGCGTCCTTCTTACGATAGACACCGACTGGACAAGACGTGCCGTGAACAGCAGATGGCGCCCCCACGTGTCTTCACATCTGAGACCTGGGGAAATCTGGTAGAGACACCTCGATGTACCGTAGATGATCTCCTCCATCAGCCCATACAGTAAGATGAGATATTCACCTTTTCCCGCAGGTTCTGGCCAGTGTCTTAGGAGATTGTGGGTTGAGTTAACTGAGGGCTCGGCATGCTACAGAGAGAGCATGCCCAGTAAGTACCAGTGTCTCAGAGCCGTCTGAAGCTAGTGTCTGAGTCTGCATAGTTATACTAGGGGAAACATACCCTCTTGGATATAGGAATTTCTGAGGTGCAGGCAGGACACTAATTACGATTGAATATTGCAGGAATTAATGCTCCCGGTTGCACGTGGTTTCCAAGGGGAAGTCCAAAGGGGCTAAAGCTAGGCTTAGTAAGTTGAAGATCAGGATATATGCTGCAACACCAAGTAAGTTAGTCCTTTATATGTGCATGCAGGCGAGGTTTCTTGCAATAACAATCATTTGTGAAAATCTGTTCTATAAGCCACTTGTGAGGCTGAGGTACCCACCTCAGAGCTTGGTGTCAACAGAGTTTGCCAGGGTAGGCGACTCACTTGGAGGCAGTCCACACAAATTTTCACAAGGGGCCACCTGCAGTGATCAGAGGTGGTTAAGTTTTCTCACATGTCTACATGGGTGACTATGGTAAACAATATCGTTGTTGTCTTCCAAGGAGATTACTCGGATGGCTAATGTAACTCCTATTTTTAAAACAGGGGACAAGTCGTTACCGTCAAATTACCGCCCAATAAGCCTGACCTCAATTGTAGGCAAATTACTTGAGTCAATTATAGCTGAGATTATAAGAAGCCATCTCGATAAGCATAGCTTGATTAATGATACTCAGCATGGATTCACAAGAGGCCGGTCTTGTCTAACTAATTTATTAACTTTCTTCAGTAAAGCTTTTGAGGCTGTTGACCACAATAAAGAATTTGATATTATTTACTTAGATTTTAGTAAGGCTTTTGATAGAGTTCTGCACCATAGACTGTTAAAGAAAGTGGCAGCTCATGGCATTGGGGGAAAAGTGCTCTCGTGGATCGAGTCATGGCTCACTGACAGGAAGCAGAGAGTGTCCATAAATGGGGTTAAATCCGAGTGGGGATCTGTAACAAGTGGCGTTCCACAGGGATCAGTCTTGGGCCCGTTGTTGTTTATAATATATATCAATGATCTTGATGAGGGAATTACTAGTGATATGAGCAAATTCGCCGATGACACAAAGATAGGTAGGATAATTGATTCAAACGTAGATGTTATGGAACTTCAGGAGGATTTAAACAAACTCTATTCTTGGTCAGAAAAGTGGCAGATGCAGTTCAATGTAGATAAATGCAAGGTTCTGAAGCTTGGAAGTGCCCATAACCCTAGTACTTATAAGTTAAATGATGTAGAACTTAGCCATACAGATTGCGAAAAGGACTTGGGGGTTATGGTGAGCAGCAACCTTAAACCAAGACAGCAATGCCTAAGCGTACGTAATAAGGCAAATAGATTACTGGGATTTATATCAAGAAGTGTAAGCAACAGAGGTCCAGAGGTCATACTGCAGCTTTATACATCATTAGTAAGGCCTCACCTAGATTATGCAGCTCATTTCTGGTCTCCGTATTACAAAATGGACATAAATTCGTTAGAAAACATTCAGCGTAGGATGACTAAATTAATACATAGCATTAGAAATCTTCCTTATGAAGAAAGATTGAAGACTCTTAAGTTACATTCACTTGTTAGACGAAGAATGAGGGGAGACCTGATCGAAGTGTATAAGTGGAAGATAGGTATTAATAAAGGGGATATTAATAAGGTCTTGAGGATGTCTCTCCAAGAGAGAACCCGCAGTAATGGATTTAAATTAGATAAGTTTAGATTTAGAAAGGACATAGGAAAGTATTGGTTTGGAAATAGGGTAGTTGATGAGTGGAACAGTCTACCTAGTTGGGTTATTGAGGCTGGGACTTTGGGTAGTTTCAAATCTAGGTTGGATAAGTACATGAGTGGGAGGGGTTGGATTTGAGTGGGACTTTCACATCAGAGCTTATTTCTTGGGTGGCATTGAAAACTGGGTTGGGCAAATGTTTTGTTAGTGGGATGAATTGTAAAGGACCTGCCTAGTATGGGCCAGCGGGCCTCCTGCAGTGTTCCTCCTTTCTTATGTTCTTATGTTCTTATGCATGTAATGTTGAGGTATGTACAAGTAATCACTCATATAAAATTTTCCACATCTGACCGCTGGTCCTTCCTGAACCGGATGCAATCAGTGAAAAAATTAATTGAATTAATTACTTAATAATTAAGTGACTGATTGAAGGAAGTGGGTGTAGGGTACACAAGTTTAATCGATCGTGTGGTGGATGATAATTAACCCAATTAATTGCTAGCACATGTGTGGCTAGGATTTATACAAGAGTAAAGTGCAAGAATTACTCTTATAAGGCGCCTACTTAAGTTGTATAATCAGTGATTAATAATTCTCTAACCATGACTGGATCTGATGGAGTTAATGTGGCTGACAAGTCCGTGAATTTTAGAGTAATGAAAGCATCATTACAGGCTATTAAAGGCCATGTGACGAAGGCATTTGATTTAATGAATCAAAGAATCATGAACCCTAATGAATTAAAGTTATATTTAGATGTTTTAGAGAGTAGATTTGATTGGTACAAATTGTGGTTTAAAGACTGTGAAAGAGATCTGCTGGAGAATTGTGCAGATGGAATGGAAATGAATGTTTTAATTAATCAACATTACGAATTGGAAGAAAAACTGTCTTGTAAAAGTAAGGCTTTGAATAAATTAAAGGGTGTAAGCCAGGCAGTTGGTCAACCTATTAATGCAAAGGGTGGGTTTGCCAAAACCTCCAGAGTACGGTCTGGAGGAAATCAGACTAGGTCGGCAGGAATTAATTGTTCAATTGCAGACCAATCAGCCAAACAGTTCTAAGGATATAACACATAATGACTCTGAAGTATCTGTCAAGTCTCAAAAGGGAAAAATAATCCCAGTGGTAATAATCATAGTTAAGAGTTAAATAGGCACATATCAAGTCAGGAATCAGTAATAGTGGTTCCTAACATCAAGGTAAGAGGAATAAGTACCTCAGTAAGGGTAACCCAGTTAATAAGAGGTCAGGCAAGGAAAAGAGAGACTGCCTCTTCTGCCAGGGTACTCATTTCACTAAAAATTGTACTGCCTATAATTCATGGGATATTAAAGTGGAGAGGATGAAAGAACTTGACAGATTTATCAGATGTCTAGACAATCATAATGTAAGGGATTGTCATACCAAATTGAACATTTGCTATCAATGCAACAAGAGAAGGCACCATACAGTTATGTACTCACCTATTTGTGGTTGCAGGGGTCGAGTCCTAGCTCCTGGTCCCACCTCTTCACCGGTTGCAGGGTTGTATGTGATTCTTATAATAATGGTGACAATAATGATAATGTTAATAACCCTGACACTACCGTGACTGATGTAAAGGCTGCAGCTAATGGCAATAATGATGGCCTAGCTGAGGTAGCCTTGCCGGTGTTGGATGTAATAATTCAGGATAAAGGGCATAAATCCAAAACCATGCGGCGTCACTCTCCTCAACCCTGGTACGGGCCATGTAATATATGGCAGACTACCGCCTAGTAATAATGACTAGAAGTAGTGAATACAGTCACGGTGTCTTACTCATAAAAGGTCAACCCAGTACAAGTATTCCTCTATCGAGAATGATGTTGAACCAGTCTAATTTGTGGGAGCTGGACAGCATAGGGATTAATATAAATGAGGAAAGTCCAAATGATTCCTTTACTCAGGAACAATACCTGAAGGATGTTAAATTTGAATCTGGACATTACTGGGTGCGACTTCCGTGGAAGCTCGACCGTCCAGAATTACCTACTAATTATAGGATGGCGTATGGACAGTTAAAGGGCCCAGCTCTGCGAACTGAGCAAGACACCAAAATTGTTGACTGCTTATAATGATATAATTAATAAACAGTTAAATAATAAATTGTTCTTACTTCAGGCGACGATAAATGCACACCTTAAGTGCACAGGTGGTCCACTGAGCGAAGTTTACCTGGAGTTTACCTGGAGAGAGTTCCGGGGGTCAACGCCCCCGCGGCCCGGTCTGAGACCAGGCCTCCTGGTGGATCAGAGCCTGATCAACCAGGCTGTTGCTGCTGGCTGCACGCAAACCAACATACGAGCCACAGCCCGGCTGATCCGGAACTGACTTTAGGTGCTTGTCCAGTGCCAGCTTGAAGACTGCCAGGGGTCTGTTGGTAATCCCCCTTATGTGTGCTGGGAGGCAGTTGAACAGTCTCGGGCCCCTGACACTTATTGTATGGTCTCTTAACGTGCTAGTGACACCCCTGCTTTTCATTGGGGGGATGGTGCATCGTCTGCCAAGTCTTTTGCTTTCGTAGTGGGTGATTTTCGTGTGCAAGTTCGGTACTAGTCCCTCTAGGATTTTCCAGGTGTATATAATCATGTATCTCTCCCTCCTGCATTCCAGGGAATACAGGTTTAGGAACCTCAAGCGCTCCCAATAATTGAGGTGTTTTATCTCTGTTATGCGCGCCGTGAAAGTTCTCTGTACATTTTCTAGGTCGGCAATTTCACCTGCCTTGAAAGGTGCTGTTAGTGTGCAGCAATATTCCAGCCTAGATAGAACAAGTGACCTGAAGAGTGTCATCATGGGCTTGGCCTCCCTAGTTTTGAAGGTTCTCATTATCCATCCTGTCATTTTTCTAGCAGATGCGATTGATACAATGTTATGGTCCTTGAAGGTGAGATCCTCCGACATGATCACTTCCAGGTCTTTGACGTTGGTGTTTCGCTCTATTTTGTGGCCAGAATTTGTTTTGTACTCTGATGAAGATTTAATTTCCTCATGTTTACCATATCTGAGTAATTGAAATTTCTCATCGTTGAACTTGATATTGTTTTCTGCAGCCCACTGAAAGATTTGGTTGATGTCTGCCTGGAGCTTTGCAGTGTCTGCAATGGAAGACACTGTCATGCAGATTCGGGTGTCATCTGCAAAGGAAGACACGGTGCTGTGGCTGACATCCTTGTCTATGTCGGATATAAGGATGAGGAACAAGATGGGAGCGAGTACTGTGCCTTGTGGAACAGAGCTTTTCACCGTAGCTGCCTCGGACTTTACTCTGTTGACGACTACTCTCTGTGTTCTGTTAGTGAGGAAATTATAGATCCATCGACCGACTTTTCCTGTTATTCCTTTAGCACGCATTTTGTGCGCTATTACGCCATGGTCACACTTGTCGAAGGCTTTTGCAAAGTCTGTATATATTACATCTGCATTCCTTTTGTCTTCTAGTGCATTTAGGACCTTGTCGTAGTGGTCCAATAGTTGAGACAGACAGGAGCGACCTGTTCTAAACCCATGTTGCCCTGGGTTGTGTAACTGATGGGTTTCTAGATGCGTGGTGATCTTGCTTCTTAGGACCCTTTCAAAGATTTTTATGATATGGGATGTTAGTGCTATTGGTCTGTAGTTCTTTGCTGTTGCTTTACTGCCCCCTTTGTGGAGTGGGGCTATGTCTGTTGTTTTTAGTAACTGTGGGACGACCCCCGTGTCCATGCTCCCTCTCCATTGGATGGAAAAGGCTCGTGATAGGGGCTTCTTGCAGTTCTTGATGAACACAGAGTTCCATGAGTCTGGCCCTGGGGCAGAGTGCATGGGCATGTCATTTATCGCCTGTTCGAAGTCATTTGGCGTCAGGATAACATCGGATAGGCTTGTGTTAATCAAATTTTGTGGCTCTCTCATAAAAAATTCATTTTGATCTTCGACTCTCAGTCTGGTTAGCGGCTTGCTAAAAACTGAGTCATATTGGGACTTGAGTAGCTCACTCATTTCCTTGTTGTCATCTGTGTAGGACCCATCTTGTTTAAGTAGGGGCCCAATACTGGACGTAGTTCTCGATTTTGATTTGGCATAGGAGAAGAAATACTTTGGGTTTCTTTCGATTTCATTTATGGCTTTTAGTTCTTCCCGCGATTCCTGACTCCTAAAGGATTCTTTTAGCTTAAGTTCGATGCTTGCTATTTCTCTGACCAGTGTCTCCCTACGCATTTCAGATATATTGACCTCTTTTAGCCGCTCTGTTATTCTTTTCCGTCGCCTGTAAAGGGAGCGCCTGTCTCTTTCTGTTTTACATCTACTCCTCCTTTTTCTTAGAGGAATAAGCCTTGTGCATACATCGAGTGCTACCGAGTTAATCTGTTCTAGGCATAAGTTGGGGTCTGTGTTGCTTAGTATATCTTCCCAGCTTATATCGGTTAGGACTTGGTTTACTTGGTCCCACTTTATGTTTTTGTTATTGAAGTTGAATTTGGTGAATGCTCCCTCGTGACTAATCTCCTTATGTCGGTCTGGGGCTCCGCGCATACATGACTGAACCTCAGTTATGTTGTAATTGGGTAAATAATCTTATGTGGACAATTTCCGGGTGTGACGTCAACTGAAGAGGAACTAATGAGGATATGTGAAGGGGTTAATGAAATAATGCAGTAAGGTGCTGATGCTGACTTGGGACACTGAGAAAGACTTGTTATTGTTAACGTCTCATAATTCCAGTATGCCCAATAAATTAACCCAGGGAGCATAGGCTTATGCCCCTGAGAGAATGGAACAGTAATTAGTCCATTTTGAGGGATCAATAAATATGGATGGCCATGGAGTTGAAGTGCCTATATGCAGTAATGTGCTGGGGTTGACTTGGGATACTGAGAGAGACTTGTTATTGTTAAAGTCTCAAAATTCCAGTATGCCCAACAAATTACCTGGAGTTTACCTGGAGAGAGTTTCGGGGGTCAATGCCCCCGCGGCCCGGTCTGTGACCAGGCCTCCTGGTGGATCAGCGCCTGATCAACCAGGCTGTTGCTGCTGGCTGCACGCAAACCAACGTACGAGCCACAGCCCGGCTGATCAGGAACTGACTTTAGGTGCTTGTCCAGTGCCAGCTTGAAGACTGCCAGGGGTCTGTTGGTAATCCCCCTTATGTGTGCTGGGAGGCAGTTGAACAGTCTCGGGCCCCTGACACTTATTGTATGGTCTCTTAACGTGCTAGTGACACCCCTGCTTTTCATTGGGGGGATGGTGCATCGTCTGCCAAGTCTTTTGCTTTCGTAGTGAGTGATTTTCGTGTGCAAGTTCGGTACTAGTCCCTCTAGGATTTTCCAGGTGTATATAATCATGTATCTCTCCCTCCTGCGTTCCAGGGAATACAGGTTTAGAAACCTCAAGCGCTCCCAGTAATTGAGGTGTTTTATCTCCGTTATGCGCGCCGTGAAAGTTCTCTGTACATTTTCTAGGTCGGCAATTTCACCTGCCTTGAAAGGTGCTGTTAGAGTGCAGCAATATTCCAGCCTAGATAGAACAAGTGACCTGAAGAGTGTCATCATGGGCTTGGCCTCCCTAGTTTTGAAGGTTCTCATTATCCATCCTGTCATTTTTCTAGCAGATGCGATTGATACAATGTTATGGTCCTTGAAGGTGAGATCCTCCGACATAATCACTCCCAGGTCTTTGACGTTGGTGTTTCGCTCTATTTTGTGGCCAGAATTTGTTTTGTACTCTGATGAAGATTTAATTTCCTCATGTTTACCATATCTGAGTAATTGAAATTTCTCATCGTTGAACTTCATATTGTTTTCTGCAGCCCACTGAAAGATTTGGTTGATGTCCGCCTGGAGCCTTGCAGTGTCTGCAATGGAAGACACTGTCATGCAGATTCGGGTGTCATCTGCAAAGGAAGACACGGTGCTGTGGCTGACATCCTTGTCTATGTCGGATATGAGGATGAGGAACAAGATGGGAGCTAGTACTGTGCCTTGTGGAACAGAGCTTTTCACCGTAGCTGCCTCGGACTTTACTCTGTTGACGACTACTCTCTGTGTTCTGTTAGTGAGGAAATTATAGATCCATCGACCGACTTTTCCTGTTATTCCTTTAGCGCGCATTTTGTGCGCTATTACGCCATGGTCACACTTGTCGAAGGCTTTTGCAAAGTCTGTATATATTACATCTGCATTCTTTTTGTCTTCTAGTGCATTTAGGACCTTGTCGTAGTGATCCAGTAGTTGAGACAGACAGGAGCGACCTGTTCTAAACCCATGTTGCCCTGGGTTGTGTAACTGATGGGTTTCTAGATGGGTGGTGATCTTGCTTCTTAGGACCCTTTCAAAGATTTTTATGATATGGGATGTTAGTGCTATTGGTCTGTAGTTCTTTGCTGTTGCTTTACTGCCCCCTTTGTGGAGTGGGGCTATGTCTGTTGTTTTTAGTAACTGAGGGACGACCCCCGTGTCCATGCTCCCTCTCCATAGGATGGTAAAGGCTCGTGATAGGGGCCCCTTCTTGCAGTTCTTGATGAACACAGAGTTCCATGAGTCTGGCCCTGGGGCAGAGTGCATGGGCATGTCATTTATCGCCTGTTCGAAGTCATTTGGCGTCAGGATAACATCGGATAGGCTTGTGTTAATCAAATTTTGTGGCTCTCTCATAAAAAATTCATTTTGATCTTCGACTCTCAGTCTGGTTAGCGGCTTGCTAAAAACTGAGTCATATTGGGACTTGAGTAGCTCACTCATTTCCTTGCTGTCATCTGTGTAGGACCCATCTTGTTTAAGTAGGGGCCCAATACTGGGCGTTGTTCTCGATTTTGATTTGGCATAGGAGAAGAAATACTTTCGGTTTGTTTCGATTTCATTTATAGGTTTTAGTTCTTCCCGCGATTCCTGACTCCTAAAGGATTCTTTTAGCTTAAGTTCGATGCTTGCAATTTCTCTGACCAGTGTCTCCCTGCGCATTTCAGATATATTGACCTCTTTTAGCCGCTCTGTTATTCTTTTCCGTCGCCTGTAAAGGGAGCGCCTGTCTCTTTCTATTTTACATCTACTCCTCCTTTTTCTTAGAGGAATAAGCCTTGTGCATACATCGAGTGCCACCGAGTTAATCTGTTCTAGGCATAAGTTTGGGTCTGTGTTGCTTAGTATATCTTCCCAGCTTATATCGGTTAGGACTTGGTTTACTTGGTCCCACTTTATGTTTTTGTTATTGAAGTTGAATTTGGTGAATGCTCCCTCGTGACTAGTCTCATTTTGTCGGTCTGGGGCTCCTCGCATACATGTCTGAACCTCAATTATGTTGTGATCTGAGTATATTGTTTTTGATATGGTGACATTTCTTATCAGATCATCATTGTTAGTGAATATGAGGTCTAGTGTATTCTCCAGTCTAGTAGGCTCTATTATTTGCTGGTTTAAATTGAATTTTGTGCAGAGATTTAAAAGCTCGTGTGAGTGTGAGTTTTCATCAGAGCTGCCTCCTGGTGTTATTACTGCAACAATATTATTTGCTATATTCCTCCATTTTAGGTGCCTTAAGTTGAAATCCCCCAGGAGCAAGATGTTGGGTGCAGGAGCTGGAAGATTTTCCAGACAGTGGTCAATTTTTAACAGCTGTTCCTGGAATTGCTGGGATGTTGCATCCGGAGGCTTGTAGACTACCACAATGACTAGGTTTTGGTTCTCGACCTTTACTGCTAAAACTTCCACTACGTCATTTGAGGCATTAAGCAGTTCTGTGCAAACAAGTGACTCTGCAATGTACAGGCCAACCCCCCCCTTTTGCCTGTTCACTCTGTCACATCTGTATAGGTTGTAACCTGGGATCCATATTTCATTGTCCAAGTGATCCTTT
This sequence comes from Cherax quadricarinatus, assembly GCF_038502225.1. Taxonomy (NCBI): domain Eukaryota; kingdom Metazoa; phylum Arthropoda; class Malacostraca; order Decapoda; family Parastacidae; genus Cherax; species Cherax quadricarinatus. Next base: position 25,930,369 of record NC_091345.1, read on the forward strand.
ATGTGGGTCTCAGTGAAAGCCGCGAACATTGCCTTTGCCTCTGCAAGCAGTCCACGGATGAAAGGTATTTTGTTGTTTGTTGCTGGCTTTAGACCCTGTATATTTGCAAAGAAGAATGTTATCGGACTGGTGGTATTGTTGGTACTGGGGGGGGATTTTTTTTCCGGCATTAGTATCTGTATCTGTTGGTTTGGAGTGGAGGCCATCGACTGTGGTTCCACTCCAGGAATGACTGGATTTGGTGTACGATTTCTGCCATTTCCTGCCAGTTTTTTTTCCTTCCTGGCACTAAAAAACCTCTCCCTCTTGAGTGGCTGTGGCTACCCAGGTTTTCCCATGGCCTGGATGTTTTGTATCTTTTTGTCCCCTTTAGATGGTATGCCTGGCAATTTAAGTTATAGCACAGTCTTTCCTGTACTGAAGAGGTACACATTTCAGGGTGAAAAAGCTTACAGGAAGGGAGTTTGCATTTTCCTGTTGTCATATGGGCATGGCATTTTCTAGGGTGGTCATAGTTGCACGTCCCATCTGTTTTTCCAGATTTCCCATGCCAGCAGATACCAAGTGCATAGTATGTGCACAGGCTTGGTTTCCGCTTGCCTTGGGTTTCTGTGACTGTATTCCCTGTTGGTGCATGTTTCCCTGTCTTACTTCTATCCTCCCTAGCACCAACAATGGAGCTCCCACCAGTTGTTTTTGGTAATTTATCCTCACTATTGCTATTGGAGTCCTCTTGTTTGCTATTTCCTGCGGTATTTCTAGTTTGCAATATTGGTTTTATCTTATCTTTGACTACACTTGTTTCCCTACTATGGCTCCTGTCCCCTATGAGGTCATTTATATGTATTCCTTCCTGCGTATAATTCCCGACTACCTGGACAAAATCTCCAGCTTCACCATTACTGTCTCCCAGGACAGTATCTCCAGCTTCACCATTTCTGTCTCCCAGGACAGCACCTCCAGCTTCACCATTACTGTCTCCCAGGACAGCACTATCAGCCCCACATTTACTGACTACCAGGACATCATCTCCAGCCTTACAGTTTGTGACTACATGGCCAGTATCAAGGGCAGTACCATTCAGCCCAGACTTTTTATGTTCCCATCTGTTGTAGAAAGCTTCCAGGTTTTCTATGAAAGCAGCTTTGATGTTGTCCTCTTTTAATACCCTTGTGATTTTAGTCCACAGATTTTCCTCATTTGGGCATACCCAGAAACACTTCTCTGTTTTAATACTGCTTGTAGCTAGTTCTGGGATATCTGCACAAGGGGCGTGACACCAATTTCCACAAAAATGACAATTTATCCATGTGGAAGCCCGTTTGTTTGACTGACCACAGACTACACACAGCTTCATAATGATTTGAATGGTTGATTTACTGCAATTCTACTAGCAACCTCTTGAATATTATATTAATAACCTTAAATGAAGCTCTAGCTATTTGTATTTCTGTTTCTAACTCTTTTTGTATATTGGACAGCTTACCGTCACGTTCCTGATTTTTAATGTTTGTGTTTATAAGGGCGCCTACAACCCCATCCGTTTACAGTCTGCTTTATTGTCCAACGAAACTGTTTGAAACCAGTCCAGGGTTCGGACCAGTCAAGGGTTCGGACCAGTCAAGGGTCCGGACCAGTCGATCTGCTCTGATCAGTGGGTCACTTATTTAAAACATACTGGTCGGTGATTTGAGCTAACACATGAAGGATCTACTGGAAATTATCTACCCGAGTAATATGTGATTTGACTGATACAAAAGTATAACTTGCGTGTTGAAGAGCCGGTGATATCTGGCAGCTCCTACAATGACGAACGGTCACCTCCTTGTTTATCAATCGCTGTATCTGGCTTTTCTATTTTTTTTTTTTTTCCCGTCTCCACCACAATAAATGCTATATTATCACTATAGTTGACTGGTGCAAATTTTGGAGGAAGGACGCTTTTTCTGTAGTAATAATTGCTTCTCGTTGTGTATATTGCGACAGCTGGTAACTACAGGTTATATGAAATTCACAGTAACGTCTCGTATTTCAAGAAAAGAAACTAATGAAAGTCACTCCACTCCACTAAGTACCATTATAATACTGGTTAGTTGCTACTACAACACTGTATTCTGCTATTCACTGGTATCACTAGATTATATGCGAGTACACTAGCAGGCCAGTAAGATTATTAAAAACAGCTGACCTGTGGTAAGTTTCTGGCGACTTCTGGCACCTTCCTCTATAGGCTTATCACTTCATTTACAAATTCACCTGTTTTCAAATGACACTTTAGCCTTTATCATCAATATACTAGGGAGCCACTGTAGTATACACTATACACTATGTATACTCAATGTTATCAGGGTATACACTATGTATACTCAATGTTATCAGGGAGACTTTCTTTCCTCTGACATGAAAAGTTCAATTATTATTATTTTTTTTCACACGGGACACAGGCCTGATTCCCCTCTGGCAGTAAACTCTGCTAGGAAGTGCACACTAATTCTCCTTTTTTGACTCAGTATATAATGTTTTCCGCCCAAGATTGGTTCCAGGCGCTAGAGGGATGTATCGTATAGGATTGATGACACAAAATAAAGTTCTAGCACGTAAGAGCGACCGTGAAAACACGAGAAAACCCGGAGCACAACGAGGCACGCTGACACGCTGGCACGGATCCAGCTACATCAAATGACCACCAGAGAATATCTGGTAAGTGGTGAGATTATGTACAAGTGTTTTTCCTTGATGGATATATCCATGTGTAGCCTACCCCTCTCCCCTTCATTCAGTTACACTAATATAATCTATACAGTCCACAATTAATTAGTAGCGCCGTACTTGAGGGTGCTACCCAATTTATACTGGTCTCGGATAGATATGGATAAGATTGTGAGGGTCGAGGGGCCACCTGCAGTGATCAGAGGTGGTTAAGTTTTCTCACATGTCTACATGGGTGACTATGGTAAACAATATCGTTGTTGTCTCCCAAGGAGATTACTCGTATGCATGTAATGTTGAGGTATGTACAAGTAATCACTCCTATAAAATTTTCCACAGTAGTATACACAGACTTTGCAAAAGCCTTCGACAAGTGTGACCATGGTGTAATAGCGCACAAAATGCGTGATAAAGGAATAACAGGAAAAGCTGGTAGTTGGATCTATAATTTCCTTACAAATAGAACACAAAGAGCAGTAGTCAACAGAGTAAAGTCTGAGGCGGCTACGGTGAAAAGTTCTGTTCTGCAAGGCACAGTACTCTCCCCCATCTTGTTCCTCATCTTCATATCGGACATAGACAGGGATATAAGCCACAGTGCAGTGTCTTCTTTTGCAGATGACACCCGAATCTGCACGACAGTGTCCTTCAATGAAGACACTGCAAGGCTCCAGGCGGACATCAAACAAATCTTTAAATGGTCTGCAGAAAGCAATATGACGTTCAAATGATGATAAATTTCAATTATTCCGATATGGTAAACGTGAGGAAATTAAAATTTCATTGGAGTATAAAACAAATTCCAGCCACAAAATAGAGCGAAAAACTAACGTCAAAGACCTGGGAGTGAATTCAGATCGTCCTGCAGCGCTCTAGTGTCACTGTCAGAATTTGTTCGACGGCCTGTTATGGTGTCGTCGGAAACATGATAATAATATCTTTATTTCTGTATTAATATTGGTAGAATTACCGACAGTATGTTAGGTAAAAAGACACAAGCGCAACTAATGTGATATTTTACTGTGGCAACGTTTCGCTCTCCAGGAGCTTTGTCATGCCGTTATTTCTTTGCTAAGGTTACAATGTGTGTTTACATTTTATAATTTGATTGGTGCAAAGAAAGCCCCATCATGCCTAAGCATTTCGGGTAGTTTGGCAGGCGTTATAAATAATACAGTGACATAGAGGCTACTATACCTCAAGACTCACGAATTTGTAATGACACGATTGCAAACAAACCTGTGGAAAATACTGTATATATTTTCCAGAAATACAGTAGTTATATGTAGCAGATGGCCATACTGTATTTAATAATATTTATGTCATAAAAAATGGGAAATTTTCTGTACCTGCGCCTGCGCAGGACAGTTGCTGTTTGAATTGAACAGAATGTTAGTGTAATGGGAAGAAATTTTCGTGCTCTAGAGGTTAAAATTGGGCTGACACCTTTCAAACAGGAGACGAAATTGTTGGATGTGCATTCCCAGCAATTCCAGGAACAGCTGTTAAAAATTGACCACTGTCTGGAAAATCTTCCAGCTCCTGCACCCAACATCTTGCTCCTGGGGGATTTCAACTTAAGGCACCTAAAATGGAGGAATATAGCAAATAATATTGTTGCAGTAATAACACCAGGAGGCAGCTCTGATGAAAACTCACACTCACACGAGCTTTTAAATCTCTGCACAAAATTCAATTTAAACCAGCAAATAATAGAGCCTACTAGACTGGAGAATACACTAGACCTCATCTTCACTAACAATGATGATCTGATAAGAAATGTCACCATATCAAAAACAATATACTCAGATCACAACATAATCGAGGTTCAGACATAATGAGACTAGTCACGAGGGAGCATTCACCAAATTCAACTTCAATAACAAAAACATAAAGTGGGACCAAGTAAACCAAGTCCTAACCGATATAAGCTGGGAAGATATACTAAGCAACACAGACCCCAACTTATGCCTAGAACAGATTAACTCGGTGGCACTCGATGTATGCACAAGGCTTATTCCTCTAAGAAAAAGGAGGAGTAGATGTAAAATAGAAAGAGACAGGCGCTCCCTTTACAGGCGACGGAAAAGAATAACAGAGCGGCTAAAAGAGGTCAATATATCTGAAATGCGTAGGGAGACACTGGTCAGAGAAATAGCAAGCATCGAACTTAAGCTAAAAGAATCCTTTAGGAGTCAGGAATCGTGGGAAGAACTAAAAGCCATAAATGAAATCGAAAGAAACCCAAAGTATTTCTTCTCCTATGCCAAATCAAAATCGAGAACAACGTCCAGTATTGGGCCCCTACTTAAACAAGATGGGTCCTACACAGATGACAGCAAGGAAATGAGTGAGCTACTCAAGTCCCAATATGACTCAGTTTCTAGCAAGCCGCTAACCAGACTGAGAGTCGAAGATCAAAATGAATTTTTTATGAGAGAGCCACAAAATTTGATTAACACAAGCCTATCCGATGTTATCCTGACGCCAAATGACTTCGAACAGGCGATAAATGACATGCCCATGCACTCTGCCCCAGGGCCAGACTCATGGAACTCCGTGTTCATCAAGAACTGCAAGAAGCCCCTATCAGTTACACAACCCAGGGCAACATGGGTTTAGAACAGGTCGCTCCTGTCTGTCTCAACTATTGGATCACTACGACAAGGCCTTAAATGCACTAGAAGACAAAAAGAATGCAGATGTAATATATACAGACTTTGCAAAAGCCTTCGACAAGTGTGACCATGGCGTAATAGCGCACAAAATGCGTGCTAAAGGAATAACAGGAAAAGTCGGTCGATGGATCTATAATTTCCTCACTAACAGAACACAGAGAGTAGTCGTCAACAGAGTAAAGTCCGAGGCAGCTACGGTGAAAAGCTCTGTTCCACAAGGCACAGTACTCGCTCCCATCTTGTTCCTCATTCTCATATCCGACATAGACAAGGATGTCAGCCACAGCACCGTGTCTTCCTTTGCAGATGACACCCGAATCTGCATGACAGTGTCTTCCATTGCAGACACTGCAAGGCTCAAGGCGGACATCAACCAAATCTTTCAGTGGGCTGCAGAAAACAATATGAAGTTCAATGATGAGAAATTTCAATTACTCAGATATGGTAAACATGAGGAAATTAAATCTTCATCAGAGTACAAAACAAATTCTGGCCACAAAATAGAGCGAAACACCAACGTCAAAGACCTGGGAGTGATCATGTCGGAGGATCTCACCTTCAAGGACCATAACATTGTATCAATCGCATCTGCTAAAAAAATGACAGAATGGATAATGAGAACCTTCAAAACTAGGGAGGCCAAGCCCATGATGACACTCTTCAGGTCACTTGTTCTATCTAGGCTGGAGTATTGCTGAACACTAACAGCACCTTTCAAGGCAGGTGAAATTGCCGACCTAGAGAATGTACAGAGAACTTTCACGGCGCGCATAACGGAGATAAAACACCTCAATTACTGGGAGCGCTTGAGGTTCCTAAACCTGTATTCCCTGGAACGCAGGAGGGAGAGATACATGATTATATACACCAGGAAAATCCTAGAGGGACTAGTACCGAACTTGCACACGAAAATCACTCACTACGAATGCAAAAGACTTGGCAGACGATGCACCATCCCCCCAATGAAAAGCAGGGGTGTCACTAGCACGTTAAGAGACCATACAATAAGTGTCAGGGGCCCGAGACTGTTCAACTGCCTCCCAGCACACATAAGGGGGATTACCAACAGACCCTTGGCAGTCTTCAAGCTGGCACTGGACAAGCACCTAAAGTCAGTTCCTGATCAGCCGGGCTACGTTGGTTTGCGTACAGCCAGCAGCAACAGCCTGGTTGATCAGGCTCTGATCCACCAGGAGGCCTGGTCACAGACCGGGCCGCAGGGGCGTTGACCCCCGGAACTCTCTCCAGGTAAACTCCAGGTAAACTCCTGCATAATTTGAGATATCAGGCGACTGGACAAGACAACTCCAGGAACCTCAGATAAGTCTGTGATGTAACTCTGGCCAGTGTTATTTTCTGAGTATGATACACCTTGATTTCCAGTCAAATTGGTGAGTGATTTAAGATATTCTCCTTCTGTTATGTATATGTGTGTATATATATAATCCTTTTTTAATTTTAATATACAGTCCACAAATTTATATATTTACCAGCATTCCTGGTAGGTATCGAAGGGGGACATTTTTTGCGACCTAGGTGTACCAAATTCCTACTTGTCTATGTAACTCTGATAAATAATTATCTTTGTTATCATTTATTGTTATGTACATAATGATACATTCAGATAAATGTAATTTTCCAAATTTAATTTGCCCGTTGGTCCTTCTTGAACCGGAGGTAATTAGTGAAGTCATTAATTAGTTAATTACTTAATAATTATATGTGAAATGACAAAAGGAGGTGGATGTTAAGTTCACAAATTTACTTAATGTGTAGTGGATTATAATTATTACAATATTAATTTGGAAAAGCCAAGTCAAGTGTGGCTAAAGATTATATTGTGTATAATATTAATTTTGCTATGCCAAATTCTGGCAAGGATTTATATTTGTATAATATTAATTTGATAAGACAATTCTAGCCAAGATTTATATCAGTGTATGTGTAATTGATACGCTTGCCGGGAATTAAACCCGGACACTCAGTGTGTGAAGTGAGAGCTCTTGCTACCAGGTCACAGGCCTGGTGGCAAGCTTATGTCGCAATTTATTCCCTCAACAATGTCATTTATGTAAACTGTGAACAACAAAGGGCCCAGCAGTGACCCCCGATTAACACCACTTGTGACGCATCCCCACTCTGATTTCTCCCCGTTTATATAAACTCTCTGATGCCTGTTTGTCAACCACGACTCTATCCAAGAAACAATTTCTTCTATTCCATGAAGTCGAAGGAAGGTCAGATTCTCAGCCAGAAATAAATGGAATGAGGACAACTGTGTCTGAATGAATTAGGTCAGGTGTCTGAATGAATTATGTCAGGTGTGTCTGAATGAACTAGGTCAGGTATGTCTGAATGAATTAGGTCAGGTGTCTGAATGAATTAGGACAGGTGTGTCTGAATGAATTCTTCTATGCACTGAGTGTTTCTGGAATGAATGCTTCATAGTTGGAACAAAACAAGAGTGGTTAAGAACAATTTAACGAGCATTGCAGTACCTGGTAACTCCTTTCGGAAACAGCTTTTTAACTGTAACTTGCCAAAGGTTCATGTATAAACAGAGTAAGTTTGTGCTGATTTGTTTGTTCACAGAGTGAAAATTTGTCTGTCATTCCAAGACACGTGTTCTAGATGTGTTAAGTGCTGCTGGTTTGGAGTAATTAACGAGTAATACAGTATTGGTAACTCTCGAGACGACTGTGGGCCCATTGAATGACCTTGAAAATGGCACTGCGACCCGCAGGCCACTACACCCATATTGCCTGTGTCTAGTGAGGTGAATATCCCTTCCTTGTCCCTTCTCTCTTATGGAATAAAGGCGGTTTCGCTGACCCAAGAGTAACAGACTAACTCTTCCACCTCAAGCAGCTGAACTAGAAGTGACCTATGGATGTGAACGAAGTAAATGATGGTGAAGGCGAATTCGAACGTTATAGAAGTAAGGAAGCTTTGAAAAAAGAAAAAGGATTTCAAAGGAGGCTGCAAGAAACAACGAGAGCAACAACAACCATCGCAGAACGGTTAGGCTTGATTTCCCTGCTAACACTGAGTTTGAGGTCAAGTTTAGATGGTTTTACGAAGCTACACTAGACAACCCAGAAGAAAACCTTCGGATTCGATTTCGTCATGACGAGGATAATTACGTTTTTGTTACTAACGACCCAGCATTTATAGAAAAACTTCTTACTCATAAATATGCTGACATTCAACTCCAAGCTGCCCCACCAAGATCACCTAAAGTGCTTATTGTTATCCACAATGTCAATAAGCACTTGGATCCTAAATTCCTGTTGTCAGATCAAGTTGCAAACCCTCGTCGACTTCCAAATGATTTGATATTGGCTGAGGGGATTGGCCAAGGGACTCCACCATCATATATCTACTCTCGTGCAGCGCTTAACAGGAGTTACAAAATAGCTTTGTACAAACCACCTCACCGTAGATGCTACAAGTGTCAGCGCTGGGGTCACATTGCTTGGAAATGCCCAGCTAAGTCACACTGGTGTGCAGTGTGTGCCAAGGCCCATCCTTCTCACCAGTGCTATGATATGATCAAGAAACACCAGACCGTTGCATTACAATGTATCAATTGTAAGACTCCAGGAGTCACAGCTGCTCATGCTGACTGTAGAGTGAAAGCTGCTCACATCGCCAGCCGCAGGGCTCCCGCCTTACCTGTGGAAAATACTGTATATATTTTCCAGAAATTCAGTATTTATATGTAAATAGATGGCCATACTGTATTTAATAATATTTGTCATAGAAAACGGAAAGCCTGCGTCTGCGCAGAGGGGACTCGCCATCTTGGTTTTGAATTGTGTACAACGTTGGTGTGATGGGAAGGAATTTTCGTGCTCTAGAGGTTGAAATTGGGCTGACACCTCTCAAATAGGAGGCGAAATTGTTGGACATGCATTCCTGCATAACTTGAGATATCAGATGACTGGACAAGACAGCTCCAGGAACCTCAGATAAGCTCTCTAGATTTGTGTATAATTCTGGCCAGTGTTTTCATAAATTTAGTTAGTGAGGTTTTTCTGAGTATGATACAACTTAATATCCAGTCAAATTGGTGAGTGATATTAAGATATATTTTCCTTCTGTTATGTAATTATGTATATATATAACCATTTATTATTTTTAATATACAGTCCACAAATTTATATATTTACCAGAATTCCTGATGTATAATTCATTTAATTAATAGATCCAGAGCAACTTGTGGATATGACAGTGGTAGGCATCGAAGGGGGACATTTTTTGCGACCTAGGTGTCCCAAATTCCTACTCGTCTATTAACATTGATAATTAATAATTATCTTTGTTATTTACTGTTATGTACATAAGGAGTTACATACAGATAAATGCAATTTTCCACATTTAATGTGCCCGTTGGTCCTTCTTGAACCGGAGGTAATTAGTGAAGTCATTAATTGGTTAATTACTTAATAATTATATGTGAAATGACAGGAGGTGGATGTTAAGTTCACAAATTTATTTAATGTGTAGTGGATTATAATTATTACAATATTAATTTTGATAAGTCAAGTCTGGCTAAGTTTATATTAATTTGTATAATATTAATTTGATAAGACAATTCTGGCCAAGATTTATATCAGTGTATGTGTAATTGATAAGCCAGGTGTTGTTAATTATATTAATGTGTATAATATTAATTTTACTTAATGTGTAGTGGATTATAATTATTACAATATTAATTTGATAAGACAATTCTGGCCAAGATTTATATCAATGTATGTGTAATTGATAAGGCAAGTGTTGCTAATTATATTAATGTGTATAATATTAATTTTGCTATGCCAAATTCTGGCAAGGATTTATATTAATTTGTATAATAATTCTGATAAGAGAAGGCTGGCTAAAGGTTTGTATTAATTACCTGGAGTTTACCTGGAGAGAGTTTCGGGGGTCAATGCCCCCGCGGCCCGGTCTGTGACCAGGCCTCCTGGTGGATCAGCGCCTGATCAACCAGGCTGTTGCTGCTGGCTGCACGCAAACCAACGTACGAGCCACAGCCCGGCTGATCAGGAACTGACTTTAGGTGCTTGTCCAGTGCCAGCTTGAAGACTGCCAGGGGTCTGTTGGTAATCCCCCTTATGTGTGCTGGGAGGCAGTTGAACAGTCTCGGGCCCCTGACACTTATTGTATGGTCTCTTAACGTGCTAGTGACACCCCTGCTTTTCATTGGGGGGATGGTGCATCGTCTGCCAAGTCTTTTGCTTTCGTAGTGAGTGATTTTCGTGTGCAAGTTCGGTACTAGTCCCTCTAGGATTTTCCAGGTGTATATAATCATGTATCTCTCCCTCCTGCGTTCCAGGGAATACAGGTTTAGAAACCTCAAGCGCTCCCAGTAATTGAGGTGTTTTATCTCCGTTATGCGTGCCGTGAAAGTTCTCTGTACATTTTCTAGGTCGGCAATTTCACCTGCCTTGAAAGGTGCTGTTAGAGTGCAGCAATATTCCAGCCTAGATAGAACAAGTGACCTGAAGAGTGTCATCATGGGCTTGGCCTCCCTAGTTTTGAAGGTTCTCATTATCCATCCTGTCATTTTTCTAGCAGATGCGATTGATACAATGTTATGGTCCTTGAAGGTGAGATCCTCCGACATAATCACTCCCAGGTCTTTGACGTTGGTGTTTCGCTCTATTTTGTGGCCAGAATTTGTTTTGTACTCTGATGAAGATTTAATTTCCTCATGTTTACCATATCTGAGTAATTGAAATTTCTCATCGTTGAACTTCATATTGTTTTCTGCAGCCCACTGAAAGATTTGGTTGATGTCCGCCTGGAGCCTTGCAGTGTCTGCAATGGAAGACACTGTCATGCAGATTCGGGTGTCATCTGCAAAGGAAGACACGGTGCTGTGGCTGACATCCTTGTCTATGTCGGATATGAGGATGAGGAACAAGATGGGAGCTAGTACTGTGCCTTGTGGAACAGAGCTTTTCACCGTAGCTGCCTCGGACTTTACTCTGTTGACGACTACTCTCTGTGTTCTGTTAGTGAGGAAATTATAGATCCATCGACCGACTTTTCCTGTTATTCCTTTAGCGCGCATTTTGTGCGCTATTACGCCATGGTCACACTTGTCGAAGGCTTTTGCAAAGTCTGTATATATTACATCTGCATTCTTTTTGTCTTCTAGTGCATTTAGGACCTTGTCATAGTGATCCAGTAGTTGAGACAGACAGGAGCGACCTGTTCTAAACCCATGTTGCCCTGGGTTGTGTAACTGATGGGTTTCTAGATGGGTGGTGATCTTGCTTCTTAGGACCCTTTCAAAGATTTTTATGATATGGGATGTTAGTGCTATTGGTCTGTAGTTCTTTGCTGTTGCTTTACTGCCCCCTTTGTGGAGTGGGGCTATGTCTGTTGTTTTTAGTAACTGAGGGACGACCCCCGTGTCCATGCTCCCTCTCCATAGGATGGAAAAGGCTCGTGATAGGGGCTTCTTGCAGTTCTTGATGAACACAGAGTTCCATGAGTCTGGCCCTGGGGCAGAGTGCATGGGCATGTCATTTATCGCCTGTTCGAAGTCATTTGGCGTCAGGATAACATCGGATAGGCTTGTGTTAATCAAATTTTGTGGCTCTCTCATAAAAAATTCATTTTGATCTTCGACTCTCAGTCTGGTTAGCGGCTTGCTAAAAACTGAGTCATATTGGGACTTGAGTAGCTCACTCATTTCCTTGCTGTCATCTGTGTAGGACCCATCTTGTTTAAGTAGGGGCCCAATACTGGGCGTTGTTCTCGATTTTGATTTGGCATAGGAGAAGAAATACTTTGGGTTTCTTTCGATTTCATTTATAGCTTTTAGTTCTTCCCGCGATTCCTGACTCCTAAAGGATTCTTTTAGCTTAAGTTCGATGCTTGCTATTTCTCTGACCAGTGTCTCCCTGCGCATTTCAGATATATTGACCTCTTTTAGCCGCTCTGTTATTCTTTTCCGTCGCCTGTCTCTTTCTATTTTACATCTACTCCTCCTTTTTCTTAGAGGAATAAGCCTTGTGCATACATCGAGTGCCACCGAGTTAATCTGTTCTAGGCATAAGTTTGGGTCTGTGTTGCTTAGTATATCTTCCCAGCTTATATCGGTTAGGACTTGGTTTACTTGGTCCCACTTTATGTTTTTGTTATTGAAGTTGAATTTGGTGAATGCTCCCTCGTGACTAGTCTCATTTTGTCGGTCTGGGGCTCCTCGCATACATGTCTGAACCTCAATTATGTTGTGATCTGAGTATATTGTTTTTGATATGGTGACATTTCTTATCAGATCATCATTGTTAGTGAATATGAGGTCTAGTGTATTCTCCAGTCTAGTAGGCTCTATTATTTGCTGGTTTAAATTGAATTTTGTGCAGAGATTTAAAAGCTCGTGTGAGTGTGAGTTTTCATCAGAGCTGCCTCCTGGTGTTATTACTGCAACAATATTATTTGCTATATTCCTCCATTTTAGGTGCCTTAAGTTGAAATCCCCCAGGAACAAGATGTTGGGTGCAGGAGCTGGAAGATTTTCCAGACAGTGCTCAATTTTTAACAGCTGTTCCTGGAATTGCTGGGATGTTGCATCCGGAGGCTTGTAGACTACCACAATGACTAGGTTTTGGTTCTCGACCTTTACTGCTAAAACTTCCACTACGTCATTTGAGGCATTAAGCAGTTCTGTGCAAACAAGTGACTCTGCAATGTACAGGCCAACCCCCCCCTTTTGCCTGTTCACTCTGTCACATCTGTATAGGTTGTAACCTGGGATCCATATTTCATTGTCCAAGTGATCCTTTATGTGGGTCTCAGTGAAAGCCGCGAACATTGCCTTTGCCTCTGCAAGCAGTCCACGGATGAAAGGTATTTTGTTGTTTGTTGCTGGCTTTAGACCCTGTATATTTGCAAAGAAGAATGTTATCGGACTGGTGGTATTGTTGGTACTGGGGGGGGATTTTTTTTCCGGCATTTATATTTAAAATTTATATATAAATTTCTTACATGTGTAATTGCTAAGCGCAAGTGTAGCTAACATTATTAATGTGTATTTAAAATTTATATTACAATTTTTTACATGTAATTGCTAAGCTCAAGTAGCTAGAATTTATTTAAAGGTAAGTTGTACTATTTACCTTTATAAAGTGCATAATTTAGTACATAATCAGTGTTATTAAGTTGAATTTAATACATTGCACCATGGCTGAAAATGAGGAAATTAATGTAGAAGACAAACATATGGAATATAGAGTAAAGAAAGCATCACTGCAAGCTAGAAAGAGGCATGTAACAAAAGCATACAATAAATGTTTGGAATTAATGAATCAAAAAACTGTGAATACTGATGATTTAAAATTGTATTTAGATGCTTTAGGTAATAGATATGATTCATACAAATTATATTACAACAAATATGAAGGAGATTTATTAGTAAACTGTGTAGATGAGACTGAAGTAGATCTCATAATTAATCAGTATTATGAATTAGAGGAAAAGATTCTTTCTTGTAAAAGTCAGGCCTTGAATAAATTAAAATGTGTAAACCAGGCAGTTAATCAGTCTGCTCCAACAAATAATATGTCTTTGCCAAAACTCCCAGAATTATGTTTACCTGTATTTAATCCTGCTAAAAATTGGGAGGAATTTTGGTAAATTTTTAAAGCAGCTGTGCATGACAGGAGTGACCTAGCCTGTGTAGCTAAATTATTTTACCTCAAAGGACAGGTAAGAGGAGATGCTCACATACTCATACAAGCCTTTCACAATGTAGATGACTCTTACAAGGAAGCAGTTGACTTGTTGAAGGTCACTTATGGTAATATAGAACAAAGTAGGTTGGATCTAGTGAATATCATCGTTAATTTAAAATCTCCAGATCACACTTACAAAGGTTTACAGCAGTTTAGAGTTAAACTGGAGAGCACTCTCAAAACTTTAAGTAATAAATATAATCTGAAGGAATCAGACTGGTTATTGAGTGCCATAGTATAGAATAAATTAAGCAGTAAAACACTTGAATGACTCTCAAACAAATATCACAAAGGTTATTTTGGTCTGGAGGAAATAAGACTAGGTCTACAAGAATTAATTGTGCAGTTGCAGACCAGCTAACCAATTAATTTTAAAGATGCAACACATAATAACTCTGAGGTATCTGTCAAGTTTCATAAAGGGAAAAATTATCCCAATAGTAATAATCAAAATTCATTTCCTAAAAATAGTTGCATAGGTGCATATCAAGTAGCAAGGATCAGAAATAATGATTCTCCACAAGGTAAGAAGAATAAGTACCCTCCTAAGAGTAGCCCAGTTAATAAGAAACCAGTCAGAGAAAAGAGAGATTGTCTTTTCTGCAAGGGTACTCATTTTTCTAAGAATTGCAATGCATACAATTCATGGAATGATAAAGTTGAAAGATTGGAGGAACTTGACAGATGTATCAGGTGTTTAGGTAATCACAATGTAAAAGATTGTCATGACAAATTAAACAACTGTTATCAATGTCACAAAGGAAGACACCATATAGTCATGTGTAAAGGTCTATATGACAATGTTGATAATAATGATAATACCTGGAGTTTACCTGGAGAGAGTTCCGGGGGTCAACGCCCCCGCGGCCCGGTCTGTGACCAGGCCTCCTGGTGGATCAGAGTCTGATCAACCAGGCTGTTACTGCTGGCTGCACGCAAACCAACGTACGAGCCACAGCCCGGCTGATCAGGAACCGACTTTAGGTGCTTGTCCAGTGCCAGCTTGAAGACTGCCAGGGGGCTGTTGGTAATCCCCCTTATGTATGCTGGGAGGCAGTTGAACAGTCTCGAGCCCCTGACACTTATTGTATGGTCTCTTAACGTGCTAGTGACACCCCTGCTTTTCATTGGGGGGATGTTGCATCGTCTGCCAAGTCTTTTGCTTTCGTAGTGAGTGATTTTCGTGTGCAAGTTCGGTACTAGTCCCTCTAGGATTTTCCAGGCGTATATAATCATGTATCTCTCCCGCCTGCGTTCCAGGGAATACAGGCTCAGGAACCTCAAGCGCTCCCAGTAATTGAGGTGTTTTATCTCCGTTATGCATGCCATGAAGGTTCTCTGTACATTTTCTAGGTCAGCAATTTCACCTGCCTTGAAAGGTGTTGTTAGTGTGCAGCAATATTCCAGACTAGATAGAACAAGTGACCTGAAGAGTGTCATCACGGGCTTGGCATCCCTCGTTTTGAAGGTTCTCATTATCCATCCTGTCATTTTTCTAGCAGATGCGATCGATACAATGTTATGGTCCTTGAAGGTGAGATCCTCCGACATGATCACTCCCAGGTCTTTGACGTTGGTGTTTCGCTCTATTTTGTGGCCAGAATTTGTTTTGTACTCTGATGAAGATTTAATTTCCTCGTGTTTACCATATCTGAGTAATTGAAATTTCTCATCGTTGAACTTCATATTGTTTTCTGCAGCCCACTGAAAGATTTGGTTGATGTCCGCCTGGAGCCTTGCAGTGTCTGCAATGGAAGACACTGTCATGCAGATTCGGGTGTCCTGACACAACAGTGGCTAATGTAAAAATTGCTGCTAATGTTAATAATGATGGTTTTGCTGAAGTAGCCTTACCTGTGTTACAGGTAAAAATTGATGATAAAAGGCATAAATAAAAAAATGTAAATGCATTATTGGACCAGGGATCCCAGCGTACTTTCATTAAACGTAAATGTCTTGATGGTATGAAAGTACAGATGGGAGATCCCACAACTTTAAAATTATCTGGTTTTCTCTCGGATAAAAGGTCTCAATTGTATGACACTGTTTATGTAACTGTCAGGTTGGGCAATGAGAAAAAACGTGTTAATGCAGTAATTGTAGATAGACTTCCAGAGAAAATATCTACAGTAGGGCTTAGTAAAGCTACAGAAAGACTCTCACATAATGTAAATTTAGCACCTTCTGGGGTAAATGATGATTCTGTAGGCCCAATAAATATTTTGATAGGTAGTGACTATTATGCCTCATTTGTAAAGGGTATGGTAAAGAAATGTGGTGTCACCCTTTTGAAGACTGCAGGAGGCCATGTAATGTATGGTAGGATTCCTCGTAATAATAATTCATGACTAGAGGAAACTACAAATACCATAACTGTGTGTCTTACTCATGAAATCGTACCCCAGTATAATTCTTCCATAGAGGATGGTGTTGAGCCAGTGCATAAATTGTGGGATTAGATAGCACTGGAATAAATGTAAATGAAGAGAGTCCAGACGATTCTTATACTCAGGAGCAATACCTGAGAGATGTAAAATTTGAATCTGGACAATACTGGGTACGACTTCCGTGGAGACTGAACCATCCAGAATTGCCCACTAATTACAGAATGGCATATGGACAGTTAAAGGCTCAACTCCGCGAACTGAGTAAGACACCAGAATTGTTAACTGCCTATAATGATATAATTGCTGAACAATTAATTAATAAATTTATAGAAGAGGTACCTCCTGAGCAAGCCAAAATTTATGGTCACTATTTGCCACATCACGGAGTGAAGAAGGATTCTAAGACCACTCCTTTGAGGATTGTGTTTAATTGTAGTGCCAGGAGTAACAAAAATGTACCTAGTTTAATTGACCGTTTGATGACAGGTCCGTTGTTGACGGAAAAATTAGGAGATATCTTATTAAATTTCAGAGTGAAGAATTATGCCTTTATGGCTGACAAGTAAAGCTTTCCTAAGAGTGGGTTTACAAGAGGCTGACCGGGATTGTACCCGCTTCTTATGGCCTGAGAATCCTAGTGACCCACTTAGCCCTCTGAAAACCTTTCGCTTTAGGAGCGTATTATTTGGTGCTACATCCAGTCTGTTCCTACTTCAAGCGACGATAAATGCACACCTTAAACATATGGAAAGTCCATTGAGTAAGGTAATGAGCAAACAATTTTATGTGGACAATTTCCTGGGTGTGACGTCAACTGAAGAGGAACTGTTAGTGACTTATGGAGAGGCTAATAAAATAATGCAAAGTGCAAATATGCCTCTGAGGGAATGGAATAGTAATTCGTCCAAATTAAAGGACAAAATGAGTAAAGATTACCCTGGAGATGAAGTACCAAAATGTAGTAATGTATTGGGATTAACTTGGGATACTGAGAGAGATTTGTTAATGTTAAAACCTAATAATTACAGTATGCCCAATAAATTAACTAAGAGAGTCTTGCTTGCTGAAGTTTCCAAATGTTTTGATCCACTAGGGCTAGTGTCACCCCTTTCTATAAGAGGGAAATTATTAATTCAGGAAGCATGGAAACTTAAATGTGCTTGGGATGAAATTCTACCTGAGGAATTCATTAACAGGTGGGATGAATTAATTGGTGATTATGAGAAAATTCCAATGTTGGAGTTCCCATGCCAGGTGGCCAATCCAAATAGGAAAAATGTACTCCACATTTTTTGTGATGCTCAAAATTGGCATATGGAGCAGTTGCTTATATTCAATGTAATAGTGTTATTTCTCTTGTTATGTCTAAGGCTAAAGCGTCTCCAATTAAATCACATACCTTGCCTCAATTGGAATTAACAGCCATTTATGTAGGTGTCAAATTAGCTAATTATATAAGAAATAAGTTGCAGGAGATAAATATTAGCGACACTGTAATTTGGTCTGATAATGAGGTATCCTTACAATGGATTCGTAATGGAAACAGTAAAATTGTGTACGTACAAAATAGAGTCACTGAAATTAATCAGATGCAAGAGAAGTATAATAGTTTGGGTCAGCATATGTTAACATTTAATCATATACCTGGTGAGGAGAATCCAGCTGATTTCTTGTCTCGAGGTTTACCTTATGCTAAATTTGTAAATGCTGTATCATGGTTTAAAGAACCGAGCTGGTTGGTAAATAAAGCTAATTGGCCTGTACAAAAGGCATATATTGCTCCTGTTGAAATTACTGTGACCTCCGCTCCAATAGTTTGTCCTTCCTTAGCCATTGATATAAATAGGTATTCTTCTTTACCCAAACTAATCAATGTAATTAAGTTGGTGTTAAAGTTTCTAAACAAGATGAATATTTCATATAAGTTTTCACATCCTCTTGAATATTGGATAAAGAGGGTACAAGAAGAAATCTACGGAAATGAGATTAAATTGATGATGGAAAGAAAAATTGTGAAAGGTTCCATAATAGAGAAATTGGGGCTGTATTTAGAGAACAAGGTAATTAGGTGCAGAGGTAGGTTACAAAATGCTGAATTGGGTGATTATGCTAAACACCCTATCTTACTGTCCAAAACTCATCATCTAACAAATTTAATTGTTCTAAATACCCATAAAAATGTAATGCATGGTGGGGTACAAGATACCTTAAATTGTATTAGGGAAACTTTCTGGATTCCTCAAGGAAGGCAAAGTGTAAAAAGGGTGATTAAATCTTGTGTAATATGTCGCCGTGTGGATGCCAGATCCTATATGTACCCAGGTCCTCCTCCATTGCCAAAGGAGCGTGTACAATTAGCGAAACCATTTGATGTAACAGGTGTAGACTATAGTGGTCCAATAATTTTAACAGGTACTTCAGATGGTGTTCCACTGAAAGCGTATGTTTGTTTGTTCACCTGTACTGCTACTAGGGCAGTTCATTTAGAAGTGGAACAGGACTTGTCTGCAGAACAGTTTATACAGCTGTTTCGAAAATTTGCAGCTAGGAGATCCTGTCCGAGGTTGATGATTTCAGATAATGCCACAAATTTTGTAGCAGGTGCTCAACATTTAATAGAGTTAAATAATAGTAACGATGTTCAATCTCTGTTAACCCAGCGAGGGTGTACCTGGAAATTTATTACTCCTAGAGCCCCTTGGCAGGGGGGGCTGTACGAAAGACTTATAGGCACAGTGAAGAGGTGTCTCCGTAAAGTACTACACTGGAAGAAAATTAATTTGGAAGAATTCCGTGCAGTGTTAGTGGAGGCAGAAAATCATATAAATAATCGGCCTCTCTCGTACATGAGTGATACACCTGATGCAGATGTATTAACACCTTCTCACCTAATATGTTGAAGGAAATTGGAAGCTGCCCCTGTCTATAGAGATAATCCGGAAGAAAGTGATGAAGATTACAATGATGCAGCAGTGTTGTGTAATAAATTTAAAATGTTATATAAAGTAATTGATCATTGTTCTAATGTGTGGCGTAAGGAATATCTTCTTACACTACATGAACACTTTTATGGTGCGACAGAGGCAGTAAATCGACAGAACATTCAACCAGGTGACATTGTGTTAATTGACACTGAATAACATCGAACATTGTGGCCTCTGGGCAAAGTATTGACATTGTACCCAGATGCACAAGGTGTTGTCAGGAATGTCAAAGTGTTGTGTCATGGCCAGGAAAGTTTACGCACAATTAATAAATTGATTCCCTTGGAATTAGGTGTTCAATCAAACGTAAATGAAAATCTGAGGAAAAGTGACACGAGTGATATGGAAGATAACGCTGACCAAGTGATGCCGGAAAATGAAATCGTAGTAAGACCTACTAGGAGAAGAGCCACTCAAGCCATAACTGGCTGGAATCGTCTCCTAAAGGAAGAAGTAATTTGAGTCGTTTAGCAACGAACTTCGGCCGGCCGCAGTGTGGAAAATACTGTATATATTTTCCAGAAATTCAGTATTTATATGTAAATAGGTGGCCATACTGTATTTAACAATATTTGTCATAGAAAACGGAAAGCCAGTGTCTGCGCAGAGGGGACTCGCCATCTTGGTTTTGAATTGTATACAATGTTGGTGTGATTGGAAGGAATTTTCGTGCTCTAGAGGTTGAAATTGGGCTGACACCTCTCAAATAGGAGGCGAAATTGTTGGACATGCATTCCTGCATAACTTGAGATATCAGACGACTGGACAAGACAGCTCCAGGAACCTCAGATAAGCTCTCTAGATTTGTGTATAATTCTGGCCAGTGTTTTCATAAATTTAGTTAGTGAGGTTTTTCTGAGTATGACACAACTTAATATCCAGTGAAATTGGTGAGTGATATTAAGATATATTTTCCTTCTGTTATGTAATTGTGTATATATATATAACCATTTATTATTTTTAATATACAGTCCACAAATTTATATATTTACCAGAATTCCTGATGTATAATTTATTTAATTAATAGGTCCAGAGAAACTTGTGGATATGACAGTGGTAGGTATCGAAGGGGGACATTTTTTGCGACCTAGGTGTCCCAAATTCCTACTCGTCTATTAACATTGATAAATAATAATTATCATTGTTATTTACTGTTATGTACATTATGAGTTACATACAGATAAATGCAATTTTCCACATTACCCATCACCCTCCCATGATGAGGCAGTAGGCCTACCAGATACTTCATGTCTGAATACTGACCCATGCCTGATTTCAGACAATGTGGTTGAGCGAGTCACCCTGGGAGTACATCAACATAGCACGATCACGTCTGCTATCAACACTAGTAATGCTGCTGGTGTTGACACCACCTGTCTGGCTGAGTTAGCTGTCAGTCAGCCAGCTGGCTCAACTGACTGGGACTTCATACCTCCAGATGAAACTAGTCTTGCTCGGGTGGTACACAACATGCAGCTGCGCATAACAGTACTGGAGAAGCAACAATGATGTTTGAAACAACAACTTGAGCACCACGAGGAAAAACTTACAGAGGGTGCAAATGAGTACATCAACCTCTGGTGGCCTGGTGGTTAACGCTCTCGCTTCACACGGTGAGGGCCCGGGTTCGATTCCCAGCCAGAGTAGAAACATTGGACGTGTTTCTTTCAACCTGTTGTCTATGTTCCCCATCAGTAAAATGGGTACCTGGGTGTTAGTCGACTGGTGTGGGTCGCATCCTGGGACACTGACCTAAGGAGGCCTGGTCACAGACCGGGCCGCGGGGGCGTTGACCCCCGGAACTCTCTCCAGGTAAACTCCAGGTAACCCACAGATTGTCAGCCATTATGAAAATGCGTGTGGTGATGATGAACAAACTGATGATTGCAGTGGTGTTAATAATTACAAAAATGATAAATCTGATAGTGATGTTTACAATCACAGTGAATATGATAAGGGCAGCGAAGACCATCACGAAAGTCAAAATGATGAGTGCAATGTATTGATAGATACTGAGTGTGGAGATGACCCGGTTGTCGATAATGGTGTATGTATCACTGGTGTTCATAATTTTAATCATAATGATGAGGGAAGTGGTACATGTGATGATAGTGATGAGTGTAATAAAAGTGGAGAGGAGAGTGCGAGGGATAGTGTCACCTTCCATACATTCACAGACAAAGAGCGCCGTGACCTCTGTAAACAAAGACTCCCACGAGACTTCCATAATGGAAGTGCACTTAAGAGACTCATGGATAAGGATAATACTGATGATATTGATATTGATATTGATTATGTTTGTTTGCTATTTAATAAGTTTTTTCATTTTGCTGAGAAATTGAATTCTATCCTTGGACTTTTATAATGGAACCAAACTCGTATAAACTATCCATTTTAAGTTGGAATATTGCATCACTTAGAAAAAGATTTTCTGACCTTCACCATAAAGTAACTACTGAATATATTGATATTGTGTGTCTACGAGAGTGCAGAGTCCTTGAAAAATCCCAACCCCCTAAATTGCCATCATTTGTTGCATATAACCTCAAATCTACTAATTCTTGTGTTCTATATATTAAAATATCACTTCCCCATCAACTTCTTGCACATAAGAAAACAGAGGGGCTACAGTATCACGGTGTTAGGATTTATATTGGGAACTCTGCTCTCAACATATTTAACTTGTACGCTCCTGCTGATAAGTTTAATTACTTGGAGCTCCCAACTTGTGCTCAGTCTGAACCTACTCTTATTATTGGTGATTATAATGCAAGACACAAAAGCATTGGAAACTCTCAGTTTGGTAATCGTAATGGTAATAAACTGTTGTCACTCTTAAACAGTCATGATAATGTGCAAATTGTAGGTGACCTTGAATCCACACATATCTATGGAGGTGTCCTTGATCTGTGTCTTGGCTTCAACATTACTTCTGCCAGCTGTGAGTCTTCCATTGTAACAGATATAGCGTCCGATCATTTCCCAAGGCTAACCTCTCTAGATATTGGTAATACTATCCTTCCTGGTGGGATATACAAACGGAAAAGTTTTAATGTTCCCCCTGATCAGCATGATGACTTTGTTGCACGTGATTGACTGGTATAATTCCTATGAGTGTACCTCTGTCGAGACTTTTAACAATGACCTTGTGAGCAGTATTCAGTACTACTTAGAGCCGCCTCTGAAGCCTCCTACTACTCTAAATCCAACCGACTTCCATAATAATTATAAGTCTTATAAAAACCATACCTATTACAATGATTCTAAACTTCGAACATTGAAACGTACTGGTCGCAGACTTGGCCTAGCCTATAGAAAACATCGTACCCCTGAAATGCTGAGCATCTTCCAAACTGCTCTTGCTGCTGCCAGAGAGCGTATGACAGAGCTGCGGCAGACAGACTGGGAACAATTTGTCAATGGTCTCAATGCTCACACTCCACTTAGCCGGGCATGGAGGGACATAAATAGAATTAATTAAGGGTAACAGAACTGGGCAGATCGCGCACCCTCATCCCTTACATAGGGCGAACGAGTTAGTCTGTGCTTGGGCTGCTACATGTAGCTATGACAATCTTCCCAGTACCACACAGGCAAAATTAATGGACAAATATGATGCAAGGGAGAAACTTTTTTGCTTTATGCTCAGCAAGGCAGATGACTGCAACATTCCTGTCACTAATTATGAACTTGATGCAGCACTAAGGGCAACTCCACGTCGCCTGGTGAGGATGGTATTACTTACAACATACTCAGATTGCTGTGTCGAGTACCAGGTAATCCTTTACTTGAATTATATAACATGAGCTATGTCACTGGGGAGCTCCCTAAATCATGGACAAACAGCCTCATTATTCCCATTCCGAAGCCCAATCAACAAAACTCATTTCGCCCAATATCCCTTACTAGCTGCTTGTGTAAAACATTCGAAAGGATTATTCTTAATCGTCTTATGCACAGAATTAAGCAATGCTTGTCTCCCCGGTTGCTTGGTTTCAGGCATGGAAGGAGCGTGCATCATTGCATTACCACCTTTCTCACTCTGCACACTGACAGCTCATACACTACCTTCCTTGACCTTACATCCGCTTTTGATGTAGCCAACCGACATGTAATCATTAGTGAACTTGCCAGAATGGATGTTGGAGGATGGCTTCTCCGCTGGATTAAAGGTTACCTGTCCAACAGAAAGTCGTCTGTGTTGTTCCAGGGACATAGAAGTGTAACTGAAGACTTTGAATTAGGAACTCCACAGGGAGGTGTGCTTAGTTCCACACTTTCAATATTCTGATTAATGTCTTACTTAATGCTATGCCTAGCCAGCCCCATCATTATATGGTTAGTTTTGCTGATGATATAATGATTCACACCACCGGATTCTCCAACACCCAAAACATTCTTAATCATGTACTAGCCTCGTGTCAGGAACTGGGGTTGATAATCTCAGGGGATAAAGCAAAGATACTCAACAGGCGTCCTCCTCGACAGAGAGGCACAGTTCATCAGATCCAGTTGCATGATGGGTCTCTTCTAGAATATGTAAGCAGATATAGGTATCTAGGCTTTAAGTTTCACTACTTGGACCTGTTGTAACGAGACTTTGTCGCCAATACAAAAAAAGGCTGAGAGCACTTAGAGTTGTGACAGGTTTTCATCCCAGGTATGGAGCTAATGTTAAAATTGTGAAAATGATGTATCTTGCTTATATTAGGTTATTGGATGATTATGAGGCGCCACTACTTGCACTCGTGTCTGACTGGAAGCATGAAGGGCTAGAAAAACTGCAAAACGAAGCAATGAGGATCATCCTAGGATGCCCTCGTACTGCCAATTTTTTTTTAAACATGCGGAAAGAACTTAATATTCCAAGCATTAGAAATCGTGTTACTGAAAGAAATGTCCTTATTGGGGTCAATATGCTTAGGTTAGCCCATTCAAACCCCTGCACAGAAGCCCTCCAAACTTTCCTCAGCACTGGCGAACATCCTTCCAGATGGATCGAAAAAGCTGGAACCGACCTCCGCATGAACCAGCTACATGATCTATGTCAAGTTAGGCAAGAGAGACACTTCCCTGCTCCATGGGATATTACCCCATTCCAAACTACCATTCCTCCATTTCCCCCAAATCTCTTCTTAAATCACAACCAAAGCTTCGTCTTGAAGCCAAACATGATGCCCTAAGCTGTATTGATAACTTAGTCACACAGAACACTCTCACAAATTATTTACGTTGACGGTTCTGTTCACCAGTCCACTGGTGCAGCTGGTAGTGCTGCTGTTGTCATACAGAGTGTTGGCTCTAAATAAAGAAATTGGAACACGCATCAATAACTGGGCCTCTACCCTTCAAACAGAACTGTTTGCCATACTCATTGCACTCAAATGGGTCCATGTATCTCAGGTTGACACTTTAATTGTAACTGATTCTCTGTCATCCATAAATGTTCTCAACTCATTATGTATAAATTGTGGCATGCTTGTGTCAGAAGCCAGACACAGATATGGTAAGATTGTGGACAGTGGAGTCAGGTGCACATGCTGTGGATTCCATCTCACATTGGTCTTCAGATGCATGATAGAACTGATAAATTGGCTAAGCTGTATGCTTTCAAAGAGGAAGTAGATTACAATCTTGGGTTGTCAGTTAGCATTTTGAGAACAATAATACGAAAAGAACTTCAGTTGAACTTTATTGATTTAAGACTCAGGGAGACTGACACAAGTCAGTCCATCTATCATCATTCCGTAATGCAGGAGGAGCTACATGTCTATGGGGAATCAAACATGATAAGCAGACTCTTGGATGTCACTACTGCCCGGCTTCGGCTGGGTTACCAGTATCTATGGCAGGTTAAATCACCACCACCTGATGTAGACCAAACGAAATATAAACTTTGGCAGATGGACTATTGTCACACCTTGCGTCATTATGTACTGGAGTGTGATCAAAATTAATGAATTTAGAGACAACTCACTCAGAAATGTTCAAGAAATGGCAAAGTATTTTATCCACAGTGGTATATTACAGACCATTCTGGAGAAATACCCTGACTTTGCTAGCTGTAAATAATGCATTACCATGTGTGTGTGTGTGTGTGTGTGTGTGTGTGTGTGTGTGTGTACTCACCTATTTGTGGTTGCAGGGGTCGAGTCTTAGCTCCTGGCCCCGCCTCTTCACCGGTTGCTACTGGGCCCTCTGTCTCCCCGCTCCATGAGCTTTATCAAACCTCGTCTTAAAACTGTGTATGGTTCCTGCCTCCACTACATCATTTTCTAAGCTATTCCACTGCCTTACAACTCTATGACTGAAGAAATACTTCCTAATGTCTCTCTGACTCATTTGTGTCTTCAACTTGCAATTGTGGCCTCTTGTTTCTGTGTCCCCTCCCTGGAACATCCTGTCTTTGTCCACCTTGTCTATTCCACGCAGTATTTTATATGTCGTTATCATGTCTCCCCTGACCCTCCTGTCCTCCAGTGTCGTCAGGCCGATTTCCCTTAATCTTTCTTCATAGGACATTCCCCTTAACTCTGGAACTAACCTTGTCGCAAACCTTTGTACTTTCTCTAGTTTCTTGACGTGCTTTATCAAGTGCGGGTTCCAAACAGGTGCTGCATACTCCAGTATGGGCCTGACATACACGGTGTACAGTGTCTTGAACGATTCCTTACTAAGGTATCGGAATGCTGTTCTCAGGTTTGCCAGGCGCCCATATGCTGCAGCAGTTATCTGATTGATGTGTGCTTCCGGAGACATGCTCGGTGTTATACTCACCCCAAGATCTTTCTCCTTGAGTGAGGTTTGCAGTCTTTGGCCACCTAGCCTATACTCTGTCTGTGGTCTTCTGTGCCCTTCCCCTATCTTCATGACTTTGCATTTGGCAGGATTAAATTCGAGAAGCCATTTGCTGGACCAGGTGTCCAGTCTGTCCAGGTCTCTTTGAAGTCCTGCCTGGTCCTCATCAGATTTAATTCTCCTCATTAACTTCACATCATCTGCAAACAGGGACACTTCTGAGTCTAACCCTTCCATCATGTCGACCGAACCCTGTGGGACATCGCTCGTCACAGGTGCCCACTGTGATACATCATTACGTACCATGACTCGTTGTTGCCTCCCTGTCAGGTATTCTCTGATCCATTGCAGTGCCCTTCCTGTTATATGCGCCTGATGCTCTAGCTTCTGCACTAATCTCTTGTGAGGAACTGTGTCAAAGGCCTTCTTGCAGTCCAAGAAGATGCAATCAATCCACCCCTCTCTCTCGTGTCTTACTTCTGTTATTTTATCATAAAACTCCAGAAGGTTTGTGACACAGGATTTGCCTTCCATGAATCCGTGCTGGTTGGCATTTATACTCTTGTTCCGTTCCAGGTGCTCCACCACTCTCCTCCTGATAATCTTCTCCATAACTTTGCATACTATACACGTCAATGACACAGGTCTATAGTTTAGTGCCTCTTTTCTGTGTGTGTGTGTGTGTGTGTGTGTGTGTGTGTGTGTGTGTGTGTGTGTGTGTGTGTGTGTGTGTGTGTGTGTGTGTGTGTGTGTGTGTATGTGTGTGTGTGTGTGTGTGGATGTGGATGTGAGTGTGGGTGTGGGTGTGTGTGTGTGTACTCACCTAATTGTACTCACTCACCTAATTGTGGCTGCAGGGGTCGAGACTCAGCTCTTGGCCCCGCCTCTTCACCGACCGCTACTAGGTCCTCTCTCCCCCTGCTCCATGAGCTTTATCATACATCGTCTTAAAACTGTGTATAGTTCCTGCTCCACTACATCGCTTGCCAGACTATTCCACTTCCTAACTACTCTATGACTGAAGAAATACTTCCTAACATCCCTTTGACTCATCTGAGTCTTCAGCTTCGAATTGTGACCCCTTGTTTCTGTGTCCCATCTCTGGAACATCCTGTCTCTGTCCACCTTGTGTGTGTACTCACCTAGTTGTACTCACCTAGTTGAGGTTGCAGGGGTCGAGTCCGAGCTCCTGGCCCCGCCAGTGTGTGTGTGTGTGTGTGTGTGTGTGTGTGTGTGTGCGTGTGTGTGTGTGTGTGTGTGTGTGTGTGTGTGTGTGTGTGTGTCTGTGTGTGTGTGTGGGTGGGTGTGCGTGCTTGTGTGTATGCATATATTTGTACGCTCGTGTGCATATGTGTGTGCGTGCGCCGTCGTGTGTGTATGTGTGTGCGCGCGCGCCCTCGTGTGTGTATGTGTGTGCGCGAGCGCTCGTGTGGGTGTATGACCCACTTAATATTTGTATTTATAACTCATTACAATTGTGACCAGGTGTGGACGTATCAGTGGTTCATTACTTTGTAATTTGTTCATGATTGTAACCATGTATAGGAGTGAGGCTGATTCATTACCTCTGTAACTTGCCATGAGTTTATTTAGTTTAATGTGTTTATTATGCACCCCATACCCATCCTGTGGGCAGTAGTCAAAAGATTACAGAGGTACATAATTGGTCCAGGGACTGGACTCCAAAGTTTTGATAGCTGAGCAAGTTACAGAGGTAATGAACTCACAATTTACAAAGGTAATGAACTCACAATTTACAAAGGTAATGGACTCCAGGTAGGTCTGGTCACAATCATGATAAGTTACAAAGGTATTTACAGATTACAGAGGTACGTAATGGGTCCAGGGACTGGGCCCCCAAAGTTTTGATAGCTGAACTAGGTACAAAGGTAATGAGCTCGCAAGTTACAAAGGTAATGAATTCTGTAAGAATGGTTACTTACGTTTATACATGGCTACAATCATGAACAAATTATAGTGTAATGAGCAATTCACACTTCCACACCCGGTCACAACTGTAGTGAGTTATTGGTGCAAATATTGATTGTTGAGTCACATACACACACACACACACACACACACATATAGTGTTGAATATAGTGTTGACGAGTGTGAGAAGGTAGGTGGGACAAGCTTTTAAGGGCAATATTGTAAGACAGTGCTAGGGTCATGTCCCAGGAGGGTTGTGTCAGGTCACTAGAAGTTGCGGCCAGTCGTTACACTGCACAAGACACTCACACACACACACACACACACACACACTCACACACACACACACACACACACACACACACACACACACACACACACACACACACTCCTGCAAGCTATTACCAGAATTAGAATAGAAATAGCATAGACATAGAGAATATAGTGTTGACGAGTGTGAGAAGGTAGGTGGGACAAGATTTTAAGGGCAACATTGTAAGACGGTGCTAGGGTCAAGTCCCAGGAGGGTTGTGTCAGGTCACAAGAAGTTGCGGCCAGTCATTACACCGCACAAGACACTCACACACACACACACACACACACAGAAGGAGAGTGGTGGAGCACCTGGAACGGAACAGGAGCATAAATGCCAACCAGCACGGATTCACGGAAGGCAAATCCTGTGTCACAAACCTTCTGGAGTTTTATGATAAAATAACAGAAGTAAGACACGAGAGAGAGGGGTGGGTTGATTGCATCTTCTTGGACTGCAAGAAGGCCTTTGACACAGTTCCTCACAAGAGATTGGTGCAGAAGCTAGAGCATCAGGCGCATATAACAGGAAGGGCACTGCAATGGATCAGAGAATACTTGACAGGGAGGCAACAACGAGTCATGGTATGTAATGATGTATCACAGTGGGCACCTGTGACGAGCGGGGTCCCACAGGGGTCGGTCCTAGGACCAGTGCTATTTTTGGTATATGTGAACGACATGACGGAAGGGTTAGACTCAGAAGTGTCCCTGTTTGCAGATGATGTGAAGTTAATAAGGAGAATTAAATCTGATGAGGACCAGGCAGGACTTCAAAGAGACCTGGACAGACTGGACACCTGGTCCAGCAAATGGCTTCTCGAATTTAATCCTGCCAAATGCAAAGTCATGAAGATAGGGGAAGGGCACAGAAGACCACAGACAGAGTATAGGCTAGGTGGCCAAAGACTGCAAACCTCACTCAAGGAGAAAGATCTTGGGGTGAGTATAACACCGAGCATGTCTCCGGAAGCACACATCAATCAGATAACTGCTGCAGCATATGGGCGCCTTGCAAACCTGAGAACAGCATTCCGATACCTTAGTAAGGAATCATTCAAGACACTGTACACCGTGTATGTCAGGCCCATACTGGAGTATGCAGCACCTGTTTGGAACCCGCACTTGATAAAGCACGTCAAGAAACTAAAGAAAGTACAAAGGTTTGCGACAAGGTTAGTTCCAGAGCTAAGGGGAATGTCCTATGAAGAAATATTAAGGGAAATCGGCCTGACGACACTGGAGGACAGGAGGGTCAGGGGAGACATGATAACGACATATAAAATACTGCGTGGAATAGACAAGGTGGACAAAGACAGGATGTTCCAGGGAGGGGACACAGAAACAAGAGGCCACAATTGGAAGTTGAAGACACAAATGAGTCAGAGAGATAGTAGGAAGTATTTCTTCAGTCATAGAGTTGTAAGGCAGTGGAATAGCCTAGAAAATGACGTAGTGGAGGCAGGAACCATACACAGTTTTAAGACGAGGTTTGATAAAGCTCATGGAGCGGGGAGAGAGAGGGCCTAGTAGCAACCGGTGAAGAGGCGGGGCCAGGAGCTAGGACTCGACCCCTGCAACCACAAATAGGTGAGTACAAATAGGTGAGTACACACACATGCACACAGGCAGTGTTACTACCGGTAGTTATTAGCAGTAAGAATACTTAGGAAGCTAGGAAGTCCTCTCTCAATGTGAACAAGGAAATTGATAATAACCAGCAACAATTAATACGTAAATCCAGAAAGGGCAATAAGTGGAGAGAGTAGATAATTGGGAAAGATAAATGAGACTAAATTTGTGCCTACACGACGGATCTTTCAACCACACCACCTACCCCCTCCATAACCATCCCTCCCTCACACACAAGCACACACACACAAGGGTAGACACTCACACACACACACACACACACACACACAAACACACACACACACACACACACACACACACACACAGGTGACTCGACCCCTGCAACCACAAATAGGTGAGTACAAATAGGTGAGTACATACACACATGCACACATACACACACACACACATACACACACACACACACACACACACACACACACACACACACGAGTATGCGGCACCAGTTTGGAACCCACACCTAGCCAAGCACGTGAAGAAACTAGAGAAAGTGCAAAGGTTTGCAACAAGACTAGTCCCAGAGCTAAGAGGTATGTCCTACGAGGAGAGGTTAAGGGAAATCAACCTGACGACACTGGAGGACAGGAGAGATAGGGGGGACATGATAACGACATACAAAATACTGAGAGGAATTGACAAGGTGGACAAAGACAGGATGTTCCAGAGATTGGACACAGTAACAAGGGGACACAGTTGGAAGCTGAAGACACAGATGAATCACAGGGATGTTAGGAAGTATTTCTTCAGCCACAGAGTAGTCAGTAAGTGGAATAGTTTGGGAAGCGATGTAGTGGAGGCAGGATCCATACATAGCTTTAAGCAGAGGTATGATAAAGCTCACGGCTCAGGGAGAGTGACCTAGTAGCGATCAGTGAAGAGGCGGGGCCAGGAGCTCGGACTCGACCCCCGCAACCTCAACTAGGTGAGTACAACTAGGTGAGTACACACACACACACACACACACACACACCACACACACACACCACACACACACCACACACACACACCACACACACACACACCGCACACACACACCACACACACCACACACACACACACACCACACACACCACACACACACCACACACACACCACACACACACACACCACACACACACACACCACACACACACACACACACCACACATACACACCCCACACACACACACACACACACCACACACACATCACACACACACCACACACACACACCACACACACACACACCACACACACACACACCACACACTCACACCACACACACACCACACACACACACCACACACACACACCACACACACACCACACACACACACACACACCACACACACACACACACACACACACACACACACGCACATACACACACACACACACACACACACACACACACACACACACACACACACACACCCACACCCACACACACCCTCCACCACTTGACACAAACACTTGACACAAACACGTACCCCCCCTCCCCTAACCACCTCTCCCCCTTCCCTAACCACCTCACCTTAGCCACCCACCCCTCCCCCAAACCACCAAACCCCTCCCCAAACCGTCTAACCCCCCCAACTACCTCCCTCCCTCCAATAACCATCTTCCCCCTCCCCCATAACCATCCATCCCCTCTCTCCCTCAAACCATCTAACCCCCTCCCCAACTATCTCTACCCCTCCAATAACCATCCTCCCCCTCCCCCACAACCATCCATCCCCTCTCCTCCTAACCATCTATTCCCCACCCCCTAACCACCCGTCCCCCCTTCCGTGGAGCAACGGGGGAACCTAGAACCAGGATGAGGACAAAGGGCTCCAAGGACGAATCTTGGAGGGAGGAATGGGAGGTAGAGCTCAAGAAAAGGGAGGAAGACTGAGGAAGGAGACTAGATGAGCTGGAAAGGAAGATGGAAGAGAGGTTAGCAGCAGAATGCAGAAGGTGGAAGCAACAGGCCACAGCAGCAGAAATCAAGATAGAGAGATTAGAAGAGGAGCTGAGACATCTGAAACAGCACAGAGACAAAGATATTACGGAAGTAGCATCGGCAATGGCTACATCAAACACAGACAACAGGTCTGAAGGAAGGATGGAAACTAAACTGTATGCAGAGGTCCTGTCAAACCCACATGGGGCCAAAACAAAGACAGGGAGCACACTAGGACAGAATGAGAGGTTGGAAGACATTGAAGGAACTAGGATATGTGCAAGGACCTTACCAGATACCTGTGGGGGCCAGGAACAGGTGAGCAGGAAGGACAAACCAAGAAGCATAGGGGCCATAACTAGGGAAGGGACTGAAGGAAGGAACACTCCACGGGAAGGAACTAAAACACATCAGAGGATGCAATGGGAGTCACAGTGGGAGGTGGAAAGGGAGAGATCCGTGTTTGTCTATGGGCTAGACGAAGCTAAAGGGGAAACTTATGATGAAAGAAAGCAGGAGGAGAAAAAAGCGATTGAAGATATCATGAAGGTGATAGGCGAGGGGGATATGACCCAGGTGGCAAATTTTCGGAGAATTGGGTGGTTCACAAAGAAAAGGAATCGGCCTCTCAAAGTAATTTTCAAGGCAGAATCAACCCGAACCATGATTCTGCAGGAGAAAGCACGGCTGAGAGGCAAGCAGGAGTTCCGGAGTGTGTACCTCGATCGAGACAGAACACAGGATGAAAGGAAGACAATGAAAGAGAGAGTTCAAAAACGAAAGGAGAAATGGGAGGAAATGAAAAAGGAGAGCAGAATAACCCAGGATCAAATGGAAGGACAAGCACACCCCCCAGAAACACCTGCAGAAGGACTCTAGTCACGACACCCCCAAGGCAACTGAACAATCCAAACCAACCATCACACACCGATCCCTCTGTTTCCACCCCCTGCACCACAGTTACAGTATTAGAACAGAAGTTGAAGGTTTGGTACACAAATGCAGATGGAATAACGAATAAACATGAGGAATGGCAAGAAAGAATCAATGAAAAGTCCCCAGACATCATAGCAGTTACAGAAACAAAACTCACGGAGACAATAACAGATGCAATCTTCCCACCAGGATACCAGATCATGAGGAAAGATAGAAGGGGCAGGGGGGGAGGTGGGGTTGCTCTGCTCGTAAAAAACAGATGGAAATTCGAGAAAATGGAAGGCATAGATGAGACGGGAGAAAGAGACTACATAGCAGGTACACTTCAGGCTGGGGAACACAAAGTGTTCATTGCAGTGGTGTATAATCCACCACAGAACTTCAGGAGGCCAAGAGAGGAATATGAAGAGAGCAACAGAGCAATGGTGGACACACTTGCTGAGGTGGCAAGAAGAGCTCACTCCAGCAGAGCAAAGTTGCTGGTTATGGGGGATTTCAACCACAGGGAGATTGACTGGGAAAACCTGGAGGCACATGGGGGTCCCGAAACATGGAGAGCCAGGATGTTGGACGTGGTGCCGGAAAACCTCATGCACCAACATGTTAAGGACACTACCAGAGTGAGAGGAGAGGATGAACCAGCAAGATTGGACCTTGTGTTCACCCTGGGCAGCTCAGACATTGAGGACATCAAGTATGAGAGTCCCCTAGGAGCTAGCGACCACGTGGTTCTGTGCTTTGAATACATAGTAGAGCTGCAAGTGGAGAGAATAACAGGAGTTGAATGGGAAAAGCCTGACTATAAAAGAGGGGACTGCATAGGGTTGAAGAACTTCCTGCGGGATGTCCAGTGGAACAGAGAACTGGCAGGAAAGCCAGTAAATGAAATGATGGAATATGTAACAACAAAATGCAAGGAGGCAGTGGAAAGGTTTATTCCCAAGGGCAACAGTAACAACGGGAAGACCAGAACGAGCCCCTGGTTTACCCGACGGTGTAAGGAGGCAAAAACAAAGTGCAATAGAGAATGGAAAAAGTACAGAAGGAAGAGAACACACGAAAATAGGGAGATCAGTCGCAGAGCCAGGAATGAGTATGCACAGGTAAGGAGGGAGGCCCAGCGACAGTATGAAAATGACATAGCATCGAGAATCAAGACTGACCCGAAACTGTTGTATAGCCACATCAGGAGGAAGACAACAGTCAAAGACCAGGTGATCAGATTAAGGATAGAAGGTGGAGAACTCACAAGAAATGATCAGGAGGTATGTGAGGAGCTGAACAGGAGATTTAAGGAAGTTTTTACAGTAGAGACATCAAGGGCTGTGGGAAGACAGCACAGACGGGAACATCAAGAGGGAATATACCAACAAGTGTTGGATGACATACGAACAACTGAGGAGGAGGTGAAGAAGCTCTTAAGTGACCTTGACACCTCAAAGGCGATGGGACCGGACAACATCTCCCCATGGGCCCTTAGAGAAGGAGCAGAGATGCTGTGTATGCCTCTAACCACAATCTTCAACACATCCCTTGAAACTGGGCAACTACCTGAGAAATGGAAGACAGCTAATGTAGTCCCCATATTTAAGAAAGGAAACAGAAACGAGGCACTAAACTACAGACCTGTGTCTCTGACATGTATTGTGTGCAAAGTCATGGAGAAGATTATCAGGAGGAGAGTGGTCGAACACCTGGAAAGGAACAAGATTATAAATGAAAACCAGCAAGGGTTCATGGAAGGCAAATCTTGTATCACAAACCTGGAGTTTTATGACAAGGTAACAGAAGTAAGACACGAGAGAGAGGGGTGGGTAGATTGCGTTTTCCTAGACTGCAGGAAGGCCTTCGACACAGTTCCCACAAGAGATTAGTGCAGAAGCTGGAGGATCAGGCGCATGTAAAAGGGAGGGCACTGCAATGGATAAGGGAATACCTGACAGGGAGGCAGCAACGAGTCATGGTACGTGAAGAGGTATCACAGTGGGCGCCTGTTATGAGCGGGGTCCCACAGGGGTCAGTTCTAGGACCAGTGCTATTTTTGATATATGTGAATGACATGATGGAAGGAATAGACTCTGAAGTGTCCCTGTTCGCAGATGACGTGAAGTTGATGAGAAGAATTAAATCGGACGAGGATGAGGCAGGACTGCAAAGAGACCTGGACAGGCTGGACATGTAGTCCAGTAACTGGCTTCTCGAATTCAATCCAGCCAAATGCAAAGTCATGAAGATTGGGGAGGGGCAAAGAAGACCGCAGACAAAGTATAGGCTAGGTGGACAAAGACTACAGACCTCACTCAGGGAGAAAGACCTTAGGGGTGACCATAACACCGAGCACATCACAGGAGGCACACATCATCCAAATAACTGCTGCAGCACACGGGCGCCTGGCAAACCTGAGAATAGCGTTCCGATACCTTAATAAGGAATCGTTCAAGACACTGTACACTGTGTATGTTAGGCCCATACTGGAGTATGCAGCACCAGTCTGGAACCCACACCTGGTCAAGCACGTCAAGAAGTTAGAGCAAGTACAAAGGTTTGCAACAAGGCTAGTCCCAGAGCTCAAGGGAATGTCGTACGAGGAAAGGTTAAGGGAAATCGGACTGACGACACTGGAGGACAGAAGGGTCAGGGGAGACATGACAACGACATACAAGATACTGCGGGGAATAGACAAGGTGGACAGAGATAGGATGTTCCAGAGAGGGGACACAGGGACAAGGGGTCGCAACTGGAAGCTGAAGACTCAGACGAGTCACAGGGACGTTAGGAAGTATTTCTTCAGTCATAGAGTTGTCAGCAAGTGGAATAGCCTAGCAAGTGAAGTAGTGGAGGCAGGAACCATACATAGTTTTAAGAAGAGGTATGACAAAACTCAGGAAGCAGAGAGAGAGAGGACCCAGTAGCGATCAGTGAAGAGGCGGGGCCAGGAGCTGAGTCTTGACCCCTGCAACCACAATTAGGTGAGTACACACACACACACACACACACACACACACACACACACACACACACACACATGGTAATGCATTATTTACAGCTAGCAAAGTCAGTCTATTTCTCCAGAATGGTCTGTAATATACCACTGTGGATAAAATACTTTGCCATTTCTTGAACATTTCTGAGTGAGTTGTTTCTAAATTCATTAATTTGATCACACTCCAGTAAATAATGATGCAAGGTGTGACAATAGTCCATCTGGTAAAGTTTACATTTCGTTTGGTCTACATCTGGTGGTGGTGATTTAAAATTAAGAATTAAACTAAGTCTGCCCGAAATGCCTAGCCATGATAGGTGTTCTAGTGGTACACTCTGTAATCATTATTTAACTACATGTAAACCACACAATAACCAAATTCTGTAAACTCAGCATTGTAATCCTTATAGAGAATAAACTTTGAATTGAATTGAATTGAATTGAACTGTATTTGTGAAACCTGAGTTTTGATCAGTCAGGCCTTAAGTTTCTTTGAGAGACAAGCATTCACAGAAAACGACAAAAGATGTTAGGGAAACTCGAAGAATCGAATCGAAGAAGACGACCAGAGCTGTCGTGAGATGGGAAGGAAGAAGGATAAGGAAAGATGGAAATACTGGAAAAGGATGGGAAGTAGGGGAAGAGGAGGAATCAAGGCAAGTGGCCCAACCACTTTGGGACATGTGGTACCGAAGTACTGGAGGCGTAGATGGAGAGGCTTGGATGATGTCGGTACTTGGCTCACTAGGAGAGGATGGCGAAGGCAGCGGCAGGAGCTGGGAGTGTCAGAAGGCAGCAAGCAGGATGAGTTGTATTGGTGGAGGTCGGCTTGAGGTGTGTTAAGCTATTGTTCCATTAGAAAGAGTCTGGAACTTGGGTAGTGGCATCGTCATGAGTCTAAATTTGCGGTCTGGGTCGATCTCTGGAGCATTAAGGAGATTGATGACTTCTCTAAGGAAGAGAGCACGTGATGGTCTACAGACGAACTTGACTTCGTCGCTCTGGAGGAGGGGGATCAATGTCTTTGCATCAATTTCTTTAGGATACTCAGGAGTAGTGAAGAAGATCAGATCAGATCAGGACTCACAGGTAAGGACCCATGAGGGGCGAGGGGCAAGTGGGGACAGTGCGAAGAATAGATGGTGAGAGGAATGTCTTGAGTCGAAGAGAGAAGAGTCAGGACTAGACCCAGCTGCTAAGCCTGGATAAACAATGACGAAGACGACATAGAAGACAGCAGGAACTCTGCAGGTGCTGACTGCAACTTGCTGGATGGAAGATTGCTGCATCTTGATGTTGATTGGAGGCTGGCAGAAGCTGGAGGCGTGGTCAAGGGAGGCTAGCTTCTTGATTGGTCAGGTGTCGTTAAAGTGTGAGTCAGGAGTTACATCATTTCTTCAGTGTTGGAGGCATTCCTTATGTTGTGCAGTTTTTGGGAGGAAACGATGAGTAGTCTTGTAATCTTGGGTCGAAATGCTGGGTCGGATTGTAACTGGTGAAAGGTCATCTTGAGTGCTGTAAAGGAGCAATGGGTTCCTTTACGATTTGTAAACTTGACTGTTCTGTCGTGTAATTGCTCGTACAAAGTGTCGACTTTCATGGTGGGTTCTTGGTCAGGAGTCGTATAAAAAGTTATATCTTTCCAGTGCAGGTATTGATCTCGGTGTTGGTGTTCTGTATTAATACGTCGAATGATGACTGGTGAGGTTTTTGTTTGTAGTTGCAGCATTGAAGGTTCATTTAATATTGGTGTCTCCGCTACAGAGTGTATAGAAGACTGTGGTGGAATCGTGGCTTCTGATTGGTCAATTTGAGTAGTGGTGAGTGGAGGCGAAGGAATGATATTTGCGCCGCCACGACGAGCCGATCGACGAATAGGAGACGTGGTGCTGTCTTGGATGTTATCAGGTGAATGTTGAGTGACGTCACTAGTTGTTGGTGGTGTTGGAGCTGCTGGCGCAGAGGTCCTTGGTGAATTTTAGTATTTCTTCCGAAGGTGGAGATGCTGGGAATATGAATGATGGCATATTATTTAATGCAAATAACTCGTTGATGGTAGAGTTAAAGGATCCAGGTACAGCCATGTTCTGCATGTGAGCGTATAGTAAACAGTAGTGGATCTTGGTTACGTCACATGTTGGAGGAGTGATGATGGTGGAGGCGGGCTGAGTAGATGCTTCAAGTAATTTTGTAGTGTTTCCTTGTATCTTTGCAACTGCTGCATACGTTGGCGTGTTGCTAGTAGGTTTTTTCTTTGCCGCATCTTGTGTTTTCTTCATAATATCCTTTCTTGTAGGACATTTTGCTGCCAGTGTATGGTGATCATTACTCTTGCAGTTTAAGCACGCTGGTTGTGTTGGAGCAGCAGCGGTACAGGAACTGAAGGTGTGTCCCTCACTACCACATGTAGTGCAGAACTTCTTGTCTTTTGCTGGACATGCTTTGGTGGTGTGATGGTATGAATAACAGTTACAGCGATGTTGGATGTAGTGGTATCTCTCTGCTTCAATGTAGGTAAGACTGATGTAGTAGTAGTAGACAGCCAAACCTTCGTTCAGTGCAGTGGCAGCCATGTTCACGTCGGTGAAGGTGACCTTGAGCATGGACGATGCATTTGGGATTTTGGTAATTACCTGGAGTTTACCTGGAGAGAGTTCCGGGGGTCAACGCCCCCGCGGCCCGGTCTGTGACCAGGCCTCCTGGTGGATCAGAGCCTGATCAACCAGGCTGTTGCTGCTGGCTGCACGCAAACCAACGTACGAGCCACAGCCCGGCTGATCAGGAACTGACTTTAGGTGCTTGTCCAGTGCCAGCTTGAATACTGCCAGGGGTCTGTTGGTAATCCCCCTTATGTGTGCTGGGAGGCAGTTGAACAGTCTCGGGCCCCTGACACTTATTGTATGGTCTCTTAACGTGCTAGTGACACCCCTGCTTTTCATTGGGGGGATGGTGCATCGTCTGCCAAGTCTTTTGCTTTCGTAGTGAGTGATTTTCGTGTGCAAGTTCGGTACTAGTCCCTCTAGGATTTTCCAGGTGTATATAATCATGTATCTCTCCCTCCTGCGTTCCAAGAAATACAGGTTTAGGAACCTCAAGCGCTCCCAATAATTGAGGTGTTTTACCTCCGTTATGCGCGCCGTGAAAGTTCTCTGTACATTTTCTAGGTCGGCAATTTCACCTGCCTTGAAAGGTGCTGTTAGTGTGCAGCAATATTCCAGCCTAGATAGAACAAGTGACCTGAAGAGTGTCATCATGGGTTTGGCCTCCCTAGTTTTGAAGGTTCTCATTATCCATCCTGTCATTTTTCTAGCAGATGCGATTGATACAATGTTATGGTCCTTGAAGGTGAGAGCCTCCGACATGATCACTCCCAGGTCTTTGACGTTGGTGTTTCGCTCTATTTTGTGGCCAGAATTTGTTTTGTACTCTGATGAAGATTTAATTTCCTCATGTTTACCATATCTGAGTAATTGAAATTTCTCATCGTTGAACTTCATATTGTTTTCTGCAGCCCACTGAAAGATTTGGTTGATGTCCGCCTGGAGCTTTGCAGTGTCTGCAATGGAAGACACTGTCATTCAGATTCGGGTGTCATCTGCAAAGGAAGACACGGTGCTGTGGCTGACATCCTTGTCTATGTCGGATATGAGGATGAGGAACAAGATGGGAGCGAGTACTGTGCCTTGTGGAACAGAGCTTTTCACCGTAGCTGCCTCGGACTTTACTCTGTTGACGACTACTCTCTGTGTTCTGTTAGTGAGGAAATTATAGATCCATCGACCGACTTTTCCTGTTATTCCTTTAGCACGCATTTTGTGCGCTATTACGCCATGGTCACACTAGTCGAAGGCTTTTGCAAAGTCTGTATATATTACATCTGCATTCTTTTTGTCTTCTAGTGCATTTAGGACCTTGTCGTAGTGATCCAATAGTTGAGACAGACAGGAGCGACCTGTTCTAAACCCATGTTGCCCTGGGTTGTGTAACTGATGGGTTTCTAGATGGGTGGTGATCTTGCTTCTTAGGACCCTTTCAAAGATTTTTATGATATGGGATGTTAGTGCTATTGGTCTGTAGTTCTTTGCTGTTGCTTTACTGCCCCCTTTGTGGAGTGGGGCTATGTCTGTTGTTTTTAGTAACTGTGGGACGACCCCCGTGTCTATGCTCCCTCTCCATAGGATGGAAAAGGCTCGTGATAGGGGCTTCTTGCAGTTCTTGATGAACACAGACTTCCATGAGTCTGGCCCTGGGGCAGAGTGCATGGGCATGTCATTTATCGCCTGTTCGAAGTCATTTGGCGTCAGGATAACATCGGATAGGCTTGTGTTAATCAAATTTTGTGGCTCTCTCATAAAAAATTCATTTTGATCTTCGACTCTCAGTCTGGTTAGCGGCTTGCTAAAAACTGAGTCATATTGGGACTTGAGTAGCTCACTCATTTCCTTGCTGTCATCTGTGTAGGACCCATCTTGTTTAAGTAGGGGCCCAATACTGGACGTTGTTCTCGATTTTGATTTGGCATAGGAGAAGAAATACTTTGGGTTTCTTCCGATTTCATTTATGGCTTTTAGTTCTTCCCGCGATTCCTGACTCCTAAAGGATTCTTTTAGCTTAAGTTCAATGCTTGCTATTTCTCTGACCAGTGTCTCCCTACGCATTTCAGATATATTGACCTCTTTTAGCCGCTCTGTTATTCTTTTCCGTCGCCTGTAAAGGGAGCGCCTGTCTCTTTCTATTTTACATCTACTCCTCCTTTTTCTTAGAGGAATAAGCCTTGTGCATACATCGAGTGCCACCGAGTTAATCTGTTCTAGGCATAAGTTGGGGTCTGTGTTGCTTAGTATATCTTCCCAGCTTATATCGGTTAGGACTTGGTTTACTTGGTCCCACTTTATGTTTTTGTTATTGAAGTTGAATTTGGTGAATGCTCCCTTGTGACTAATCTCATTATGTCGGTCTGGGGCTCCGCGCATACATGACTGAACCTCAATTATGTTGTGATCTGAGTATATTGTTTTTGATATGGTGACATTTCTTATCAGATCATCATTGTTAGTGAAGATGAGGTCTAGTGTATTCTCCAGTCTAGTAGGCTCTATTATTTGCTGGTTTAAATTGAATTTTGTGCAGAGATTTAAAAGCTCGCGTGCGTGTGAGTTTTCATCAGAGGTGCCTCCTGGTGTTATTTCTGCAACAATATTATTTGCTATATTCCTCCATTTTAGGTGCCTTAAGTTGAAATCCCCCAGGAGCAAGATGTTGGGTGCAGGAGCTGGAAGATTTTCCAGACAGTGGTCAATTTTTAACAGCTGTTCCTGGAATTGCTGGGATGTTGCATCCGGAGGCTTGTAGACTACCACAATGACTAGGTTTTGGTTCTCGACCTTTACTGCTAAAACTTCCACTACATCATTTGAGGCATTTAGCAGTTCTGTGCAAACAAGTGACTCTGCAATGTACAGGCCAACCCCCCCCCCCCCCTTTTGCCTGTTCACTCTGTCACATCTGTATAGGTTGTAACCTGGGATCCATATTTCGTTGTCCAAGTGATCCTTTATGTGGGTCTCAGTGAAAGCCGCGAACATTGCCTTTGCCTCTGCAAGCAGTCCACGGATGAAAGGTATTTTGTTGTTTGTTGCTGGCTTTAGACCCTGTATATTTGCCAAGAAGAATGTTATCGGACTGGTGGTATTGTTGGTAATGGGGGGGGGAATTTTTTCCGGCATTAGTATCTGTATCTGTTGGTTTGGAGTGGAGGCCATCGACTGTGGTTCCACTCCAGGAATGACTGGATTTGGTGTACGATTTCTGCCATTTCCTGCCAGTTTTTTTTCCTTCCTGGCACTAAAAAACCTCTCCCTCTTGAGTGGCTGTGGCTACCCAGGTTTTCCCATGGCCTGGATGTTTTGTATCTTTTTGTCCCCTTTAGATGGCATGCCTGGCAATTTAAGTTATAGCACAGTCTTTCCTGTACTGAAGAGGTACACAGTTCAGGGTGAAAAAGCTTACAGGAAGGGAGTTTGCATTTTCCTGTTGTCATATGGGCATGGCATTTTCTAGGGTGGTCATAGTTGCACGTCCCGTCTGTTTTTCCAGATTTCCCATGCCAGCAGATACTGAGTGCATAGTATGTGCACAGACTTGGTTTCCGTTTGCCTTGGGTTTCTGTGACTGTATTCCCTGTTGGTGCATGTTTCCCTGTCTTACTTCTATCCTCCCTAGCACCAACAATGGAGCTCCCACCAGTTGTTTTTGGTAATATATCCTCACTATTGCTAGTGGAGTCCTCTTGTTTGCTATTTCCTGCAGTATTTCTAGTTTGCAATATTGGTTTTATCTTATCTTTGACTACACTTGTTTCCCTACTATGGCTCCTGTCCCCTATGAGGTCATTTATATGTATTCCTTCCTGCGTATAATTCCCGACTACCTGGACAAAATCTCCAGCTTCACCATTACTGTCTCCCAGGACAGCATCTCCAGCTTCACCATTATTGTCTCCCAGGACAGCATCTCCAGCTTCACCATTACTGTCTCCCAGGACAGCACCTCCAGCTTCACCATTACTGTCTCCCAGGACAGCACCTCCAGCTTCACCATTACTGTCTCCCAGGACAGCACTATCAGCCCCACATTTACTGACTACCAGGACATCATCTCCAGCCTTACAGTTTCTGACTACATGGCCAGTATCAAGGACAGTACCATTCAGCCCAGACTTTTTATGTTCCCATCTGTTGTAGAAAGCTTCCAGGTTTTCTATGAAAGCAGCTTTGATGTTGACCTCTTTTAATACCCTTGTGATTTTAGTCCACAGATTTATCTCATTTGGGCATACCCAAAAACACTTCCCTGTTTTAATACTGCTTGTAGCTAGTTCTTGGATATCTGCACAAGGGGCGTGACACCAATTTCCACAAAAATGACAATTTATGCATGTGGAAGCCCGTTTGTTTGACTGACCACAGACTACACACAGCTTCATAATGATTTGAATGGTTGATTTACTGCAATTCTACTAGCAACCTCTTGAATATTCTATTAATAACCTCCTTAAATGAAGCTCTAGCTATTTGTATTTCTGTTTCTAACTGTTTTTGTATATTGGACAGCTTACCGTGCACGTTCCTGGTATATATTTAATGTTTGTGTTTATAAGGGCGCCTACAACCCCATCCGTTTACAGTCTGCTTTATTGTCCAACGAAACCGTTTGAAACCAGTCAAGGGTTCGGACCAGTCAAGGGTTCGGACCGGTCCAGGGTTCGGACCAGTCAAGGGTTCGGACCAGTCGATCTGATCTGATCAGTGGGTCACTTATTTAAACCATACTGGTCGGTGATTTGAGCTAACACATGAAGGATCTACTGGAAATTATCTACCCGAGTAATATGTGATTTAACTGATACAAAAGTATAACTTGCGTGTTGAAGAGCCGGTGACTGCTGGCAACTCCTACAATGACGAACGGTCGACCTCCACCCTTGTTTATCAATCGCTGTATCTAGCTTTTCTATTTTTTTTCCCGTCTCCACCACAATAAATGCTATATTATCACTATAGTTGACTGGTGCAAATTTTGGAGGAAGGACGCTTTTTCTGTAGTAATAATTTCTTCTCGTTGTGTATATTGCGACCGCTGGTAACTACAGGTTATATGAAATCCACAGTGGTATATTGCAGACCATTCTGGAGAAATACCCTGACTTTGCTAGCTGTAAATAAAGCATTACCACATGTGTGCATGTGTGTGTGTGTGTGTGTGTGTGTTTGTGTTTGTGTGTTTGTGTGTGTGTGTGTGTGTGTGTGTGTGTGTGTGTGTGTGTGTGTGTGTGTGTGTGTGTGTGTGTGTGTGTGTGTGTGTGTGTGTGCATTCACCTAGTTGAGATTGCAGGGGTCGAGTCCAAGCTCCTGTGTGTTTACCTGGAGTTTACCTGGAGAGAGTTCCGGGGGTCAACGCCCCCGCGGCCCGGTCTGTGACCAGGCCTCCTGGTGGATCAGAGCCTGATCAACTGGGCTGTTGCTGCTGGCTGCACGCAAACCAACGTACGAGCCACAGCCCGGCTGATCAGGAACTGACTTTAGGTGCTTGTCCAGTGCTTGTGTGTGTGTGTGTGTGTGTGTGTGTGTGTGTGTGTGTGTGTGTGTGTGTGTATGAGTGTGTGTGTGTGTATGAGTGGGTGTGTGTGTGTACTCACCTATTTGTACTCACCTATTTGTGGTTGCAGGGGTCGAGTCTTAGCTCCTGGCCCCGCCTCTTCACCAGTTGCTCTTCACCGGTATGAGTGTGTGTGCGTGTGTGTGTACTCACCTAGTTGAGGTTGCGGGGGTCGAGTCCGAGCTCCTGGCCCCGCCTCTTCACTGATCGCTACTAGGTCACTCTCCCTGAGCCGTGAGCTTTATCATACCTCTGCTTAAAGCTATGTATGGATCCTGCCTCCACTACATCGCTTCCCAAACTATTCCACTTACTGACTACTCTGTGGCTGAAGAAATACTTCCTAACATCCCTGCGATTCATCTGTCTCTTCAGCTTCCAACTGTGTCCCCTTGTTACTGTGTCCAATCTCTGGAACATCCTGTCTTTGTCCACCTTGTCAATTCCTCTCAGTATTTTGTATGTCGTTAT
This sequence comes from Cherax quadricarinatus, assembly GCF_038502225.1. Lineage (NCBI taxonomy): Eukaryota > Metazoa > Arthropoda > Malacostraca > Decapoda > Parastacidae > Cherax > Cherax quadricarinatus. The sequence continues at coordinate 25,975,040 of NC_091345.1, forward strand.
CATGTCCCCCCTATCTCTCCTGTCCTCCAGTGTCGTCAGGTTGATTTCCCTTAACCTCTCCTCGTAGGACATACCTCTTAGCTCTGGGACTAGTCTTGTTGCAAACCTTTGTGTATGAGTTTGTGTATGTGTGTGTGTGTGTGTGTGTGTGTGTTTATGTGTGTGTGTGTGTGAATTTGTATATATGTGTGTGTGTGTGTGTGTGTGTGTGTGTGTGTGTGTGTGTGTGTGTGTGTGTGACTCAACAATCAATATTTGCACCAATAACTCACTACAGTTGTGACCGGGTGTGGAAGTGTGAATTGCTCATTACACTATAATTTGTTCATGATTGTAGCCATGTATAAACGTAAGTAACCATTCTTACAGGATTCATTACCTTTGTAACTTGTTAGTTCATTACCTTGTACCTAGTTCAGCCATCAAAACTTTGGAGCCCGGTCCCTGGACCCATTGTGTACCTCTGTAATCTGTAAATACCTTTGTAACTTGTCATGATTGTGACTAGACCTACCCGGAGTTCATTACCTTTGTAATTTGTGAGTTCATTACCTTTGTAAATTGTGAATTCATTACCTCTGTAACTTGCTCAGCTATCAAAACTTTGGAGTCCAGTCCCTGGACCAATTATGTACCTCTGTAATCTTTTGACTACCGCCCACAGGATGGGTATGGGGTGCATAATAAACATATTAAACTAACTAAACTGTCTGGTATTTCAAGAAAAAAGAAACTAATGAAAGTCACTCCACTCCACTAAGTACCATTATAATACTGGTTAGTTGCTACTACACACTGTATTCTGCTATTCACTGGTATCACTAGATTATATGCGAGTACACTAGCAGGCCAGGAAGATTATTAAAAACAGCTGACCTGTGGTAAGTTTCTGGCGACTTCTGGCACCTGCCTCTATAGGCTTATCACTTCATTTACAAATTCACCTGTTTTCAAATGACACTTTAGCCTTTATCATCAATATACTAGGGAGCCACTGTAGTATACACTATACACTATGTATACTCAATGTTTTCAGGGAGACTTTCTTTCCTCTGACACGAAAAGTTCAATTATTATTATTTTTTTCACACGGGACACAGGCCTATGATTCCCCTCTGGCAGTAAACTCTGCTAGGTAGTGCACACTAATTCTCCTTTTTTGACTCAGTATATAATGCTATCAACAGCAGCCAAGTATTTTGCGTCTCGATGGATGACTTGAGTTCTGCAGTTGATTGAGAAGTCAGAATCTTGTCCAGTTTTTTAAGAAATACTGATTTCCTTGCCCTGAGGGCAGGAGATGATGTAACAGTAAGAGTAATGGTGGCTTCTGTAGTGAGTAGCTTCTCTGCTTCAGCATCATCGTGATACACAACAATGAATGCTTCTTTCAGTGACAAAATGGTGTTGAATTTTACTTGCAGTGCTCCCTGAACAACAGTTGCAAGAGCAATCTTCGTTGAATCATCAACGGTACCACTTTTTGGCTTGATCTTTACACGATTTGCGTAGCTCATTGTGTAAGTCAAGGGGAAGATGACGCTGGTAAAGGTTCCCCTCCCCAACGGGGATCGTAGGGAGACAGAGTAAGTAAGGAGAGCTGCTATGACCTGCCTGGGTGAGAGTCAAAAGCAGAATCCTAGAAAGAGACTCCACGTATCGTCTTATAGTGTTGTTTATCCTTAGAGTGAGCGACAAGTGAATTCGAGGATTGGTCAGTTTTGTTGGGGTTGGAAGACGAGGACGCTGCTCGTGTCTTGATGGATGTAGTGGCTGGCGTTGGAGGCGGTTTCTCATTGGTGGAGGAAGGTGGAGGCACGTGAGGCATTGAGGGCTCTGATTGGTTCTTGGCAGTGGCGGTGGCTGGAGGAGGTGGTGGTCTCTCATTGGTGGATTGCGAAGTAGAGCAGGTGGCTTCTGCAGAAATCAAATCTTGCAAGTCATCTGGTGCCTCGAAACTGACGATTTTTGGGATAATCTTCAAAACATTGGCTGAAGCAGGACTAGCTGGAAAGTTGAATGATGGCAGATTGTTGAGGGCAAGAATATCATTCATAGTTGTATAGAAACAACCCGGGTTAGCTGCATTTTGCATGTGTGCATACATCAGGCAGTAGTAGAATTTTGTTGAAATATCGTCTGGTAGAGGAGAGGCTGTGAGTGGTGGAGGTTGCTGAGTGGTTTGTAGAATCTTGGTGGTGGTCGTCTGAAGCTTAGCTATAGCAGCATAAGTAGGAGAGTTTCCTGTAGACTTCTTTCAGTTTCTTAGAAAGGATATCCTTGCGTACTGGACATTTGGCTGCAAGAGTATGGTGGTCACTCTTACAGTTGATGCAAGTGGGAGCAGCAGTGGAAGTGCAGGAGCGAAAGTCGTGATCCGCAGACCCACAGGTGGAACATATCTTCTTATTCTTCACGTGGCAATCAGCAGTAGAGTGGCTGTACGAGTAGCATGTCCAACAAGGTGTTATGTAAGTGAATCGTTCAGGCTCAGTCTGTCGAGGGTTGATGAAGTAGTAAGAGATGGCCAGGCCATCAGACAGTGCTCTGGTCGCCATAGTAACGTTCAGAAACGTGATCTTGAGCATCGAGGAAGCGTTGGGGATCTTTACAACAGAGTCAATCTTGGCCCAAGTGTTGAGGTCTTCAAGTGATGACGTAATTTCCTCGATAGACATGTTCGTGATTAGCCTGTCAAGACGTTTCATGAACACAGAGCGTTTTGCACGCATGTATGGTGATGTGGAGATGGTAAAACCACGGTCATCTAATGTCTTCATGGCTGTAGGTGTAAGTACTTTGTCAGCTTCAGCATCATCGAGAAAGGTGGCGATGAAAGCTTCTTTCAGTGAAGTAATTTTAGAGAATTTGGCATAAAGACAAGTGTTGAGTGAGGTTGCAAGCTCGAGTTTCGTGGTGTCATCGACGACAGCAGACTTGGGTTTAATTCTCACACGATGAGACATCGTGGAGATGGTAGAGGCTCCCCTCCCCAACGGGGATCGTAGGAAGACTGAACAAGTAAGGAGAGCTGCTATGACCTGCCGAGGCGAGAGTCAGAAGCAGAATCGTTAGGGAAACTTTACTACGTCTATTTAGATTAGATTATATTTTGCCACCGAAGTGGCTAGTTTATTGTGCACCCCATATCCATCCTGTGGACGGTAGCGCAAGAGCATATGGATACACAAAAGGCCTAGGAACTAGGCCCCAAAGGGTTAACAGGAATACATGTGGATTTATATCTACATATCTATAGTTCACTTATCTGTTACAAGCAAATTTAGGAAATTTGCTTAGTATATCTGGTATCTTATTTTCATTAATAGGATATCTTGACATGTCACATAGGTTATTATACTGTCTATCTCTGTATTCCTCAATAAGTGGACAATTAAGCACATAGTGTTCAAGAGAGTGACCATATGCCTGATCACATAATTTACATTTAGTTTGATCATCATCTGTGTGTCTCCCAAACTGCCAGAAGTACTTGTAACCAAGCCTAAGCCTGGCCACTACAACATCAGTCAGTCTGTTCACATTGCACGTTGCTCCATAAACATACTTATCTACGTTCATGTTATCATAGTGGGTTATAAATCTACTCAGGCTTCTAACTGCATTCCTGTAACAATTATTTTCATTATTTACTTCTCTCCTAATATTATTCCTAATGCTAGACACAGTTATACCAAAGTTATATTATACATTCTCCTTCTGGGTACTCTTCTTGGCTAACATATCAACTTTATCATGAAGGAGTAATCCACTGTGTGATGGGATCCATAACAATTGCACATTAATTCCTTTGTCCCGGATTTTTGAGTATCTGTACCTGGCTTCTCCAATGAGCATGTTGAAAGTTAAGACACTTGTGCAACATCTGGTTATCTTTATTGTAAACGTTTCGCCATCCAGTGGCTTTATCAATACAAATTCTTGGACATAATTAGAAAACAGAAGAACTATATACAAAAGATGAGGTAATCAGTCCCTTTGCCTTGGAGGTGGTGTTTACAACACCGTGGTTGTAGAGATTCTGAAGCACAGGTAAGGAGACTGGCGCTTATATAAGCGTCAGTGAAGAGAGACGTGTAGCAGACGAGGGCCTAGTCACTGGTAGGCGGGATTCCCCAGTGGAAGTAGGTCCTTCCCAAATTGATGGGCTAGTTGTAGAAGTCGTGAAGAAGGTCATGTAGATGTCCTCTGAATCAAGATACCATGATGTTGCAGTGCCTGACAAGTTGTGCAAGACAGGTATACAATACCGACAAGATGAAAGTTAAGACACTTGTGCATCATCTGGTTATCTTTATTGTAAACGTTTCGCCATCCAGTGGCTTTATCAATACAAATTCTTGGACATAATTAGAATTAGATTACCTCATCTTTTGTATATAGTTCTTGTATATAGTTCGTCGGTATTGTATACCTGTCTTGCACAATGAGCATGTTGTTGGAGTCATTATATGAGTCAAGAGCATTCAGTGATGACATGGAATTAGTAATGACGATATGGTCAAGCTCAGTGTCATAAGTTAGCTTTAGCGCCATTAGGATTGCAAACAGTTCAGTTTGCAATGTAGACGCCCAGATGTTAATTCTTATGCCTAGTTCAACAAGTTTATTGTCGTTATTAACTAGGGAGGTGGCAACAAGAGCAGATGGAGCCCTGCCAGAAGACTCCTGTTTAGATCCATCAGTGTACATTACTTGTGATAACTTATTACTACCAGCTAGGCGAGAAATTTCTTCTTGAGCAGTTGCTTTAACAAGTGATTTAAGGAAGGGATTACTAGCAATGAGCTTCTTGGGAGGGACTTACAGGTATGTGGTATTAAATGAACACATCTTCCATGGAGGGGCGAAATGTTCTTGTTGTCTACAGGATACAGTTCATGCATGTTATAAAACTTAATGCAATTGCACGTTTTCACAGTCGCATTTAGATCTGCGTGTATTTACTTCTAGACACTTAGTAAGGTTCATTGTGATAGTGGCTGGTTCATTTCTTAACATTCTAATACCGAGTACAGTGTTAATCTCAACAAACCTATCACTGATACTAGAAATACCAAGCTCCTTCCTCATATTAAGAACCTTTGTAGTTTTGGGATAACCAAGAATAATTCTGAGAGCTTCATTTTGCATTAACTCCAAGGGTCGGAGAGAACTTTCTCCAGCTAATATCAACATGGGAGCAGCATAATCAATTAAGGACCCAACATAGGCTATGTACATCATTCTCACGATTCTCACATTAGCACCATAATTGGGGTTGTAGCCAGCAACAGCTTTGAGAGCATTTAGCCTATCATTGCATTTCTTATTTAGTTGTGGTATAGTGGATTTGTTAAAGGGTACATCTACACCAAGATATCTGTAAATTTTAACGTAGCTAATGTTTTCACCCTTCAAATAGATGGGTGGGGGATGTCGTTTGCTTGTTAATATCTTTGTTTTAGAGGAAGATATTATGAGGCCTAGTCGATTACAAATTGCTTGAACTTCATTAAGAATGGTACTCATCTTCTTATGCCCTGTTGTGTGGATCATGATGTCATCAGCATAGCTTATAGCTATATGCTTAGGTGAGGCAGGTAGAGCATTTAGGAGAGCATTAATCAGAATATTAAATAGCATGGGACTGAGAACTCCTCCCTGCGGAGTACCTAGGGACATTTCTTTAGACTCACTTCTAAAGTCTTTGTAGAGGACAGATGATACTCTATTTGACAGGTATCCTATTATCCAGCAGAGTAGGCTACCACCAATATTCATTTTGGCTAGTTCATTTAGTATAACGGTTCTGTTCGCGATATTAAATGCAGATTTTAGATCAAGAAATGTGGTAAAACTAATAGAGGTGTGTGCAGTGAGAAAGGTGGAAATACAGTTCTGCACACTTTTACCTTTCATGAACCCATAGAGGTAGGGGGAAAGTTGGTGACTGATTCTGTAGTACAGTCTGTTAAGTGTCATTCTTTCAAAAGTTTTACAGAGACAACTAGTTAAGGAGATCGGTCTAAATGTATCAGGCTGTTGGGGCTTAGGGATAGGCACAATGAGACTATTGGTCCAGGAAGTAGGAAGAACGCCCTCAATGTAACTGAGATTTTACAGTGCCAACAAAGGGTTGTCGGGCACTTGCTTTAGAGTTCTGAGAATATCACAGGTTACACCATCTCTCCAGGAGCAGTTGATCGACCTTTAGTTAATGCATTATGTAATTCATACTCGGTGAAGAGGCAATCACTCTCATCAATATTCTGGATCATAAAATTAATCAGTTTCAACATTTCTTCAGAAGTACTCTCTAAATTTTTTCTAATATGAGATGGAAGGCTTTCATGCCTGGATGTTTTGGACCAGTCATTTATGAGGTCATTTGCTTTTTCGAGAGGAAAGGGATGAGCAACATTGCCAGTCTTTTTCCTGGTTGTTTTATTTATACCTTTCCAAGCCAAACTTAAAGGGGTGGACCTATTTAATCCACTAACAAACTGTTCCCATTCCTGTTGCCTAAGTTCTTGCTTTCTATTCCTTGCATTTGTTAGTGCAGCTTGGAACGTTCTGAGCAGGTCTGGGGTTCTACATTCACGGTATGCTTTACAAATCCCCCCAGCTGCTGCATGTGTTAGATTGCATAGCTGTGGATCATTATAGTATTTACATTAGTTTTTATTGTCAGTTATAGTTGAGAGTCTATGTTTTCTTTTCCTGCCCACTTGATCTGTGAGGACAGTCTCAATAGTTGCAACTAAATCATCATTGAATTGTTGGGTGCCAATAGGCTCGTAATTCTTATACCATTGATCCAAGTGGTTAATAAAGTTATCTCTGTGTTCTGGGTTGAGAATAAGTTTCCTCCTTCTGTATTTAGCTCCTTGATTACTGGAGATGTGATCAAGATTGACAGATGTTAGTCTTGGGAAGTGATCAGATAGAAGAGCATCAACTATGACCAAGTCATGCATAGTATATGATGTATTAAATCCAAGGCACAGATCTAGTATGCCACCATATATGTGAGTAGGCTCAGTAGTGCCCACAATTCGAACATTATCATGCTCATTTACGCGACTCTGCAGGGCAAGGAGTGAATGTGGCAAGTTCTTTCTGACATACATCACACAACAGTTGGTTGACCTTAGGTTATAAGCTGCATATCCAGGCAAGTTTGGTGGAGGTGCTCCATCTTTCAGTCTACATTCCTACAAACAGATGACATCAATATTCTTGGTTGCACTAATATGATGTAAATCAGGCAACCGCTCCCTGAAATAAGCAATGTTCCATGAAAAGATTTGTAATGTATCCATTGTAGTGAGTTATTACAATCTCTTGCTCATAAGATGGTAAGACTATTATGCTGTGCCTACAGTGTGCAGACACTTAAGAGCAAATGGCATAGTTTGTACGTCTTTATCTACAGAACCTTTTACTTTAATCATTTTTCGGCATCTTGACAGCCAGTTCCATGGCAAGTCTTGAAGCCAAGAGTTATGGGCTTCTTTCTTACAAATTGCTTGAAACTAAACAGAGATTGCTCCACTTTTTACATGATCAACGTACTCAAGAGCATCATCCTGACTATATATATTTATTAAACTCGTCAGCAACTGCTCAAGCTGCTCAATTTTTTCCTGCAAGTTTGTTATAATTTGAGGAAGGTCAGGCGAATCCAGTGCCTCTCCAGTGGATGGCATTTCCGAGGTAGTTCTTTCTGTAACACCTATCACCTTAACAGGTACCATGGTTACATTAGTGTTCTCTGGTGGTGCCTGTGGCAAGACTGTCTCATCATTCATTGTAGGTAGGTCCTGTACATCTGACTCATCTCCAGCTTCCAGGGGGGTTACAAGTGTCGTGTTCGACTGACTGTTGTAGATGTGTGTATTGGAAAAAATGACATGCTCATCGCCATATTCAGGGGTAGGCGTATGTATAGGTGGTGGAAGATCAGTAGCTCCACATGTGCTAGCAGGGATGGCTAGCTCCTTCACAACTGGTGTGAGTGATGGCATTCTGGTATTACCAGCATCCTTTGCAGGGAGGTTGGGCTCTTCCACACTTTGCAGAGGTTGTTGGTAAGTTTATTCAGGTACAGGTACACATAAATACAGTTACTTAAATTATCATACATAGCAGCGTGTGTGTATATTACACAGGATAATCCAAGAAAGTCAGACATAGTGACTTATTTCAAGGGGGATCCTTGTAATACTTTATTATTTAAACATTAAATGGAGATATACTAGGAATAAAATAAACTGAGTTATTTATATTTACATCAAAGAAAGCATAGATCACAATAGGTACATGTATGTTAGCATGTATGTTAATACCTTATTATTATACTATAAAAGATATAATATCTTATTATTATACTATAAAGGAGATATATATACTAGGTACCAACGCCCGTGTAAATGATTACTTACATGGGAATTTCCCAAACTCCTTCTATCTTGCACCTACTGAGCCCTCTAAAGTCACCACGATTATTAAGTCACTTAAAAATAATTCTGGGAATCTGTCTCACGTCCCACCATTTTTGTACAAGGGAGCGGCCCATGTCCTTTCTCATGCTATTTCATTACTTTTTAACAAGTCACTAGAAACTAGCACTTTCCAGACACTACTCAAGACAGCAAGTGTTACACCAATACATAAAGGTGGTGACCCCACAGATGTAAACAACTATAGGACAATATCAAACTTACTATTGCTATCCAAAGTCTTTGAGAAACTTGTGCACAAGAGATTATATTCGTTTATAACAGCAAAAAACATACTCAACCCCAGTCAGTTTGGCTTCAGAAAAAAGTAAAAGCACTTATGATGCAATTGTAAATATGCTAGATCTGCTTTTACACAGCACTGGAAAATAAGGAATATCCATCAGGACTTTTTATTGACCTAAGAAAAGTTGTTGATACAGTAGATCACGGCTTCCTACTCCAGAAACTTGACCATTATGGTATAAGAGGCCATGCCCTTACATATTTCAAATCCTATCAGTATGTCACCATTAAAGACACTCCCTGGAACACAGGCGGGAGAGATACATAATTATATACACCTGGAAAATCCTAGAGGGACTAGTACCAAACTTGCAAACAAAAATCAACTCTCTACGAAAGCAAAAGACTCGGCAGACGATGCAACATCCCCCCAATGAAAAGCAGGGGTGTCACTAGCACGTTAAGAGACAACACAATAAGTGTCAGGGGCCCAAGACTGTTCTACTGCCTCCCAGCATACATAAGGGGGATTACCAATAGACCCTGGCTGTCTACAAGCAGGCACTGGACAAGCACCTAAAGTCGGTACCTGACCAGCCGGGCTGTGGATCGTACGTTGGATTGCGTGCAGCCAGCAGTAACAGCCTGGTTGATCAGGCTCTGATCCACCATGAGGCCTGGCCACAGACCGGGCCGCGGGAGCGTTGACCCCTGGAACTCTCTCGAGGTAAACTCCAGGTACAACCTCATTAACACGGCCACTTGATACTGAAGTACCACAGGGAAGTGTCCTTGGTCCCCTGCTCTTCCTCTTATACATCAATGATCTTTCCAATGTATCACAACACCTGAAACCCATTCTCTTTGCTGAGAACACGTCTTATGTCATCTCCCACCCAAATCTTGCCACTCTCAATACCATCGTTAACGAAGAGCTCCTTAAAATATCTACTTGGATGACAGCTAATAAACTTACACTTAACACTGGCAAAACCTTCTATATTATGTTTGGTAACAGAGCAGGTGTTGCACAAATTAACAATAAGATCGACAACACTCATATTGCCAGACATAATGAGGGTAAATTCCTAGGCCTGCACCTCGACAGCAACTTGAATTTCAGCACCTATATCCAACACATAAAAAAAGTATCCAAAACGGTTGGGATCCTCTCCAAGATACGTTACTACGTGCCACAAACTGCCCTTCTCACACTATACCATTCACTCATTTATCCCTACCTCACCTATGCTATTTGTGCTTGAGGATCAACTGCAGCAACACACCTAAAGCCAATAATAACCCAACAAAAAGCCACAGTAAGAATAATCACACAATCCAATCCCAGGCAACCCTTCCCCCATTCTTCACAGATCTAAACTTACTGTTCAGAACATCCACACTTACTACTGTGCAACCTACATTTACAGAACCATAAATTCCAATATTAACCCTGACCAAAAGCACTTTCTTGACAGTTGTGACAGGACCCACAGGCACAACACCAGACACAAACATCTCTATGACATTCCCCGTGTCTGGCTTAACCTATACAAAAATTCAATGTACATAAAAGGGCCTAGAATCTGGAACACCCTACCTGAAAACTCTAGAACTACAGACGCATTCATCACTTTCAAAACTACCATTAGAAAACATCTTATCTTCCTGATACACCCCACCGTCAGCTAACTACATGAGAACCGCATATTCTCTTGTATCATAAACACATAAAAAAAGCCTAGACCTCCCCTCGATATCTGTGATTCCCCACAACTCGCACCTACATTCACCCAACTGACTATAAACATAGAAATACGTAATACAACTATTACATAATGAATCTTAACTAGTCATAAGTTTGCCTGTGACACTCCAATATAGGAGCTTCAATAGAAACTATGTATTGTACTAAAACAAAACCATTCGCATTGCTAAATTTACGAACTGTAATGGGGTTACTTAGTCTTAATACCAATATGCTCCATAATCTGTACCAATATAGAGTTTTGATTTAATCTTAGTCTGCCCGAAATGCCTAGTCATGCTAGGTTTGATAGTGGCTCTCTCTGTAGTTAGTTTTATATAATGTGTAAACCCCATATTGCAATTTTTATAGAGAATGAACTTGATTTGATTTGATTTGATTTGATTATACCAGAAATCATTCTCCTCCCTTTCCGTCCCTACATTCATTAGGTAATAAAACAGGAGACACTGGTCAGAGGAATACCAAACATCGAACTTAAACTAAAGAAATCTTACAGGAGACAGGAAACACAGGAAGAACAAAAAGCTGTAAATGAAACTGAAAGAAACCCAAAACATTTCTTTTCTTATGCCAAATCTAAGTCAAGAACATCCTGTATTGGGTCCCTACTTAGACGAGATGGGTCTTACATAGATAACAGCAAGGAAATGAGAGTGTTACTCAACTCCCAGTATGACTCACTTTTTAGCAAGCCTCTGACTAGATTAAGAGTCAAAGAACTAAATAAAATTTTAATGAGCGAGACTTAGAATCTGGAAAATTAAAACTTATCTGATATTATCCTAACACCTCATGACTTCGAAATTGCGATAAATGCCCATGTACTGCCCCAGGTCCAGACTCATGGAACTCCGTGTTCATCAAGAACTGCAAGAAGCCCCTCTCACGTACTTTAACGTCCTATGGAGAGGGAGCATGGACACTGGGGTCGTCCCACAGTTACTAAAAACAACAGACATAGCCACACTCCACAAAGGTGGCAGTAAATCAATATCAAAGAACTACAGACCGATAGCACTAACATCCCATATCATAAAAAATCTTTGAAAGGGTTCTAAGCAATAAGATCGCCACTCATCTACATACCCATCAGTTACACAACCCAGGGCAACACCGGTCTGTCCCAGCTACTGGACCACTATGACAAGGTCCTTGGTTCTCTACACAGATATAGTATACACAGACTTTGCAAAAGCCTTCGACAAGTGTGACCATGGTGTAATAGCACACAAAATGTGTGATAAAGGAATAGCAGGAAAAGATAGAAGATGGATCTATAATTTCCTAACAAATAGAACAGACGGAGTAGTAGTAAACAGAGTAAAGTCTGAGGCGGCTACGGTGAAAAGCTCTGTTGCATAAGGCACAATATTCGCTCCTATCCTGTTCCTCATCCTCATATCTTAAATAGACAGGGACGTAAGCCACAGCACCGTGTTTTCCTTCGCAGATGACACCCGAATCTGAATGACAGTGTCTTTCATTGAAGACACTGCAAGACTCCAGGCGGACATCAACCAAATCTTTAAATGGGCCGCGGAAAACAATATGAAGTTCAATGATGAGAAATTTCAATTTCTCCGATATGGAAAACGTGAGGAAATTAAAACTATATCGGAGAATAAAGCAAATTCCAACCTCAAAACAGAGCGAAAAACTAATGTAAAAGACCTGGGAGTGATAACGTCAGAGGATCTCACTTCCAAAGACCACAACATGGTGGATAATGAGAACCTTCAAAACTAGGGATACCAAGCCCATGACACTCTTCAGGTCGCATGTTCTATCTAGGCTGGAATTTCGCTGCACACTAAGAGCACATTTCAAGACAGGTGAAATTGCTGACCTAGAAAATATACAGAGAACCTTCACGGCACTTATAATTGTGAAAAAACTTCTAAATTACCGGAAACATTTAAAGTTCCTCGACCTGTATTCCCAGGAATGCAGGTGGGATAGATACATGATTATATACACTTGTAAAATCCTAGAGGGATTATTACCATATTTGAACACGAAAATCACTCCTTATGGAAGCAAAAGACTCGGCAGACAATGCAACATCCCCCGAATGAAAAGCTGGAGCGCCATATTACGATAAGAGACAACACAAAAAGCAGGGGCCCAGGACTTTAATTTCCTCCCAGCATACATAAGGAGGATTACCATTGAACTCCTGGCTGTCTTCAAGAAGGCTTTGGACAGGCACCTAAAGACAGTACCTGACCAGCCAGGCTGTGGTTTGTGTACCGGTTTATGTGCGACTAACAGTAACAACCTTGATCAGGCCCTGATCCATCATGAGGGCTGGTCACAGACCGTGCCGCGGGGGCGTCGACCCCCGAAACCCTCTTCACGTATACACAAGCATGAAATTTTCTTTATATTTTTCCTAAATTCAGCATGAGTAAATATGAATAATATAATAACTGCATATTAAAATATGATGATAATTTGACCCTTCAAGAAATTTTGTGTGAAGGAGAGTGAGCAGTGGCCACAGGAGGGGAGGATGCCAGAGTGAACTAATGTGTCAGCAATGGTCTGTTAATAGTGAAATTAACCCAGCGCCAAGGCCATAATTGGGCGTTTCGGCCCGAATTTGTAATAGGAAACTGTGTTAATGACACCAGCTGAAGAAGTGGGACAGGAAATTTGCAGGACCTCCAGAATTATGTGTGGATGGAGAAAATTAAAAAGACTACACCATCACTAAATATCGATAACGAGGTATGCCACAAAACCACTAAAGTGACAAATTGTTTTAATTCATACTACACAGCTGTCGCATCAACACTAGTAAGTAAACTACCAGCTGCATCAAATACTTTTAACACAGACTCTGATAAGTTTAAAACATACTATACCAATAAAGGGGTAACTCCAAACAGTTGTCAACAAGTAAGTGTATCTCATGACTTCGTGCACAAAGAACTAAGCATGTTAAACCCAACTAAGTGCACGGGCCTAAATAACATCCTGTCTAAGTTCCTAAAAGATGGTGCCTCTAAATTGCCAATCCCCAGTGCTTGCTTAATAAATTTGTCGATCACCACTAATACCGTACCTGAGGGGTTCAAGGAGGCCAGAGTTACTCCTACATTCAAGAAAAATAGTAGATCTCATGTCAGCAACCATAGGCCTGTTAATATACTCAGTGTAATAGGTTGGTAGACAGCAACCACCCAGGGAAGTACTACCGTCCTGCCAGATGACTGTGAAACAAAAACCTGTAACTGTTTTGCATGATGGTAGGATTGCTGGTTTCTTTTTCTGTCTCATAAACACGCTAGATAGCAGGGATATCTTGCTACTCCTACTTACACTTTGGTCACACTTCACAGACACGCACATGCATATATATATACATACATCTAGGTTTTTCTCCTTTTTCTAAATAGCTCTTGTTCTTCTTTATTTCTTCTATTGTCCATGGGGAAGTGGAAAAGAATCTTTCCTCCGTAAGCCATGCGTGTCGTATGAGGCGACTAAAATGCCGGGAGCAATGGGCTAGTAACCCCTTCTCCTGTAGACATTTACTAAAAAAGAGAAGAGGAAAAACTTTATAAAACTGGGATGCTTAAATGTGCGTGGATGTAGTGCGGATGACAAGAAACAGATGATTGCTGATGTTATGAATGAAAAGAAGTTGGATGTCCTGGCAATAAGCGAAACAAAGCTGAAGGGGGTAGGAGAGTTTCAGTGGGGGGAAATAAATGGGATTAAATCTGGGGTATCTGAGAGAGTTAGAGCAAAGGAAGGGGTAGCAGTAATGTTAAATGATCAGTTATGGAAGGAGAAAAGAGAATATGAATGTGTAAATTCAAGAATTATGTGGATTAAAGTAAAGGTTGGATGCGAGAAGTGGGTCATAATAAGCGTGTATGCACCTGGAGAAGAGAGGAATGCAGAGGAGAGAGAGAGATTTTGGGAGATGTTAAGTGAATGTATAAGAACCTTTGAACCAAGTGAGAGAGTAATTGTGGTAGGGGACCTGAATGCTAAAGTAGGAGAAACTTTTAGAGAGGGTGTGGTAGGTAAGTTTGGGGTGCCAGGTGTAAATGATAATGGGAGCCCTTTGATTGAACTTTGTATAGAAAGGGGTTTAGTTATAGGTAATACATATTTTAAGAAAAAGAGGATAAATAAGTATACAAGATATGATGTAGGGCGAAATGACAGTAGTTTGTTGGATTATGTATTGGTAGATAAAAGACTGTTGAGTAGACTTCAGGATGTACATGTTTATAGAGGGGCCACAGATATATCAGATCACTTTCTAGTTGTAGCTACACTGAGAGTAAAAGGTAGATGGGATACAAGGAGAATAGAAGCATCAGGGAAGAGAGAGGTGAAGGTTTATAAACTAAAAGAGGAGGCAGTTAGGGTAAGATATAAACAGCTATTGGAGGATAGATGGGCTATTGAGAGCATAGGCAATGGGGTCGAAGAGGTATGGGGTAGATTTAAAAATGTAGTGTTAGAGTGTTCAGCAGAAGTTTGTGGTTACAGGAAAGTGGGTGCAGGAGGGAAGAGGAGCGATTGGTGGAATGATGATGTAAAGAGAGTAGTAAGGGAGAAAAAGTTAGCATATGAGAAGTTTTTACAAAGTAGAAGTGATGCAAGGAGGGAAGAGTATATGGAGAAAAAGAGAGAGGTTAAGAGAGTGGTGAAGCAATGTAAAAAGAGAGCAAATGAGAGAGTGGGTGAGATGTTATCAACAAATTTTGTTGAAAATAAGAAAAAGTTTTGGAGTGAGATTAACAAGTTAAGAAAGCCTAGAGAACAAATGGATTTGTCAGTTAAAAATAGGAGAGGAGAGTTATTAAATGGAGAGTTAGAGGTATTGGGAAGATGGAGGGAATATTTTGAGGAATTGTTAAATGTTGATGAAGATAGGGAAGCTGTGATTTCGTGTATAGGGCAAGGAGGAATAACATCTTGTAGGAGTGAGGAAGAGCCAGTTGTGAGTGTGGGGGAAGTTCGTGAGGCAGTAGGTAAAATGAAAGGGGGTAAGGCAGCCGGGATTGATGGGATAAAGATAGAAATGTTAAAAGCAGGTGGGGATATAGTTTTTGAGTGGTTGGTGCAATTATTTAATAAATGTATGGAAGAGGGTAAGGTACCTAGGGATTGGCAGAAAGCATGCATAGTTCCTTTGTATAAAGGCAAAGGGGATAAAAGAGAGTGCAAAAATTAAAGGGGGATAAATCTGTTGAGTATACCTGGTAAAGTGTATGGTAGAGTTATAATTGAAAGAATTAAGAGTAAGACGGAGAATAGGATAGCAGATGAACAAGGAGGCTTTAGGAAAGGTAGGGGGTGTGTGGACCAGGTGTTTACAGTGAAACATATAAGTGAACAGTATTTAGATAAGGCTAAAGAGGTCTTTGTGGCATTTATGGATTTGGAAAAGGCGTATGACAGGGTGGATAGGGGGGCAATGTGGCAGATGTTGCAAGTGTATGGTGTAGGAGGTAGGTTACTGAAAGCAGTGAAGAGTTTTTACGAGGATAGTGAGGCTCAAGTTAGAGTATGTAGGAAAGAGGGAAATTTTTTCCCAGTAAAAGTAGGCCTTAGACAAGGATGTGTGATGTCACCGTGGTTGTTTAATATATTTATAGATGGGGTTGTAAGAGAAGTAAATGCGAGGGTCTTGGCAAGAGGCGTGGAGTTAAAAGATAAAGAATCACACACAAAGTGGGAGTTGTCACAGCTGCTCTTTGCTGATGACACTGTGCTCTTGGGAGATTCTGAAGAGAAGTTCCAGAGATTGGTGGATGAATTTGGTAGGGTGTGCAAAAGAAGAAAATTAAAGGTGAATACAGGAAAGAGTAAGGTTATGAGGATAACAAAAAGATTAGGTGATGAAGGATTGGATATCAGATTGGAGGGAGAGAGTATGGAGGAGGTGAACGTATTCAGATATTTGGGAGTGGACGTGTCAGCGGATGGGTCTATGAAAGATGAGGTGAATCATAGAATTGATGAGGGAAAAAGAGTGAGTGGTGCACTTAGGAGTCTGTGGAGACAAAGAACTTTGTCCTTGGAGGCAAAGAGGGGAATGTATGAGAGTATAGTTTTACCAACGCTCTTATATGGGTGTGAAGCGTGGGTGATGAATGTTGCAGCGAGGAGAAGGCTGGAGGCAGTGGAGATGTCATGTCTGAGGGCAATGTGTGGTGTGAATATAATGCAGAGAATTCGTAGTTTGGAAGTTAGGAGGAGGTGCGGGATTACCAAAACTGTTGTCCAGAGGGCTGAGGAAGGGTTGTTGAGGTGGTTCGGACATGTAGAGAGAATGGAGCGAAACAGAATGACTTGAAGAGTGTATCAGTCTGTAGTGGAAGGAAGGCGGGGTAGGGGTCGGCCTAGGAAAGGTTGGAGGGAGGGGGTAAAGGAGGTTTTGTGTGCGAGGGGCTTGGACTTCCAGCAGGAATGCATGAGCGTGTTTGATAGGAGTGAATGGAGACAAATGGTTTTTAATACTTGACGTGCTGTTGGAGTGTGAGCAAAGTAACATTTATGAAGGGATTCAGGGAAACCGGCAGGCCGGACTTGAGTCCTGGAGATGGGAAGTACAGTGCCTGCACTCTGAAGGAGGGGTGTTAATGTTGCAGTTTAAAAGCTGTAGTGTAAAGCACCCTTCTGGCAAGACAGTGATGGAGTGAATGATGGTGAAAGTTTTTCTTTTTCGGGCCACCCTGCCTTGGTGGGAATCGGCCAGTGTGATAATAAAAAAAATAAAAAAAATATCCAAAATTCTAGAGAGGGCGGGGTATTGTCTAGTAGTTAAGTAACTTAGTGACAACAACATTCTCCACAGTTACCAATCAGGCTTTATCTCTTACACAACCGACACCTCCCTAATTAATCTGATGGATTACATGAGAAATGAAATGTCGATAGGGAACCTCATAGGTATGGTAACCTTAGACTTGCAAAAGGCCTTCGATACTGTCAACCACATTATATTATGTAAGAAACTTCTAGCTACGACATAGGTTTCGTACACAGGACACAAATTGTTAAAATCAACAAAACAGAATCATAACCCCTGCCGATAGCATGTGGAGTTTCCCAAGGTAGTATTCTGGGTCTCTTATTATTCCAGTGTTATGTAACCGACATGCCCATCAGTTTCAAGTGCAAACTCCTACTGTATGCAGATGACATTGCTTTGTTAGTGTCAGGTAAAGATCCACAAGATATAGCTAATGTAATAACACTGGAACTGGAGTCCTGCAGTAAATGGTTAGTAGACAACAAACTATCGTTACACCTCGCGAAAACGGAAGCCATACTCTTTGGCACGAAACATAAACTGAGAAGGTAAATGATTTTAATGTCCGGTGTTATTATTATTATAATAAAAAAGAAGTGCTAAGCCAAATGTCCGGTGTTAATGAGGAACCCATCACTTCAGTTTCCTCAGTAAAATATCTAGGAATCTCCTTTGTCCCATGCATGTCAGGAGAACTGATAGGGAACAGTGTAGTAAAGAAAGCGAATGCCAGACTGAGGTTCCTCTGCAAACAAACACATTGGAAATAAATGGTATAAAATACCGACACAATGGAAATATAAACACAAATGCAGTATAATGTGATCCTTTACTGACTACGTTTCGCCCACACAGTGGGCTTTTTCAAGTCACAAACAGAACTACCTGGGGTGGAAGGAACGCGAGTATTTATAGTCCGGTTCAGAATGCTGAGGTCAGGTGAAGAATGCTGCATCTGAAGATGTACCGAGTGGGGTTATAGAGTCTATAACCCAAGTTATACCCAAGTTTTTAGACTCTATAACCCCACTCGGTACTTCATCAGATGCAGCATTCTTCACCTGACCTCAGCATTCTGAACCGGACTATAAATACTCGCGTTCCTTCCACCCCAGGTAGTTCTGTTTGTGACTTGAAAAAGCCCACTGTGTGGGCGAAACGTAGTCAATAAAGGATCACATTATACTGCATTTGTGTTTATATTTCCAAACAAACACAGTGTCTACCTACTGAGGCTTGTAGGACCCTATGTGTAGCCCTTATACAATGTCATATGGACAACGCTTGCTCTTCATGGTACTCTGCCTTGACAAATAAATTGAAAGATAGACTGCAAATCACCCATAACAAAATGGTAAGATTCATCCTGGACCTGGATCGAAGAGAACATGTAGGCCAGGATGAATTACAGCAGTTGGATATGATGAATGTTGAAGGCAGAGTAAAACAAGTGATGTTAAATCCAATTTATAAAATTGCTCACAGTGTCCAGAATATCTTGCTGCCCATTTTGTCGAGGCTGGAAACCGAAGCAATCATAGTACTAGGTGTAGAGAGCATAACTTTGTAGCAGCCACAGTCAGTGGCCAGGCTTCAAACACCTTTTATTTTACAGCAATAAAGGAATGGAACAGCCTGCCTGCACATGTCAAAGACAGTCACAGCATGAACTAGTTCAAGAAGAAAACCAAAAAGTACCGAAACGTTTTCTAATAAATATGTCATAGTGTTTGCTTACATGTCTTTCTAAACCTCCTTATTCTTTGTATATCTCCTTTACAGTATATTATTAATAAGATATTATCTCCTTTATAGTATAATAATGCATTAAACTACCCCAATGGAAATAAGCCACTTTGTCCGACTTTTTCTTGGGGTTATTCTAGGTTCTCTTCATATATGCTGCTTTGTATGATAATCTATGTAATTATATTTGTGCATATCTGAATAAACTTACACTCACACAGGGAAGTGTGCCATTGTCCTTTCAGTTAGATTTCTCGCTGGCCAGTGTAGGTTTCTATTTGTTATGTAGGCATTGTAGTGTGATCCAACAACATTAATATTATTATTATTATTATTATTATTATTATTATTATTATTATTATTATTATTATTATTATTAAAGATTCGCCGGTATTCTCTCGGCCCGGGCCTGTTCCAAGTGGTGGCTCGGACTTGGCTCCCTGTCCAGGGAGTGTCTGAGAATTAAGTCTCTCATGGGAGGAGGTACAAGTACCCCCTCATCTTTGGGACCAACGGTCTCCAGGCCTAGCCACATTCCCCGCCCTCTCGGGGCTCGTAGGGAGAAGCTGAGCTGAAAGCTCTGGCTCAGGCACCTACCCTACCCTAGAAGGGCTCGGCATGGTGTCGATGAACTACAGTAATTAAATGGTTCGTGGTAATACGAATTTCATTTCTAGTAACATTGTATTATATGTATTGTACAATAATTATATTGTGTATACCTAGCAAGCCAAATAATATACAGTCCACACTATTTTATAATTTACAATTGGTATTAATGCTTAATATTGTAATTATTAATTTAATGTCAGGTCAAGCTTTGTTGTGAGTGGTGAAGGAGTGGACACCGAAGGAGTGACAGTTCTGTGACCTACTGTGACAAAGTCCCACTTACCTTACCCAAATTACTTACATGTAATAATTCAGGCAATACCCTGTAAACTTCATGCAGGTAATTTCTCGCAACAAGAAATCTCACCATTTCCCACCCCCCTACCCGATTTTGTTGATTTTTGGTCTACTTGAAGAAGGATACATTCAAGTTACTTTAAACAAAGCTTCAGTAACATCGGCCAACAAAGAAAAAAAACGAGAAAATCGCACTGTTTTTTGAGTCTTTGTATACAATATGAGATGACCTGTGGCCTGGTGGCTAAAGCTTTTGCTGTCGAGGTGCAGGCCTAGGAATTTACCCTCATTATGTCTGGCAATATGAGTGTTGTTGATCTTAATGTTAAATTGTGCAACACCTGCTCTGTTACCAAACATAATATAGAAGGTTTTGCCAGTGTTAAGTGTAAGTTTATTAGCTGTCATCCAAGTAGATATTTTAAGGAGCTCTTCGTTAACGATGGTATTGAGAGTGGCAAGATTTGGGTGAGAGATGACATAAGACGTGTTCTCAGCAAAGAGAATGGGTTTCAGGTGTTGTGATACATTGGAAAGATCATTGATGTATAAGAGGAAGAGCAGGGGACCAAGGACACTTCCCTGTGGTACTTCAGTATCAAGTGGCCGTGTTGATGAGGTTGTACCTGGAGTTTACCTGTAGAGAGTTCCTGGGGTCAATGCCCCCGCGGCCTGGTCACAGACCAGGCCTCCTGGTGGATCAGAGCCTGATCAACCAGGCTGTTACTGCTGGCTGCACGCAAACCAACGTACGAGCCACAGCCCGGCTGGTCAGGTACCGACTTTAGGTGCTTGTCCAGTGCCTGCTTGAAGACAGCCAGGGGTCTATTGGTAATCCCCCTTATGTATGCTGGGAGGCAGTAGAACAGTCTCCAAGTGGGACTGCCTTTCTTTTCAACCATCCAACTCTTAGAGCTCAGCTTTATTCACGACATAAAGCCAAACCCTAAACATAGAGTGAGACAGCAGACAGTAGGGCTAATGTAGGTCCAAGGTATGGGCGGACGGTATCCCGCACTCCCTCACTAAAAAAAACCCACTCAAAGGGACAAAAAAAAAAAAAGAGCTTTCAAGTTACCATAGGTCCTAAGATATCCTAACCTAATACATTAATACAGTCTTGATAACGCATCTGCCAATTTATTTTCTTTGCCGGAAATGTGTAATATTCTGAGAGAATAGGGTTGCAGTCATAGACTCCAGCTCATGAGCCTCGTATTGTGGCTCGTCATGGCTTGGTGATATACCAGAGGGTTATGGTCACTATAGACAGTGACCACCTGTGAAGTCTAGCCCACATAAATATCAAAGTGCTCCAAGGCCAGTACCAGCACGAGGGCTTCTTTTTCAATGGTAGAGTAAGCCCTCTGGTGCAGCTGGGACTTTGCCGAGTAGAAGGCCACAGGCTGCAACTCCTCGTCCCCGTTTTGCAACAGTAACTGCCCAACCCCAGACTAACAAGCATCAACCTGTAATGAGAAAGGTTTGGAGAAGGCTGGATTATTGTGTAGTACACAATAATCTTTTTGCTTTCGTAAAAGCATTTTGACATTCTAGGGTCCAATTAAAGAGAACTTCACGACTGGTAAGAGAGGTAAGAGGGGCTACAATATCTGAAAAATTTTTGCAAAATTTTCTATAAAACCCTATCATGCCTAGGAAACGTTGAAGAGTTTTCCTATCATGGGGAATTGGGTAATCTTCAATGGCAAGAACTTTAGCAAATTTAGGAGCAACTTTGCCACTACCTACTTCACGGCCCAGAAAAATAACAGTGGCCTTTCCAAAGGAAGACTTAGATAAATTAACAGTTAAATGGGAACTCTGGAAGGTCTCACAGGGAGCCTTAAGCCTAAACAGGTGTTGATCCCACGTATCGGACACCACTATGTCATCTAGATAAGCTGCCGTGCCTTCAAGTTCTTTAATAGCCTGATGGATAAGTTTCTGGAATGAAGACGGGGAAGTTTTCATTCCAAAGGGGGTAACTGTATGTTAGGTAAGACACATATGCAACAGTTAGGTATCTTTATTTCGAAACGTTTCGCCTACACAGTAGGCTTCTTCAGTCGAGTACAGAAAAGTTGATAGAAGCAGAAGATACTTGAAGACGATGTAATCAGTCCATCACCCTTAAAGTTTTGAGGTGGTCAGTCCCTCAGTCTGGAGAAGAGCATTGTTCCATAGTATGAAACAATATGGAGATGAAGTGACAGGATGGAGCCTTATATAGCGCCAAGAGGTGAGACGTAGGTCACTAGAAGGGGTAAGAACTCAGATGTTGGGAGGTCAGGTCCCTCTCAAATCCAGCCGTTCTCACTAGTAGAGGTTGTCGAAGTTGATTGTAGGTCTGTACCAAGATACCCTTGTGTTGCAGTGTCTGACAGATTGAACATTAAAATGGTATAAAATACCGACAGGTTGTTAGGTAAGACACATATGCAACAGTTAGGTATCTTTATTTAGAAACGTTTCGCCTACACAGTAGGCTTCTTCAGTCGAGTACAGAAAAGTTGATAGAAGCAGAAGATACTTGAAGACGATGTAATCAGTCCATCACCCTTAAAGTTTTGAGGTGGTCAGTCCCTCAGTCTGGAGAAGAGCATTGTTCCATAGTATGAAACAATATGGAGATGAAGTGACAGGATGGAGCCTTATATAGCGCCAAGAGGTGAGACGTAGGTCACTAGAAGAGGTAAGAACTCAGATGTTGGGAGGCCAGGTCCCTCTCAAATCCAGCCGTTCTCACTAGTAGAGGTTGTCGAAGTTGATTGTAGGTCTGTACCAAGATACCCTTGTGTTGCAGTGTCTGACAGATTGAACATTAAAATGGTACAAACTGTATATTGATAATGACCTCCTGGAATTACGAAGGCAGAGATTTCCTTCGTCTTATCCGTCAAAGGTACCTGATAGTAACCTTTAAGGAGATCTAACTTGGACACAAAAGTAGCCTTACCCACAAAATCGATTACGTCATCCAGACGAGGAAGAGGGTAAGCATCTGCAATTGTGACCTCATTCATCTTACGGTAGTCTGTACACATGCAAAAACCTTCATCAGCTTTTTTAACAAGGACGCACGGTGAAGCCCATGGACTAGATGACTCCTCCATTAACCCATGCTCTAACAGAAATTCTACCTCCTGCTGAAGTAGCTTCTGTTTTTCAGGATTAGCTCTGTAGGGGGAGAGTTTAAAAGATTTTGAGTTTCCCACATCTACGTCATGATAACCTAACGTACATTTTTTCGGCATATTCGAAAAAATATTAGAAGCGCAGTTAAACTTGTTACTTGAGTTTTAGATAGCCCCACCATTAAAGGGCTAGGGTTCTTGAGGAGGACAGAGTTTGGAAGCTTGACATTAATTTCAGAAATAGAGTGCAAAGAGTCAGAGTCATCCTCAGAGGGAGAGGACGGAGTCATTACTGGGACTTTATCTGGTGCATGAAAAGATTTTATTTGATTAATGTGATAGGTTGTAGTTTTTGAGGTCGTATCAAGGGAAGATACCACATAGTTTACATCAGATGATTTACTTACAATCTGCATAGGTCCCGTAAATCTAGCTTTCAAGGTGTGGCCAGGTATAGGTTCCTGTACCAACACCTTGTCTCCTGAATGGAAAGAGTGAAATTGTGCATTTCTGTCATACCTCTGTTTCATCTTACTTTGAGCTGCCTTTAATTTAACCTTGGCTAACTGAAGTGCCACCTGCAACCTTGAAGACGGGTTGGAGAGTGTTGAGCTTGCGTCTTCTCCCATCCATCCTTCTTTGAGCACCGAAGAGGACCTCGTACATTGTGCCCAGAGATCAGCTCAAACGGACTACACCCGGTAGACTCCTGCACAGTTTCCCTTATTGAAAACAGCAACAAAGGTAGTGATTCATCCCAGTCTGTAGGAAAATGCATACAAAAAGTTCTCATCATGGTTTTTAACGTCTGATGTAATCTTTCCAAGGCGCCTTGGGACTGAGGATGATAGGCAGTGGATAAGATGTGATTTATCCCCAACCTAGTTAATGCTTCCCTAAATGCTTTGGCAGTGAAGTTAGTACCTTGATCACTTTGGATAGTTAGGAATGCCAAAACAAGAAATAAATCTGGTTAAAGCCTTGAGAATGGCTTTAGTATTAATACTGCGCATGGGAATTGCTTCTGGGTATCTAGTTACTTCATCCATAATGGTAAATAAGTACCGATTTCCAGACTTTGACTTAGGTAGTGGACCTACACAATCTATAATTAATTCTGCAAAAGGATCTCCATCAGCAGGTATAGGCTGGAGAGGTGCATGTTTAATGAAATGTCCAGGTTTAGCTACTTGTTGACATTCTCGGCAACATCGAATATGATTCTTCACATCCTGCCTAATTTTGGCCAATAAAATTCTATTGTGATTCTATATAATGTTTAAGTAATTCCTAGGTGACCTCCTAATGAAGTATTATGAACTATATTCAATATCTGAGGTCTAAACTTTGTTGGAACTACTAACCTGTCTGACAGTTGCCTGCCCTCTATCTCCTTACCAGTCTCAGTGCAGATTAAATAGTAGTTTTTAAGTTTATATCTGACCAGATGGTCCGTGAAGGATGTACCCATGGTTGCCTGAAAAGCGAAATTCAAAGAAGGGTCCTTTCGTTGTTCCTCCCGGAAGGACAGTCCCTCGGGCATGGAAACAGAGATATCTGGCAATCCTGCAACCCTGGAGTAGGAAGGCTTGATATGGGTCTGTTCACTTAATTTATGAGGCTCTGGCCAGTTTTCCTCGTAAAACAAATTGGCTATTCCGAGATCAGAGTCGTCCAAGGTAAGGTCAGCATTCTCGCCAGACTCAGCATTCTCGGACAAGGAGCGGTTGGTTTCGAAGGTATCAGCCAACTTGGCTACCTCCAATGCAGTGGTTAAGACACGATCCTGCAGAAAGACTCTAACCTCTGGTCCCACAGACTCCAGCAGGTTGTCGACTAGGACAAGCTACACGAGATCATCAAAGGTGGCGACACCACTTGCTTTATACCAGATGGTAAAAGCTTTGGTCTGCTGTCACACGAAATCCACCAGGGATTGATCAAGCTGTCGTCTGCCTAATTTGAATAACTTCCTATACTTAGCTGGGATGCATTGATATGCTCCCAGAACTGTAGCCTTCACCACTTTATAATTGGAAAAATAAGTGTCATTTAACACGTGAATTCCTGTGCCTTACCAAACAACGCTGTGTGAACCAGTGATGCCCAATGCTGTTCCGGCCACCTCAAGGCTCGAGCCTGATTTTCGAAAGTTTCGAAAAATTGTTCTGGTTCTGCCTCATTGAAGCGGGGAAAAAGCTGTACTGCTTTCTGTAAACTAAAGTCATTTACAACTTGAGAAAACTGCCTTCTTTATTTTTCCCTATCACACTCTTCCTTGGCATGTGCCCTCTGTTCCCATACTGCTCAAAATTGGTTTTCGCCAACTCAAGAGCCAATGCAGCTGATTCGCCTTCAGACAACCCTGTTGCACGAGACTGACGATTTTGATCAGCTGATGTATCATTTTCCTCCTGCGAGAACATCAGGGTTTTATTTCTGGCTCCCGTATTGGGAGGAGTTTGATGTGCCATCTCCTCTTCTCGAAGTTTGATACTTATAAGAATACGAAGCTGCGCAGCTCTGAGAGTGCGTTCATAATCAATGCCAATGGAACGAGCAATTTGCCAACACTGCTGTAGGGAAAATTTAGACAAGTTTAATAAAGTGTATTCAGACGCGCATACAATAGCAAGGCTGATACACAATAGCAAAGCTGACTGCAAAATCTTCACACAACAGCAAGATTGACCATAGCAAAGCGAGCACAATGAACAAACAAGCTGTCAACGATCATACAATAGCAGGCTGTCCATAAAACGCAAGGCTGACACCCAAAGTTTTGTAAAGTGTTGGCAAAGCTAATGCAATGCCAGACAGCAAGCTACACAATGTTCCTGCTTCCAGCATCACCCTAGGGTCAACTCGTGCTCTAAGTCCAGCTCCAGATCCCAGACAGGCCCCTATATTACAACCCAAGAATCCAAAGGCCTGTTATCCTGGGTGTAAAGGGAGCAAAATAAACACAGAAGAAAAACTTTTGACTTATATTATCCTTCACCAAGTAAGAACAAAAGTATGTACACTATACACACTATGTACAACAATAGGTATTAGTGCACTCCACGGTAAGCAAGGCAGAATAGAAACCACTAGAGAGCAAACCTTGCTTCAACCAGCTCTAGAATGGAATTGACAAGGGCAGACAGGCGAGTGGTACCCACAACACCTCTGCAATTGCCAAAACCATCTTCTCATTGGCTTGAACGACGAGGCCCCATCATCCGATCCTTAGTACTGATTCGCTGGTTGGGGGAGATAGCCTTTCAATGAGGGTGTGTACATGCGCCGAATAAAGGTTACGTACTCTTTGCATGCCACATCTAGTGTCAGTAGACCAGACAACATTATAATCTTATTCATACACTATAATATAGGCACGGCTTCGATCGCTCCGTATAATGAAATTTTTTATTCATTTGTGCGTCTTGATTATGCTTCTGTATTATTTTTATGTCTAATATTATTTCAGAATAAACATGGTAGGTAGACAAAAAAAATGTTAATAATAGCGCAATTATACAGCATTTTATAGTGCCATTCTTGATAATATTGCACCAATTAAAGAGGTTAGGATTAAACAAAGAACCAAACCCTGGATGACTACTGAGATATTAGATAATATGAAATTCAGGGACCAGTTGATTTAAGATAAACAGGCAGGATATTGAGCTAAATGAATTCCAGAGAGTTAGAAACAGAGTGCAGAGGCTTATGAAAGGAGCAAAAGGAAGGTATTATTGTTCAAAAATCGAAGAGTACAAGAATAACCCCAGAAAGTTCTAGTAACAAGTAAAACAGTTGGGGTATATCCATAAACCCACAGTTAGATCTAACATAGGGCTAAATATTGATAACAAGGTATGCCATACTACACTTCTGTGGCATCAACACTAGTAAGTAAACTGCCGGTTGCAGCAAATTTAACACAGATTCGGATAAATTTAAAACAGTTGCCAACTAGGAGGTGTATCTTATGACTTCGTACGTAAACAACTAAATAAATTAAAGCCAACTAAGAGAGCTTCTGAATTATCAATTCCCATTGTGCATATAATAAATTTGTTCATACCTAGAGTATACCTAGAGAGGGTTTCGGGGGTCAACGCCCCCGGGGCCTGGTCTGTGACCTGGTCTCGTGGTGGATCTGGGTCTGATCAACCAGGTTGTTACTTCTGGCAGCACGCAAACAGATGTACGAACCACAGCACGACTGATCAGATACTGACTTTAGATGCCTCTCCAGCGCTTTCTTAAACACAGCCAGGCGTTTATTGGTAATCCCCCTCATGTATGCTGGGAGGCAGTTGAACAGTCTTCGGCACTTAATGTGTTGTCTCTCAGTGTACACGTGGCGCCCCTGCTATTCACTGTACATGTCATAGCATGAGCCAGTTCTTGTATGAAAATAATTAATTTTACCTCTCTAATAGTATATCTTCTTTTTATTGTAACTGCTTTTACGTAGTTAATATGCTTACCTGTTTTTAGCTTTTAAATATAAATAATAATTACCACAAGGAGCTCAATGGAAATAAGTCACTCTGACTGTTTTGGGTTATTCTAGGTTCTACACATTTGCTGCTATGTATGATGATTATTGCAAATGTGTATACCTAAATAAACTTACTGACTCCTCGTTGCATCGTGGCGAACCGTTTGGAAGAAGTCCCTGGAGTGAGGTTCACTCACAGTTTGGAGATGAGCAGTCACCCTGTCTGATGTTACACCCCTATCATGTTGTCAAGCATCTTTTAAGTGATGGGGCCATCCCAATTTGACTGTAGGCCAGTGCTGCACTAGGCTTTGGTGCTGGAGCAGCAAGAGTCTCCCAATCAATGATGGCACTGGCATAGCTAGGGTCCTGTATTCCTGCCGAGTCACTGAGGTTGTCCAGAAGAATTTATTTTATTTAATTCATTTGATGCTATGGAAGAGGATAGGAAAGCTGATAGGGCAATCTGGGATGATTTTCTTAGTCCCAGCCCCCCAAGCCTGACTGGAAGTGAGGCTTGCAACCACTGTCCATCTTTAAGGTAAAGATTCAATACACTCCCTAGCGTGGTCTTAAGGAGAAAGTCATATTCCTTGAGTTTCCGACTGCTGAAGGCTGGGGAGCATCTCAGGAAGTAGGTAAGTTTTGGGATTGACAGGCACCTGATGAGTAGGTAGAAGGCATCGATGTCTTTCATCCTTCCTTCCATCATCCTGAGGCCTGAGATATTTTTTCTAGGATCAGATCGATGGTATTGGGCCCAAGAGGAGCACCAAGGAGAGTGCTGTTGGCTGGATCAATGGCTCGTGCTCCTGTGGATTTGTAGAAGCTATTTCACATTTAGTGGGGTTTAAAGACAGTCCCAGGCTCTCTCCCATGTCTTTAATTTTTCCGATGTCATCTAGGAGAGATTCTGTTGTGCCAGCTAGGGTTCCATCATCCAAAAACCAGATACTGAGCTCACTGGAGAGCGCTTCTGTGACTTCCTTGTTGACCAGACAGAATAGAAAGGAGGCGAGAGGGTCCCCCTGTTGCACACCCTCACATGAGTCAATTTCATGGTCCTCAAGCAATAGTTTAGAAGTCACACTATCACACACACACACACACACACACACAAATATATATATATATATATATATATATATATATATATATATATATATATATATATATATAAATATATATATATATATAAACACTGATCTCTGGCTGAAGGAGACTCGAACCTACGAACCTTGGAACAAGGTACGCAGTGCTTTACCAATCTACCCACACTGGACCAATACCTTGGAGTCCAGCTTGCGCTAAACTTTGATCCAAGGCAGCCACCTTTCAGGGAGAAGGCTTACAGCTTTTCATCTCATCCCCTGCATGCATCAGCCTTACTAGAGATATTAACAGTGCAAGGAATTCGCAAGAGCAGGCGAAATATACACAAACACTGATCTCTGGCTGAAGGAGACTCGATCCTACGAATCTTGGAACAAGGTACGCAGTGCTTTACCAATCTACCCAACAACAACAACAACAACAACAACACCAATAATAATAATCATAATAATAATAATAATATTAATAATAATAATAACAAAGTTGTTAGGTTATCTCGATATTGTACTTAGAGGCTTCCGAGCAGAGCCAGGGTCATTTTGACTGTATAACCTCTTCGCTACTAATCCTAAGATATGGATTAAATTATATTAACAGCGTACATACATTAAGAGATACACAAGGATGTCCTTAACGCCCACGCAGAGGCTGCCAACACAGACATTACACACAGTGGATGACGAACCAGCCAGTGTGATGGTTAAGCTTGGTAAACATATCAGCTGCGTTAACTTTCTAAAATGTCTTGTAAATAAGGGTGAATGAGCACTGAGGATATACCACTCCTTGATAATAATAATAATAATAATAATAATAATAATAATATATTAATAATTTATATGAAGAGATACACAAACATATAATAATTACAGGTGACATAAATGGAAGATTAAAACAACACCTTCGCATAGGTGAATCCAAGCACTTTTATTTGCCTCACTATCACCATTATTATTATCACCATCACCAACACTACAACCACTATCTGTACCATCACAACCTTCACTATCATCATTATTATTTTTTTTTATATTTTATTTAAAACCAATACAGTTTAACATAAAAATAAAGAAACAGTATGGAACCTAATCAAATTAACTGACAAACGGATTGTACCTACATGCTCGCAAGATATTACAACAAAAACTTACATCAAGAACATAACTAAAAACAAAATTACATGTCACAGGGTCATGAATTGACATATATACAAAACCTTGCATATATATAAATTGTACATATAAATGACATCTGACAAAGGTTCAATACACTTGAACATAAAATATACAAAGAAGTTATATCAGTTAAATCCCATCCTTCACATTAATCAAAAAACCAAAACCTAACATCATAATCTGACTAGATAATCTACATACTATCCCTAACAATACAGCTGAACATATCCCAAACATACAAATAAACAGAAAAAGAATACAGCTTAGAACACAATAACAAGCTCTATACTGTTACAATACACCCATATACAAATTTCAGACAAATGGACTACGTCACTAAACTGTCTAGATATGTCTGTATACCATACAGACTAAAACTTAACATCAAGAACTTGCATGAACACCAAACCGGTATCAGGGTACAGACCATAATTATAAACTTTAAAAAGAATCAATCATGCATATATAAAGTATTACATAACGTCTGACCCATGACAAAGGCTCAATACAATAGAAAGAGATATATATTTATATATATACACATACACACCCACACACCCACACCCACATCCACACACACACCCACACGTACACACAAAAATTTTCACAAAATCACATTAATCAGATGCACTGTATGCACAATGCAAAACAGTATATAAGTATATCTCATCGTGCAAAAACCCAGCACGTAACATAAATACAAACTAAAACACACTTCATGTCGCAAATAACTTATTTCTCAAGAATCATGTTATACAAGACTGATACACATCATAATTATACATAAAAAATCTACTATATTATACCTACATTCTGAAAAGTGTTATATCTACCATAACGAGACCTTGAGCTCTACATCCACACTTGGATGCCATAAAGTCCCAATGAAAACCAGGAAACCTTTCCAAACCCACATTCACAACACACTCACGACCCCCCCCCCCCAGGGAGGCGAGCCCACTGTTGCCCCCTGACTCCCTCCAACCTATGAAAACCCCTTCACTCACTCATATCCAATCACAGATTTACGAGAATCCCTAACGTTAGCATTCTATACCCCTCTGAGAAAGCCTGATCCCACCTCCTCCCATACAAATCTCTGTTACGACACCTCGTACTATAGAACGTTACCGCAAGAACCTTTCTTCTCTCCTCACTATCCCCTCTCCCCCTCATCACCCACGACATATATATATATAATCTACCATGATATAATCTAAAGCTCTTATGACACCCTCGTCTAACCCACCCATATCTAGACTTAGAGCACGCAAAACCGACACCCCACGGCCCCCCACCCTCTGTACCAACCTACTTAACCAGCACCTAACCTCCTCTAGCCCTTCACAAAAGTAAACTACATGGAACGCTGTCTCATCCCCTCCACAGATACCACACCCCCCACCCTCTACAACCTGTCTGTTTCGTAATATCTCACCAGACGGAAGGATCCCATGCAGAAAACGAAACATCACCTCACGCGCCCGAGGTTTTAACTTCAATTTACTAAATCTAAACCAAATACTCTTCCACGCATACATGGGGAACAAACCCTCAACTGGGACAACGCACCTACCTACAAGTAACCTACACAAAACCCTTATACGAACCTTTCTCAGTTCCCTAACCAACATCACAGCCCTCAAAACTATTTCACATTCCCTCAACTCCATTCCTCGATACCACATACCCAGCCTGTCGTGTATCCTTCCCAAACGCCCCGCGTTCACACCCTCACGCAACACTTCCCATTTAATAAACACACATTTAGCCCTCCGTCTCAAATCCAACAACTCCAACCCACCCTGACTTACAGGTAACATTACAACCTCCCTCCGTAACCAATCACAACGTGAACCCCATAAAAATTTGTACACCTGTCTTAGTATCCCCGCAATCGCTGTCCCTGTAATTGGGAACACAGCTGCAACATACCAAACCTTACTATACAATAAAATGTTCACGACTATCACTCGCTGTATCAGAGTTAGGTGCTGGGGTCTCAGAACACCTAGACGCCCCACGATCCTTTCCAATAACCTATCCGAATTTTCCTCCCGCGCCGCAACCATGTCATCCCTATAAATAATACCACAAATCTTTAAAGACACCGCCCATTCTTTAACAACATTACATCTCCCCCCCACACCCCCCACCCAAGAACCCAACCCCATGCACCTTGACTTCGCACTATTTACCTGCATTCCCGTGGCACTTCCAAATAATTGCACCACCTCGTCCAACACTCTCATTGACATCCCTGCACGAATGAGAACAGTGGTGTCGTCAACATATCCAATTAACCCCGGCCAGGCCCTCCCACCCCCCACACTTCCCTCACATGGCGTACATAAGCTACGGTCAACCATTCTATAAAAGGGGTCCTGGAAACACGCAAACAATATTTGGGACATGGGGCATCCCTGTCTAAGGCCTCTTCCCATTGCAATTTCCCTCCCCATACACCCATTAATCTGTATCCTCATTTTCGCTCCCTTGTACAACGTATTTACCCACTCAACTATTTCCTCCCCAAAACCCTGTCTCCTAAGTATAACCTGCAAAGCTCCCCTTTCCACTCTATCATATGCTCCCTGCCAGTCTAGAGCCAACAAAGCCGCCCCTCCACCCCCACCCTTAGCTTCCACAAAACTTCTCAGTATCCCATGTCCTTCAATCATCGACCTTCCCGGCAACCCGAACTGAGATTTTGACACCACCCTCTCCACTACACATTTGAACCTATTACCTAAAATTTTTGCAAACACCTTATAGTCTGCACACATCAGTGATATGGCTCGGTACTCCCGAAGGGTGGGCTGCCCCTTGACCTTCGGGACCAACACTACTACTGCTGTTTCCTGCTTCTCCCCCAACTTACCCTTCTCCTTCATACTATTAAATAACCTAACTATAAATTCCTTTATCAATGCCCAGTGTTGTAAATAAAATTCTACCGGGAGACCATCAATACCGGGAGCTTTCCCCTTCCTCATTCCCCTTAACGCATTCTCTATTTCCTCTGCCGTAATCGTCCCACCTAAAGCCTTTCGATCACTATTTCCTAAATTACACGTCACATACGTACACACCTTGTCCAATGCCCCGTCACCCACCCCCCCACTGTTCCAGTACTTCTCGTACCAAGCCTCCGCATACGCACACATCCCCTTCGTGGTTCTTATCTCCTGCCCTACTCTATAATTCCCAACCATCTCCGTTACCTCTAAACATGGTATAGCCGTCAACGCCTGCCTTTGCTTTTGATGCGCAAAACACATGCTGACGGCTTGTCGCCCCAAAGCACTTCCTCCACCCCTGCCTGCATCCTTACAGCTTGAAACCTTTCATTTTGCAACACCCTCAACCTCCCCTTTATTTCAGCTATTTCATCCATAGGAAAATTATTCCCACCCACCCCCCTCCCATAGCAACCTCTTAACCTATCCTCTAAATAGTTAGCCAGTCCATATTTTAAATTATTAATACGTTTTCCTTCTCTCACATAAAACTTTCTAATCCTTTCCTTTGCGACACTATCCCACCATGTCACAATGTCATCCACTCCCTGTTCTTCCACACTAAGCTCCCTCCATAGGACTGAAAACCCCTCCAACCCCTCCTCATCACCTAACACACTTATATTTAATTTCCAATAACTTCTATATATGTCCGCGAGCGTCCCCCACCCAACCTCCACCACCACTGCCCTATGATCTGACATTGCAGCCTCAACAGTACTGAAAGATTTCACGTCCACTCCCTGAGAAAGGTACACTCTATCTAGTCTCGCAGCATAACTACTCCTAACAAACGTATATTCAGTCTCCCACACCGCTCCCCCAAAGGCATCACGTAACCTAACATCCCTTAATAAATCCCTAAGAGCCACAGACATATATCCAGCCCCTCTTGGGTCCACATCAGCCACCCTGATTACACTATTCCAGTCCCCACCAACTATCGCCACCTCTGGCAGTGCACTTAGGGAAAACACAAGATCCTCACGCACAAAATCATTCTTTACCTTTATGTTATTTTCTGCCGGCGCATACACACTCACAAAAGACACACGCTTACCCATCCACCACCCATCCACACGCAACACCCTCCCTCCCCCTCCTCCCTCGCTTCTCTGCAAAACAAACGGGCTCATCTCCCTTATTAAAATTCCCACACCACCTTTTAGACGGGGAGATGGCAGGGTAACTACCCGAAATCCTGCCACCTCCAACACCCTACCCTCTTTGAAATTGTGCTCCTGCAGGAACACAACATCCACTCTAGATTTATTCAGAAAATTACGAAACCAATCTCTCTTCATACCGCTACATAACCCATTAACATTTACAGACATACACCTAAGGCCTATTAAAGTTTCCACCCCTGCTTCCTCTCATCACTCTTTACAACTCCAGAGCTTGAATTTACGTTCAACACCTTCAGAGTGCTCTCTTTCCCTCCCCCCTTCTTCCGGTGCCTCCTATCATGGCTACCACCACCTACACCACTACCTTCACACTTCACCTCAGTCTGTTTCCCAGGCCTTTGTGCAGGCGTAAGGACGTCATCAGAATCTGATGTAGCCGCCCTCTTTCTCGTGACAGTCATGTTACACATATCTTGGTCAGATGTTACCTCTCGATGAACCTCCACCTCCACCTGAGAATGGTTTAATGAGTCAATGGACGACTCCAAACCACCATCACGTCCCAAATTATCATGTCTCAGACTTTCTGGAAGCGACGATTCTCCAATGACACCACGCTCAGATGTAACATCCCTCTCTGGTGGTGACAACGTCTTCAACACCTCCACCAATTCCTCCTCAATCTCAAGAACCTTCTCTTGTACTTGCTGCTCCTCCTTATCCACAGGAGACGACACCTGATCAGGCAGTTGGGGGCGGGACTCCAACTCACCACCAGTCCTGTGTGCCCGATCCACTATCTCGCTCCACAAAACACCACGCCCTCCATCCGATGTTTGTTCCTCACCTGCCACCTTTGAAGCAGGGGCTGCGACGTCCACCACAGGTCCAGGCACATGTCTTCGCTTGTCACAGGTCGCCGCTATGTGATCATACTCACCACATAGGCGGCACGTACGTCGTTGTCCTGGGTACATTACCATTACCTGAGTCCTGAAATCTTGTAGGTACACATAGGATGGTATTGGGTGCCTCAAAGTCATTTTGAGGTTGAAAGAACCCTCTGGAAAACCAGCATAGGCTCCTGCCGCCCACGTACCATGTTGAGCATAATGCACCGTCCCATACTTCTCAAAAACTTTCCTTATATCCGCCTCGTCCGCCTCAAAGGGAACGTTGCGTAACTTGATCCACGTATAATACCGTGAAACATCTATCATTCTTACAGTGACAGCTGGTGTGACGTTAAGACTCACGTCCTGAAACCTGGTGACTAACGATTCATAAACCGTTGCTGATAGCAGTTTGACGAAAATTCGTTGTCCTCCGTTCAATGCTACACCATACAAGTCACTATCTTGTACTCCATAAGTCTCCCGTATGATCTTTGGCAATAAGACTTGCGCAGAACTGGGCGTTATCGTTCCTTTAAGTAGCTCGATGCCTACAGTATTTATCCTTCGTCTCAGACTAACCGCCATCTTGACGATCACAGTGCACCTAAGTTGTCAGCCGAGGTGTGACAGCACCACTTCACACCACTGCAGCCAGGTAACTGACAAGGGCGCTCGCCTACAAACAACAGAGGGGTGCAGAGCACTACCGCACACTACCGTGGTCAGGCAGCGAATGGTCAGTATCATCATTATTATTACCACCATCACCAACACTACAACCACTATCTGTACCATCACAACCCTCACTATCACCATTATTATTACCACCATCACCAACACTGTGAAGGCTTACTCAGCCCTGTAACAACTTCAGACAGTATTACCCAGGCTGGCTCCTCCTCAGGAAAATTAGTGAATAGAAAAAGAAATAATAACAGAGAAACATAAACACTTTATTATGTAGAAAATATAAAATATAAAACACTTAAATATGAAATATTAATCCTACATTAAAGAAAATGAAAAAGGAAAAATATAAATGATAACTGAATTCAACGCTAATTTAACACTTGGGTGTCTGGTGTTGGTGACACTGCTTGTTGAAATCGTAGCCGTTGCTGATGATGGGGGGGGGAGGTCGCAGGTGTTGGTGACCACCACTGGCTAGTTCTTCACAGATTAACGCCGTGAGTAGTATCCCGATGACAGGAAAGCAGGTTCTTTACCGCTGCAATGATGTGGGGTTACGTCCTGCAATTTCATACAGGTGCACAGGTACTTAAATGCAAAATGAGGAAGTCTCTGGACGTTAGTCCTTCTTCTGTTCTTCTCGTTGATTGACAGGTGACCCTCACTGTCATCCAAGCTGAAAAGATAGACAGGTTACCCACTGCTTAAATGATCACTCTCCATGGCAGTGTACATTACTCAAAAGACGTGGTGATTATTACAACAGTCAACCTAGAGCAAGACTGAAAGGACTAAGTTTATCATTGGTCAAAAGTGAAGCTTTTAACCAATAAATCCACTAGAATACAAGGCAGGCATGTACTTACAGTAGTGTTGGGAGCTGCGAGTCGAGTGATTTACTGTTTGACCAGAGCCCCATACGTCACCTTTCGAGGGGGGGTGAAGAGGGAGGGGAAGGAATAGCGGGAGCTAGACTGACCCTACGTTAACAAGCAGCCGGCAATCAAACTATCACTTTAGGGGTGGGGGGAAGAAAAGGCGGGAAAAACGGGAGCGTGACTTACCCTACCTTAACTAGTAGCCGGCAATGAAACTATCACTTTCGGGGAGGGGGAAGAAAGGCGGGAGCGTGACTTACCCTACCTTAACTAGTAGCCGGTAATGAAACTATTGTTACTATATTGCTACTCCTATCTATTGAACTTTTCCCTCACGTTCCCCCATACCAAGACTTATAGTCAAGGAGTATAAGAAGAATAGGAGAGGAAAAAGTTCTAACATCTGGAAGTTGCATAAGGCAAGAAATCTTCTACTGACTGTCACGACTTAACCAGTCAGAGAAATAATTGGATGAACCATTGATATACACAATATGGAACTTAAAAGCCTGGAGTGCCAATGTTCACCTCAAGAGGCGACTGTTGGTTCCCTTAAAAGTTTCTAGGTATATCAAAGGTTTGTGGTCCGTTTCTAAAATGAATTCTTTTCCCAGCAAATAAAATTTAAGTTTGGAGATACCCCACACAAGGGCCAAACATTCCTTTTCTATGGTGGAGTATCTCGTTTCTGCGGGAAGGAGTTTCCGGCTTAGGAAGCATACAGGGAAGGGAGTACCATCATGGAATTGTAGTAGCACCGCACCTAAGCCAGTATTGGAGGCATCAGTTCTTAAACAAAATGTTTTTTTAATATCTGGAATCTTAAGTATAGGGTCTTTCGAAAAGATACTTTTAATCTCATTAAACTTTTTCTGAGCTACGTCGGAAAGTTCAAGAGGTTCCTTCACAGACTTTTTAAGGAAGTTGGATAAGATGCCTGTAAGATCAGTAAGGTTCGGGATAAACCGTGCATAAAAATTTACAGAACCAAGAAAACTACGCATGAGATTCTTGGTTTTGGGGAATTTAAATTCTAATAAAGCTTTGATCTTACTGGGGAGAGGCTGCACAGAGTTATTAGAAAGTATCAGTCCAAGATATCTAATCTTGTTATACCCAAGGAAGCATTTCTTCGGCTTGGCAGTGAGGCCATGTGAGCGTAACCTACGCAAAACTGATGTTAATGTTTGGATATGTTCGCCCCATGTGGATGTCATTACATAAATGTTATCAAAATAAACTGAAACATTTGGCATATTACCTAAGACCTTTCTCATCAGTCTCACGTAGGTAGCACAGGCAGTTACCAAACCGAAGGGCATAGTTCTATATTGCATCAGTCCTTGGTGTGTAGGAAAAGCGGTGTACTGCTTAGAAGAAGGATCTAACATTACTTGATGATATGCCTGCGCAATATCAATCTCTGAAAAGAAGGAAGCGTCATAAAATTTGTGTAGATCGCTATCTATTAAGGGCATAGGCTCAGCATCCCACCGAGTTATAGCATTAAGGCCTCTGAAGTCAATAGCAAGTCTATATGAATTATCCTCCTTCTTAACCATGACTACTGGTGAACAATATGAAGATACTGAAGGTTCAATGATCTTTAGTTTTAATAATTTGTCTACCTCTCGGTCAAATGCATCCCTAAGGTGAACTGGAACTGGGTATAATTTTCGTTTGATAGGATTGTCCGTCACTAAGTCAATCTTATGGACTACCGTGGAGGTAACACCTGGAATATCAGTAAAGAAGTCTGAAAAGTTACTCACACATTGAAGTAGTTCATGTCTCTTATGGTCATCCAAAGATTCATTAATATTAATGTTGGTTGCGCCCGAGTGGTCAAGAGTCACCAAGTCACGTAGTTCTTCATCATAGTCTAAGTTAGAGGTGTCAATTACGCACACCTTACATTCTTCAGTTGCCGTATCAAGTTTGTGTGGAAAAACTAAGTCAAAGTTATTAAGGCAGTTAACCGAATTTCTTCTGTAATATTTCTTAAGGATGTTGATATGATAAAGCTTAGGTTTCCCCTTGACTTCTATGAGGTAGTCAACTTTCCCACAAATTTTTAATACTTTATATGGACCTTTCCATGCTACTAATAATTTATTTGACTTGATGGGCAAAAGTACCAGAACTTCATCCCCTACTTTAAAACTTCTCCTCTGACTTTTGGAATCAAAATAGGTTTTGTACTGGTCCATTGACAAGCTTAGGTTTTTCGAAACTATGTCAGAGGTCTCCTCAAGTTTGGATCTAAGGTCAAGGAGAAACTGGTAAGAAGACTGAACCTCAGCACTCACCTCCTCATTAGTCCATAAGTCATGAAGGATGGACAGTGGACCTCTGGCCTGTCTACCATAGAGAAGTTCAAAAGGTGAAAACCCCAAAGAGTCACTGGGAACTTCCCTCATGGCAAACAAAGCACAGGGTAGGTAACGATGCCACTCCTTAGGTTTAAGGGAGCAAAGTTTCCTTAAAATTGACTTTAGAATCGAATGCTGGCGCTCAATCCTCCCATTACAGCTGGGATGATAGGGTGTGGTGAAGAGAGGCTTCACTCCCAGAAGTTGGTATAGATGTTGCATTAAGTCAGATGTGAATTGTGTCCCACGGTCAGACAAAATTTCTCTAGGGCTGCCCACTCTGGAGAAGATGGACAAAAGGGCTTCAGCCACCTCTGTAGTGGTTATGGTCTTTAAGGGTATGGCTTCAGGGAAACTCGAAGCATAATCAACTAATGTTAATATATATCTATGTCCCCCAGATGAAAGTGGAGATAAAGGACCAACGATGCCAATAGCTACTCTTTCAAAAGGTACCGTAAAGACTGGCATTTTGACCATAGGTACTCGCCTGGTACCTCAGGAGGATGACAGTTGGCAAACTTTACACGATCTACAATAGGTAGTGATATCTGAGGACATTTTTGGCCAAAAAATAGCTTTCCATAATTTTATTTAAGGTTTTACGATGCGAGAAATGTCCGGCCACTGGCAGGTCATGAGCCATTTTAAGAACAGTCTCTCTGCATTGACTTGGAACAACTAAGATGGAATAGTCTATCTCATCTGAATTTAATTTGAATACTGATTTGTACAAGATACCTTTTATATATTCAAATTTATATGAAAAGTTTTTCCTTTGAATAACTTGATTTTGTTTAGCGGCATTATGGCAATTCTGAAGAGAAGGGCAATTACGTTGTAAATTGACAAAGGAGTCCTTCGATACATCTAAAGGCTTAAAGTCAGGGAAAATCAAAGGATGGACAGTAGGAGAAGCCTGGGCTTTGGTCTGAGCCCTAGTCAAGACATTTATGGTATCGGAGGTGATATCTTTACTTTCATCTAACAAGTGAACCGGTGATCCTACTTCCTTGCTTTCGAGAGTATCATCAATGGTTTTTAATCCCACATGAATCTCGCGAGACATTGTCTCATCTGAACTTTCGAGGGGCTTCTCTGATTCTACAGGAAAGGTCAATCTCAGAAGGAAGAATGGCACCTTTTACATTACCTATTAGTACGGAGCAAGAAGTGATGGGAGCTAGTACGGCTTCATTATTATTATTATAATCAAGGGGGAAGCGCTAAACCAGGAGGATTATACAGCGCCTGGGGGGGGGGGATGTGGAAGGCATTCAGGCTTAATTCGGGGAACTGGAGCACAGATCCAATTCCCTAAATCAAGAGCCCCTCACCAACATCAAGGAACCTTCCTTGAGGGGTAGTATGGCTTCAGACCAACCAGTGAACCATTTAGACCTAATGTAACAACGGATGGTAGGAAAAGTGTCCGTACGGCCCAAGTAGTCTGAATGTATAGCAGAGGAATGAGTTTCTTTAAGGTTAGGGAACAGCTTATCAGAAATGACTATACATGTGCATCCAGTGTCTCGTAAAATGGTAGATACATTAAGTCCATTAACTGTTCCTGAACAGAAGGGTGCTTGGTCATTACAGTCTTTAAAACATCTTCCAACTTTTTGGACCTTCTTAGAAGGACAAGCTGGACGTTTATGTCCCTTAACACCACACAAATGACAAACAGGAATAAAAGAAGTCATTTTACTTTCCACTAGAGGCTTTGATTTCTTAAGGTCTGATGAACCCTTGCCCTTAGGGTTTGATCCCTTTAGGTCTTTATAGGAATTGTGAGGCTCAGCATACAGGTCAGCAGCCTCAGCAACTTCCTCAGCTTTAATCAGGTTACGTTCTCTGATGAATGTTCGTATCTGATGGGGAAGAGCTGTCAGGAACTGGTCAGCAACCATGAAGTCTCTAAGAGATTCATGACTGTGATCAATTCCTGAACTCTCCATCCAAAAGTCGAAGAAACGAAAGAGTGTTACCTGTAACTGCTAAAAGTTCTGGCCAGGCTGTAAGGTGGCATACCTGAAATCTTTCCTGTAAGAATTAGTGGTTTTTTGATATTCTTTAAGGATTGCCTTCTTCAGTAGGTTATAATTACATATGATATCCTGCGACAAAGTTGCATAGATATTCAAGGCTGTACCAGAAAATAACATTCCTAACCTGGTAGCCCAGGTGTCAGCAGGCCATTCACAGAGGGTAGAAGTATTTTCAAACCTGATGATGTATGAAGTTATGTCTTCCCCCTCTGTGAAGGGAGGTAAATTAGGTGTTGGAATATGTGCACTGACTGCACGTTGTTCCATTACTCCTTCCTCTAATTGTTGTTGTGTAAAAGTTAACTTTTTATTCTCTAATTCAAGGCGAGATTTTTCGAGCTCGCGATCCTTTTCTCTCTCTATTAACTCAAGTTCTCTAGCTTTTTCCTCAACTTCTCTATCCTTTGCTCTTTCCTCAAGTTCTCTTATTTTAGCCTGTTCCTCACGTATTTTAGCCTGTTCTTCATGTATTTTAGCCTGTTCCTCACGTTCTCTAGCTCTTTCTTCACGATCAAGTCTATCACGCTCCTTTTTGTCTTCTCTCTCTCTTTCTAACTGTCTTTCTTGGATTTCTCTCTCAATTCTCTCTCTCTCCTTTTTCTCCTGTCTTTCAAGGTTCTCTTTCTCCTTTTTCTCTTCTCTTTCGATTCTCTCTCTCTCCTTTTTCTCTTCTCTTTCGATTCTCTCTCTCTCTCCTTTTCTTCTTCTCTTTCCCTTTCTAACTGTCTCTCTTCTCTCTCAATTCTCTCTCTTTCAAGTCTTTCCTGGATCTTAGCACTAATGAAAGAATCTTAATTTTTCCCTGTTATTCCTAACTTACTTCCAGCGTTCATCCAAAACTGGTATTCCTCCATGCTTGCAAGAATAACTTAAACTATCAGGGGAAATGAAACGGGTTTTAAAGAAAACGGAGAGTTCAATTCCTGCTCCGCTCAAACTGTAAATAAACCAGAGGGCTCGATCCCTGCTTCAATTAAACAATATGTATTAATTAAAACGAAGGGTTCTATGCCGGCTACGAGCAAACAGTAAGTAGAATGGGGTCACTTGACCATCCAATCTTCTCACCAACAAATCAAGAGTGTCCTATGACAGTTCCGTTGATATAATAAAGAGCTCAATGAAACAAATTGTCACTGAAAAATCTCGGGTCCCTAGAGTCTAATCCTCCAGAGTGTTTCAAGCTCACACAAAAACAGATGGCAGAATTAACTAGTATTCCTGCCTTGACTTGACTTACAATAAATTGAGACCATAACAATCACCAAATCTTTTAAATACCTGTACTGTAGTCCTACCCTAGAGAATGATTACTCATGGCTGGTGGTAACCGTCTGTGGTATGCGGCGTTGAAGTTCCAATGGTAGATTCGAGATGGAGTTGAATCTTGATTCAGTAGAGTTAATCCTGGCAAGGTCGCCACTTGTGAAGGCTTACTCAGCCCTGTAATAACTTCAGACAGTATTACCAAGGCTGGCTCCTCCTCAGGAAAATTAATGAATAGAAAAAGAAATAATAACAGACAAACTTAAACACTTTATTATATAGAAAATGTAAAATATAAAACACTTAAATATGAAATATTAATCCTACATTAAAGAAAATGAAAAATGAAAAATATAAATGATAACTGAATTCAACGCTAATTTAAAACTTGGGTGTCTGGTGTTGGTGACACTGTGTGTTGTTGAAGTCGTAGCCATTGCTGATGATGGGGGGCGGTCGCAGGTGTTGGTTACAACCCACCGGTTCGTTCTTCACAGTATAGCCGTGAGTATTACATCCCGATGATAGGAAAGCAATGATGAGGGGTTACGTCCTGCAATTTCATACAGGTGCACAGGTAATTAAATCCAAAAAGGGGAAGTCTCAGGACGTTAGTCCATCTCCATCATTTCTACTCATTGATTGGCAGGTGACCCTCTCTGTCATCCAAGCTGGAAAGATAGAAAGGTTACCCACTGCTTAAGAAATCACTCTCCATGATAAGTACAATACCTAAAAGATGTGGTGATCATTACAACAGTCAACTTAGAGCAAGACTGAAAGGACTAAGTTTATTATTGGTCAAAAGTGAAGCTTTCAACCAAAAAATCCACTAGAATACAAGGCAGGCATGTACTTACAGTAGTGCTGGGAGCTGTGAGTCTAGTGATTACAGTTTGGACCGGAGCCCCACACGTCACCTTTCGGGGAGGGGGAAGAAGGAGGGGAAGGGATAGTGGGAGCTAGACTGACCCTACATTAACAAGCAGCCGGCAGTCAAACTATCACTTTCGGGGTGGGGGAAAAAAGGCAGGAATAGCAGGAGCTTGACTTACCCTACCTTAACAAGTAGCCGGCAATGAAACTATCACTTTCGAGGAGGGGGAAAAAAGGCGGGAATAGTGGGAGCTTGACTTGCCCTACCTTAACAAGTAGCTGGCAATGAAACTATTGTTACTATATACTCCCTCGCTACTCCTGTCTATTGAACTTTTCCCTCACAGCCCCTCAGGCCCTGAATGTTCCATTGTAGGACCTTGAGGGTGTGATTTGGTACCGAAGTTATTCCATTGCTGTTGTTTCCTGAGCTGGAGACTGAACCCTGCCCGCTTTAAGAACCTGCAAATTCATGGCATCCACCGTCTCCTCCTCGGTCAGTAAGCACACTCTCAGGAGTGTACTGACCATCTGCAGGAATATGCTCTGTTGTTCCGTGGAGTTGATTGTGTTGCAAATAAGATCCGTGAACACCTTGATGAGTGCTATGAGATCCTCCCTGGTGAGGGCCTGCTTTGGCATTGGGTTCGAAACAGTGGATATTACCTGGGTTGTTGTGGTCTGTAGGGACTGCTGAGGGTTGGATTCCTTTATTTTATGCACTGTGGTATGTTGCTGTATACCAGGCTGGGTAGCCGGGATCTGCTGGTGAGGTGCCAGTTGAGCCTGCAAAGTGGCTGTGCCGGGTAAGGAGTGCCTGCGTTGTCGTGCTATGGCCGGTGGGGGCTCGCTTAGTGCTGCCTGCTAATCGCATTGACCAGATGTACCCTGTTGATGCTTCCTGTTCCTCTTGTTTCTGTTTTTTCATTGAGGTAGGGGTGCAGGAGGTTCCTGACCATGACGCTTCATGAGGCTTCGAGAGTTGGGAATTCCTGGGCATTGAGTTGGGTTAGCTGATGAGAGATCTGCGGTGTGGCAGGGTTCTCTGCA
Organism: Cherax quadricarinatus; assembly: GCF_038502225.1. Lineage (NCBI taxonomy): Eukaryota > Metazoa > Arthropoda > Malacostraca > Decapoda > Parastacidae > Cherax > Cherax quadricarinatus. Next base: position 26,019,146 of record NC_091345.1, read on the forward strand.
CCCATCGTCTGCTGAGAGTGATAATCCGTCGTAGCCTGCTGCCGAGTTTTTGGCGTCTTCCAGACTCCTTGAATTCTGGCGAGCCTCTCGGGGCATCGAGGATTCCAGGCATGGTGTTTCTGCCTGCAGCTCGGGCATTGTGGAGTGGGTGGCGATGCATTTTTCAGTTTGGTGATGCATTCCTTGGTATGGTGGTGCTGGCTGCAGACACTGCAGATTACTCTGTTCGGACAGAGTCCACCCAGGTGTCCGTAATGCTGACACTTGAAACAGCAAACTGGTTCTGCCGTGAAGGTCCTGACATCGTACCTGCCCCAAGAACCGAGGTCCAGCTGGGAGGGCAGTGGTCCTACATGCTGTATGAGGACCTGCCGGGTTGGTGCGTTGCCTGCTGTCATTGCCTTGAGACGTTGAGCTGACACCACACTGGGGTGAGCTGCTACTGCCTCGATGGGCATCATCAGCGGGTATCGTATCACTACACCCTTGGTGATCTTCTGCCGAGAATCCGGTTCCTCCAGGGTGAATGAGCGGTCTGTCTCCATGACTCTCTTCAAAGCGGTGTACATTTCCTTGTTGAGAGGAGTCAATATTGGTTCTCCCCTCAAGTTGAACCATATCTTGAACTTCAGGTTGTGTCGTGATTCCAGGTATGAAACAACGCCATAGTGGGTTCTGTGGTTCCCGTAAGACTTCACCTTGAATTTGCCAGGTCGGTTGAGCTGGTTTGCCTTCTCCTTTTACGGACGGCGCTTCTTGTTGTCCACAGTGATCCATCCTTCTTGGTTCTCGGGGGGTGGGGTGTTTATTTCCTCCCCTGTTTCCATATTCGCTGGCTCCATGGTTGGAACTGTCAGATCTGCTACAATGTGAGAAGGATCTTCCTCTTCCTCTGATGACACGGAGTGGTCTCGCAGCTTCTTCGCTAGAATTGCTCCCCACATTTCCAAATCCGAGTCCTCCGTCGTGTTCATGGAGCATCGTGGCCTCTTCTTTTCGGCAGGAGCCATGTGCCTATCTAGTGATAAGGTAGTGTACTCCGTGAACTGAGTAGTGACAGGATATGGACTACGGTCTTGGCGAACATTATACATACATACATGTACTGTTTGTAACGGCTTGACAAAGCCGTTACAAACGTTGCCACAGTAAAATGTTACATTAGTTGCGCTTGTGTCCTTTTACTTTACATATTGTCGGTAATTCTACCAACATTATTACTTTCATGTGTTCTTATGAGAGAGGCTGGATTTAAGCGGGATTTACACATTAGTTAAGGGGGTTGTCGGGGCTTATTGCCTGGGTAGCAGTGAAGGTGGTTTGGGAAAATATTTTTGTTGGTGGGTTGGGATTTGATAGGGACCTGCCCAGTATGGGCCAGTAGGCCTGCTGCTGTGTTCCTCCTTTCTTATGTTCTTATAATATTCCATCTCTCTTACCTCAGCCATCATCGCCATCACCACCATCACTACCATCATCATCCCATCCATCATCACGCTACTGCACCTCTCTTACTCCACCATCATTTTCCCCACGATCCCCCACCAACACTATTTCTAGCACTATCACACTATCACCAGCATCACCCTTACAGTTTTTCATTCTCCTTACCACCACTATCAGCACAACAACCATGCCACTACTATTACCTCCATCACTAGCTTCATACTATTCCATATTCCTTACCATTACTATCACCACAACTCCCCATTCCCAACACCACGATTGTAACAACAGTCATCCCATCACTGCAGTCATCAAAACCACCATCCTCATTACCACTATCCTCACCCACCATCCCCAGTACCACTATCCTTACCCAACATCCCCATCACCACTATCCTCACCCACCATCCCCAGTACCACTATCCTCACCCACCATCCCCAGTACCACTATCCTCATCCATAATCGACACAAACACCATCCTGTTTATCAACTTCAGAAGATCGCCATCACCATTACCACTGTCACCACTGTCACCATCTATCACTCACTATAACACTCCCCATGACAACACTTCCCACTACCACCATCGTCACCAACACTATCATCACAGGTACTGTCAGATGGGCTGTAGTACCTGGCCTTATATAAAGATTGTAGATGAATGGTTCAGAGAACCGACACGTTGATAAATTAGACACATGTGCAACTCTTGGGTATCTTTATTGAGGAAACGTTTCGCCACACAGTGGCTTCATCAGTCCATACAAAGAAGAAACGTGAATAACAGGAGGAGAATGAGGTAATCAGTCCCTCAACCTTGAGTCGATGTGGTCAGTCCATCAATCTTGAATAGAATACAGCATGAATGGAGAAGTCGCTTATGTACCGTAGGCAGGAGAGGGACTGATTACCTCATTCTCCTCCTGTTCTTCACGTTTCTCCTTTGTATGGACTGATGAAGCCACTGTGTGGCTAAACGTTTCCTCAATAAAGATACCCAAGGGTTGCACATGTGTCTAATTTATCAACGTGTCGGTTCTCTGAACCATTCATCTACAATCCTGTCAGACACTGCAACTTCTTGGGATCCTAATACTTGGGAATTCTTCACTTACCTAACCCTTGGGCACGACCTACTTCCAAACTGAACAAATGTGACACCACCTACGACTGCTGCACCTCTCCTGCCTACGGTATATAAGCGACTTCTACGCACATATGCTGTATTCTATTCAAGATTGATGGACTGACCACATCGACTCAAGGTTGAGGGACTGATTGCCTCATTCTCCTCCTGTTCTTATATGAAGATATTATGCTAGCAAGGGAGTAGTCAGTAAAGTAACTGAATAATTTCAAGAGCAAAAGTATTGTATTACATGTGTATTCCCTCACCAACAGTATTTACATAATGAGCACAAGTATTCGGCAGATACTGATCATATGAACATTTTGACAAATAAGAGGTCAAGAGTATTTAAACATGTTTCAGCTGATACACCCATACTGAAGACAGAACTCTTAGTGTTAATCAGCTAAAAGCAGGCGAGGAACTGTCTCCTAGATGAATTTTAGCTAAACGTAAACTAGCCTGGAGCCCACCCGTTAAAAGCTCTGGTTGACATTTACAACCAGTAGTTATTCTCCAAGTGAGTGGTAGCCTCTTACCCCCCACTGACAACAAGCAACCAGGGTTTTAGCTGAATATTGATGTAAAGCAGGGTGTGTGGTAGCGTGTGATGCTCACCGAATAAAAATGACTTACTCAGCTAACACCACCATTAACTTCACCACCACCATTACCACCACAATTACCACCACCATTACCACCATCATTATCCCACCACCACAACCATGACGACCACCATCACCACCATCCCATCACTGTCATTACCATCACCATCATCACTACCACCATCACTTCCTGTCTGAAGGAGTGTGTCGTTCTATCTCTTACCAATTCTTCCACTCTCAGACGTATCGCTCTTCAGTCCTCAAAAAAAAAAAAAGTGTTACAACACCAACTGCCCCACATACCACTTAAAAAGGACCAGGAGGTACACACCCCTTAAAACAAATCATATTAGTTACACTAGTTAAGACAACTCCACTCCAAGTGATTGTTTAGTGGTAGGAAAAGAAAGAAAATGGAATGAAATAACCAAAATAATTCACCACCTTGGAGCCTTGTTGGTAAGACACATAGGCAACAGTTAGGCATCTTTATTCTGAAACGTGTCGCCTAAACAGTAGGCTTCTTCAGTCGAGTACAGAAAGTAGGCAGGAGCAGTAGGGATGAGAAGATGATATAATCAGTCCATCACCCTTGAAGATGTAGATTTGAGGTTGTCAACCCCTCAGTCTGGAGGGATGATGGACTGATTACATCGTCTTCACATTTCTACTGTTCCTGCCTACTTTCTGTACTCGACTGAAGAAGCCTACTGTGTAGGCGAAACGTTTCGGAATAAAGATGCCTGAATGTTGCCTATGCGTCTTACTTACCAACTTGTCGGTATTGTATACCATTTTGATATTCAACTTGGAGCCTTGTTGGACTGGAGGCACAGCCAGTGGCGCCTCCAGACTCACAACTACTGATGCCAACAACAAAATCTCCCCAACAAACATGCAACACAACTTCATTTATATTTGCTAATATACTACAGAGCCTTAAGCCATCCACCAACAACAAAATACATTTCATCAATGGGGTGTCAAATGCAATGTTTGCAGCCTTCACAGAGACCCACACAAAAGAATACCTTGACAGTGAAATATGGATACCTGGATACAACCTTTCCAGATGCGGCAGAAAGAACAGGCAACACTCGATCATTTGCACGGAGATGCTGAACACCACAAATGATGTAATTGAATTTCTAACAATCAAAATCGAGAACCAAAACTTAGTCATTATGGTTGTATATTAGCCACCAGATGCAACTTCCCAATAATTCAAGGAACAGCTATCGAAAATTGACTACTGTCTGGAAAATCTTTTAGCCTCATCCCCAAACATCTTGCTGCTTGATGACTTTAATCTAAGACATACAAAATGGAAGAATGTAGCAAATAATGTTGTAGCAGAAACAATCCCTGGAGGCAGCTCGGATGAAAAGTCACACACACATGAGATGCTGGGCGACTTGAATGGAAAACAACTAGTTAATATCATAACAGACAGGAATCTGTCATTTCAAGGCCCATTCTTTAAATCGTATACTGGTCCTCATCCAGGGACACCAGATATAGTCCTGACACACAGAGACTGTGACCTCTTTCATTGTCGTATATCTCCTGGAGGAAACGTAGGATCTGACCACATCCCTGTTATAATACAACTACAAACTTCTCCATTTAGAATACCTGTACCTCCTAAACCCAATCTCAACACCCTAGAATTTGACCCCTTCAGGGCATTTCTTGGTGAAGATGAAATTGTGTCGTTGGAAAATTTACCTTCCACTGCAATTGATCACGCGATCAGGTCCCTTCACAACCGAATAATTGATGCTACTAATGCAACTTGCCAATTAGCTTCAACAAAGACATACCAACAATATAAATCTACTAGGGAAATTAGAGACTGTATGAGAAATTATCATACAGAATGTCTAATTTCCATGATTAGTCATCACAAACGTGACTTATGGAAATTTCTAGTTCTCCAATCTAACCAGTATAAACCTCTACCTGCAAAATTTAGGAGCAAGATTCGGCAATTTTTAGGGGCAAAGCACAAAGCTCCCAGCTACCTAATTTTTACCTTCATTGAGGATGATGATGATGAGGAGGAGGTTGAGATTAAATTTAATGATCCACAGGACCAGGCTAATTTGATGGGTGATGTATGGGAGAAAATTCTCTCCCACAATAACAGTCGCCGATTTAATAATAACCATTATCAGTTGGTCAATGAATGGAGAGATGATCTCCAACCAGTACCTTCCATCGATACATCAACTATTGAAAATGCCCATCCTCTTACTAGACCTATCACACTACTTGAGATGAGTCAAGTTATTGGAAGAATGCGAAATAGAGCCCCTGGTCTCTCTGGAATAACACTGAAACAAATAAAGTTCCTTCCCAGAAATTGTAAACAGTCAATATCTTTAATGCAATTTTGGCCTCTGGACATTTTCCAGTGGTTTTTAAGACTGCGAGAATGATTTTTCTTGCGAAACCCCATAAAGACATCCACCAACCTGGGAACTATATCCTTACTTGAAGTCACTGGCAAAGTTCTTGAGAAGATCATTTCTAATAGACTGAACTACTATATGGAGTTTAACCACCTCTTTACTGAAAAAAAGTTACGTTTTAGGACACATAGAGGTACCCATCATGCTATAAATACTATTTTTGATGCTGTAGCGAGTCTGAAACATCAGGGTAATCTTGCCCTAATTGCCACCAGAGATGTTCATATAGCTTTTGATAGCTTATGGCATGATGGCCTTATATATAAACTTATTGACCTACCTGACCATAACTGGACCTTTCTCAGATTTATATATAACTTCTTAACTCAAAGAAAAATCATTCCTACCTTTCACGGCAGGTCGACAGAGCCTTTTATACCAACAGCTGGTGTCCCATAAGGATCATGTCTTAGTCCAATTCTATTCAATATTTATGTGGATGATCTTCCTCAACTTAAGTTCAATGATACAATTATAACGCAATTTGCAGATGACGTTATCCATGTCGTCTCGTCAACCCCTGTAGCAGGAAAATATAAGTATGAGAGGGTCATAGAAAAAATGAATATTGAACTTAGTCTAACATCTAATTGGGAAAAGAAATGGAGAATTACGACCAACCCTGACAAAGTCCTTGTTAGTACGACAGGATATTTTGCTTCAACCATCGAAGATAAGGCGGGTATCTCCATCAGAGGTACACCTGTAGCAATTAGAAACCCTAACAAGATTTTGGGATATGAAATAGACAGGCTGCTCCACTTAACATCTCACGTCAGTAAAAAGATCAACATATCCAAAGCCCCTTCACGTCAAAAAATATCTGTATAAAATGATGAAAAGACCTATACTCGAATACCCATGTGTTCCAATGTCGTTAACAACAAAGACCAACATGCAAAGGTTACAACGGGTCCAGAATAGAACTCTCCGCTTTATTACGGGCACCAGAAGAGACAGAATCAAAATGGCAGATTTACACGTACAACAAGATATTACTGCCTTAAATGTACGCCTTCATATGCTGAAGAAGAGGCAACTCTATGCAATGCAAGGATTCTATATACCAAATAGTGAACATCCTCCCCAAGTTGAAAATACTACCTCATTCCCCCTCCCACCCTTTTTCCAATATTTCTATCCTTACCCATCCTTCTTCCTTACCCATCTTACCAAAGCTCTGGTCCAGGAAGTGAAGTGAAATGCTCCAGAATCTTCACAACTACGGTGCTCTTCACACCAACTCCAAGGCTGAGGGACTGATTACCTCATCTTTTGTATATAGTTCTACTGTCTTCAAATTATGTCTTAGAATCTGTATTGATAAAGCCACTGGATGGCGAAACGTCTACAATAAAGGTACCCAGATGTTGCACATGTTTCTCAATTTTCATCTTGTAGGTAGTGTATACCATTCTTGTTCAACGAGTTCAGCAAGTATGTGCTTGTTCGTGATAAAGGTGAGTATATTAAATTGAAAGCCATGATGGGGAGTGCAGGACTGATGTGGGTATAAGTCTCTCTTGAGGTCTTCTCTAACTCCTATCATGAGATTACCATGTGGTGATAATTGTCTTGTATAAAGACTGTCTGTGCGATGGCGTTTAGGGGTGGACTGGGGAAGAGGAGTGATGGGAGGGGGTTCATCTGGTTGATATCGTTACTCAGTTGTTCTGTCATAGGAGAGGAATTGTAATTTTTCCTTTTCCATGTAGAGCGTGACTTATGGGCTCCAGGAGGTGATTTTGATGGATGAGAACAAACTGAATGACGTTTAGATCGCCCATTAGTAGAGCTAGTGGAAGGGATGGAAAAGGTGGAGGAGGGAGTAGAATGTGTGGGAGAAGGAGTTGGCACAGGTTGATCTGGGATAGGTATTGGAGAAGGTGAGGCTACAGTGTTAGAGGCACGGTTCCCTTCAGTGGGAAAAAAGAAATCAGGAGGAAAGTTTACAAGGTCAAGATTGTTAGCTTGAAGAAGCTGATCAAGGATAGTGGAGTAGTTTGCCTGAAAAGCCTTCGTGCAATAAATGGCGGTTAGCACAATTGTTTCTAGATCAGTGGAGTGCTTGGATGATGCATCAACTGAAGGGAAGTGTTTTTGTACTGTGGCAGCATTTGAAAGAGAAGAAGCAGGAGGAGGAGGAGGGAGCAGTTGAAGGAATTGTGGATGGTGAAGAGTTTGAATGTGATGTCTGAGGCTGTGTATACTGGCTTGCAACGGTTTTTGGGAGGTTGATGGAATTATCCTTGCGCAAGAAGGTGACAGTCTTTGCGCGTATGACATTGAGAGAAGGTGGCAGATGAGACTGTGTGCAGCTGATACACTTGGAAGGGTTGGAGAATTTCTTCCACGTGTGTCCAGCAGAGACACACTTGGAACAAACCTGGTGCTTGGCACAAGATTCCTTTAAGTGTCTAAAACTAAGACACTTGAAGCATTGAAGGACAGGGATATGGTTGGGAAGAAACAGTGATGTAGAAAGAGTGATGAAACTGGCACGAATGCAGTACATAAACAGAATGTCAGGCTCAGAAGGAGTAGAGCATCGTATTTTAAGAATATTGGATGAAGGAGGGCGGTAGAGTTCTTCAAGAGTGACATTGTTCTCGATCGAAATTTCACTCATCACATCAGTTTTGTCCCTGTCATATACGTCAAGGAGAGAGGAGTCAACATATTTTGCCACAACTGTGCTCATGGCCTTGTGGTCAAGAGCCCAATCAATGTCAAAATCTGCCTTTGAAAGTTTCTGACGAGCATCTTTACTGGTGTATATATCATAACTCGCACGATTGCTCGTTTAATGACATTGATCATGCGAGTCTGAGTGATGTTGAAAATGATGGTGGCCAGTTGGGTAGTGTCCTTATCCGGCATAGAGTATATCAAAAGAAGTGCCGTGATCGTAGAGCGAGGAGGTCACTGTGCAGTTGCCATGGTGACAACAGCGCAGTTGGAGGTGGGTCATAAACTTACCAGCTGCGTGAGGCGTCAAGTGTAAGTTTGTGGAGGCGCATGTTGTGTAGTGTACCTGCCTAGGATAGGCGTCCCATGTGTTTTTCACTTGGATAACTGCCACGGGCACCGGCCAGACGAATACCCCCACCGACGTGAGCGCAGGCCCAGCCGGTCCAGAAAAAAATGAAGGAGATTATAGAGAGGAGAGAAAGGCGCTTGTGTTATCCAAGTGGTGTAGTCTCCCCTGTCCACTGTGTAGGTATATTTTACCACCTCAGTGAAGGGGGGTTACATGGAACTGGAGGCGAGGAAAGAACTGCTTGCCAATGGATAACACGTGCTCCGAGAGCAGAGGTGACGTAGGTTCAGCCAATGGAAACGCTCAGGAGACACTATACCTGCCTCCCAGCAAGCAGTGGCAGCCCCTGTGGGTTTGGCACCACAGGCGTAATGCAGCCCACAGCGCTCACTGTTTGCTGGGATGTGACAATCCTCTATGCAGGCAGGTCAACAGCTGTCGGAGTTGTCGTCTTCACGTTTTCAAGCCAACAGCAAGAAGAGACAGGAATTGGTGGTTGAATCAGTCGATAAGCAGCCAGGGCAGCAGCAGGATCATTAACAACTCAATTTAATTATAAAACCTCTCTCAGCACGGGGATTGCAAGGCAACCAATCAGCAGCGAGAACGTCTTGCCAGTGCGGAAGCCGGGAGCAGAATGAATTTTAAATCCGAGAAAATCGTAATTAGTGGTCAGGTTTTTGAGTGCTTGGATGTAGCGGCGTGGAATGACGGGACGACTAGATTCCGAAACAGTTGTTGCAATAAGTACTTGTATAAACCTTTGTTAAATTCAGTCACCAAAGTCGTGGTTTTTGATCACTGTATCTAACTCGTATTGAGGTCTCAAGTATGCCAGTGGCCAACTTGAGACCCAAGCTAAGTGCTTTGACTGTTTCACTGAAAACATAAGATGATGATGTCACTTTCGCCAATGTCTTTCCATTTGCTTTAATGACAGAGAAAGGAAAGTTTTCTAGAAAGCCGTAGTTTCTGTTGTAGGTTTGCCGTGGAAATCAACCCTGACGACCCTGAAAGAGGAGTTGGGATATAGGGGACATGATAATGACATGAGAGACATTAACAAGATGGACAGGGACAGAATTTTTCAGGGATTTGACAGAGCAACAAGGGGTCACAACTGGAAGTTGAAAACTTCAATAATAGAGTTGTCAGGAAGTAGAACAATCAGGAGAGTAATGTAGTGGACGCAGAATCCATACATACCTTAAGAAGAAGTACAATAAAACTAATGGATCATGGAGACAGTGGGCCTAGTAGCGACAAGCAAAGAGGCAGAACCAGGAGCTAAAAATTGACCCCTACAAACACAAATAAGTAAGTAAAAATTGGTGAGTACTCATCCCATCTACCAAACACCTTCACCCATCCCCCCTAACACACATCCACACACATCCTCACTAACACATACCTACACCCATCCAAACTCCCACATCCACCCCTACTACCACACACCCACTTTTGTCTTATCCCAGTTGTGACAGAGTGAACAGGCAAAAGAGGAGGGGAAGTTGGCCTGCACGTCACAGAGCTGCTGATATGTTCAGAACTACTAAATGCCTCAAATGATGCAGTTGAAGTTTCGGCAATATGATCAAGAACCAAAACTTGGTCATTGTGGTTGTATACCAGCCTCCGGGTGCAACTTCCCAACAATTCCAGGAACTGCTTTTGAAAATAGACCCCTGTCTTGAAAATCTTCTAGCTCCTGCCCCAAACATCTTGTTCCTGGGAGATCTCAACCTAAGGCACCTAAAATGGAGGAATGTAGCAAATAATGCTGTAGCAGAGATTTCCCCAGGAGGCAGCTCAGATAAAAACTCGCACACACACACACGAGCTTTTAAATCTCTGCACCAAATTCACTTTAAACCAGCAAATAATAGAGCCAACAAGATTGGAGAATACACTGGACCTTATCTTCACTAACAATGGTGATCTGATACGAAATGTCACCATATCAAAAACAATATACTCGGATCATAACATAATAGATGCTCACAGATGTATGTGTGGGGTCCCAGACCAACAAAATGTGATCAGTCACGAGGGAGTCTTCACCAAATTCAAATTCAGTAACAAAAACATGAGGTGGGAATAAGTCAGCCAGGTCCTGATTGATATAAACTGAGAAGATAGCCTAAGCGACATGGATCCAAAACTATGTCTAGAACAAATTAACTCTGTGGCACTCGAGGTTAGCTCAAGGCATATTCCTCTAAGGAAAAGGAAGAGAAGATGTAAACTAGAAAGAGAAAGGCGCTCCCTATTCAGGCGAAGGCAAAGAATAACAGAGCGGCTAAAAGAGGCCAATATATCTGAAATGCATAGGGAGGCACTGGTCAGAGAAATAGCAAACATCGAACTAAACCATACCATGGGTGGGGTTAGAACCAGCGATCAGAGAGTCACAAAACTCTAGGCCGTCACATTAGCCACGCGACGGTCTGGAGTTTTGTGACTGTGATCGCGGATTCTAACCCCAAGCGTGGTATGGTTTGTTTGCAATCGTGTCAATACGATTTCGTGAGTCATCGAACTAAAGCTAGAAGAATCTAACAGGAGTCAAGAAATGTGGGAAGAAAGAAAGCCATAAATGAAATTGAAAGAAACCCAAAATATTTTTTTATTTTATTCCAAATCAAAGTCGAGAACAACTTTTAATATTGGGCCCGTACTTAGACGAGATGGGTCCCACACAGATGACAGCAAGGAAATGAGTGAGCTACTCAAGTCCCAATATGACTTGGCTTTTAGCGAGCCGCTAACCAGACTGAGAGTCGAAGACCTAAAGGAACTTTTTATTAGCGATACACAGAATTTGGTAGACTCAAACCTATCTGATATTATCCTGACTACAAATGACTTCGAGAAGGTGATAAATGACATGCCCATGCACTCTGCCCTAGGCCCAGACTCATGGAACTCCGTGTTCATCAAGAACTGCAAGAATACCCTATGATGTGAGAGCTGCTTAAAACAACAGACATAGCCCCACTCCACAAAGGGGTCAGTAAAACAACAGCAAAGAACTACAGACTGATAACGCAAACATCCCATACCATAAAAATCTTTGAAAGGGTTCTTTAAAGCAAGATCGCCACCCATCTAGATACCCATCACTTACACAACCCAGGGCAACATGGGTTTAGAGCAGGTCGTTCCTGCCTGTCCCAACTTCTGGACTACTATGACAAGGTCCTGGATGCTCTACACGAGAAACAAAACTCAGATGTAGTATACACATACTTTGTAAAAGCCTTTGACAAATGTGACCATGATGTAATAGCGCACAAAATGCATGATAAAGAAATAGCAGGAATAGTTCGTAGATGGATCTATAATTTCCTGACAAATATAACAAATAGTAGTAGTAAACAGAGTCAAGTCTGAGGCGGCTACAGTGAAAAGCTCAGTTCCACGAGGCACATTATTCTTTCCCATCCTATTATCTGTCATCCTCATATCTGACATAGACGGGAATGTAAGCCACAGCACCGTGTCTTCCTCTGCAAATGACACACGAATTTGCATTAGTGTCCTCCACTGAAGACACTTCAAAACTCCAGGCGTTTCCTGCTGAATACAACATACAGAGTTATAAACTATTCCACACTGATAGGGTCAACAGGAAGGGTGGTGGAGTGGCGATGTAGTCAGAGATAATTTAAATCGTTGTGTTAGACAAGATATAAGATTAGAAACATCGGTCACAGAATCTGTTTGGCTACAGTTTCTCGAAGGTCGTAAAAAATTAATTTTGGGTGTGATTTATAGGCCCCCAAACCTTGACAGGGAGTGCGGTAGGCTGCTATTGGCCGAAATTCATAAGTCGTCTAGATATGAAAATGTTGTGTTAATGGGAGATTTTAACTTTAAGCAAATTGATTGGAACAATATGACAGGAAATCTTGAATCTAGTGACTTTCTTGATACAGTTCAGGATTGCTTTTTAGAACAGTTTGTGACAGAACCAACTAGAGGAAACAACCTGCTTGACTTGGTTCTTGCCAACAAAGAATCACTAGTTAATAATCTTGAAGTTAATGATGAGCTTGGGGAAAGCAATCACAAATCACTTAGTTTCAATATATCATAGAATTACCCAGATAACTGCAATCAAGTGCGTCCCAGATTTCTGCTTGGCCCATTTCATGGGACTGAGAAATTACCTGGGTGGGCTAAATTGGGATGACCTGACTATGGGTCAGGTAGGTGACCTTGGTTGCCAATATGACGTGTTTCAGAGCATAGTTCTAGCTGCCCAGACAACTTTTGTTCTGAGTAGGGAAACTAGATCTAACAAAACTGATCCCAAATGGATAAACAATAGATTAAAACATCTCATTGGTGAAAAGAGAGGCACAAAAAGGCGTATCAAAAGAGGAGATGGGCAGTTAAGAAATCAATATATTCAATTAAAGAGAGATATAAAAAAAAGGAATAAGAAAAGCAAAATGGGATTATGAGGCTAAATTCGCAAGGGATTCGAAGACTAACCCAAAAGAGTTCTTTCAGGTATACAGAGGTAAGATTTGGGACAAGATAGTCCCACTTAAGAGTAACTCTGGTCAGATCACTGACAGTGATAAGGAAATGTGTGAACTCTTCAATACCTACTTCCTCTCAATTTTTACTCAGGAAGATACTAGCGAAATTCCAGATATAATAAATTATGTAAAACAGGACGATAATAAACTATGCACGATTGCGGTAACTAGTGATATGGTCCTCAGATAAATAGAGAAATTAAAACCTAACAAATCCCCAGGCCCTGATGAACTGTTTGCGAGGGTTTTAAAGGAATGTAAAGAGGAACTTAGCATGCCTTTAGCTAATCTTTTCAATACATCACTACAAACTGGATAAGTGCCAGACAAGTGGAAAATGGCAAATGTAATACCTATTTACAAGGCAGGTGACAGGTCCTTAGCTTCGAACTATAGACAAATAAGCCATACCTCCATAGTGGGAAAAATTATGGAATCAATAATTGCTGAAGCAATTCCTAGCCATCTTGAAATAAATAAATTGATTAACGAATCTCGGCACAGTTTTACAAAGGGATGTGACTGTCTTACGAATTTACTAACTTCCTTCACTAAGGTGTTTGAGGAGGTAGATCATGGTATTGAATATGACATTGTGTATATGAACTTCAGTAAGGCTTTCGATAGAATTCCACACCAGAGGCAATTGAGGAAACTTAAGGCACACAGAATAGGAGAATTTTTTTCCTGGGTAGAGGAATGGTTGACAAATAGGCAGCAGAGATTTTGCATAAATGGGGAGAAATCAGACTGGGGGCACGTCACAAGCGGTGTTCCACAGGGGTCAGTGTTGGGCCAGTTGTTGTTCACAATTTACATAAACGACATAGAGGTGGGAATAAATAGCGACAAAAGTAAATTTGCTGATGACACCAAAATGGCCGTCCAATTCATTTTAATAAGGACATTAGAGCACTCCAGGATGATTTGAATAGACTGATGCAATGGTCGGAGAAGTGGCATGTGCAGTTTAACATAGACAAATACAAAGTTCTAAATGTTGGACAGGAAAATAACCATGCCACATTTAAACTAAATGATGTTGATCTTAATATTACTGATTGGTAAAAGGATTTAGGAGTTCTGGTTAGCAGTAATCTGAAACCAAGACAACAGTGCATAAGTGTTCGCAATAAAGCTTACAGATTCCTTGGCTTCATATCAAGAATAAATAATAGAAGTCCTCAGGTTGTTCTTCAACTCTATATATCTTTGGTTAGGTCTCATTTAGATTATGCTGCACAATTCTGGTCACCGCATTACAGAATGGATATAAATACAATGGAAAACGTGCAAAGGAGGATGACAAAGTTGATCCCATGTATCAGAAATCTTCCCTATGAGGATAGACTGAGGGCCCTGAATCTGCACTCTCTAGAAAGGCGTAGAATTAAGGGGGATATGACTGAGGTGCATAAACGGAAAACAGGAATTAATAAATGGGATGTAAATAGCGTGCTAAAAATATCTAGCAAAGACAGGACTCGCAGCAATTGTTTTAAGTTAGAAAAATTCAGATTCAGGAAGGATATAAGAAAGCACTGGTTTGGTAATAAAGTTGTGGATGAGTGAAACAAACTCCCGAGTACCGTCATAGAAGCTAAGACGTTGCATAGTTTTAAAAATAGTTTAGATAACTACATGAGTGGATGTGGGTGGGTATGAGTTGGACCTGACTAACTTGCGCTACTAGGTCAGATGCCGAACTCCTCCAATAAGTGAATGTGACTGACCTGACTAGATTAAGGCATTGGGCTAAGCCGGTGGGAGAATTGGACCTGCCTCGCATGGGCCAGCAGGCCTGCTAAGATAAGATAAGATAAGATTTCGTTCGGATTTTTAACCCCGGAGGGTTAGACACCCAGGATAACCCAAGAAAGTCAGTGCGTCATCGAGGACTGTCTAACTTATTTCCATTGGGGTCCTTAATCTTGTCCCCCAGGATGCGACCCACACCAGTCGACTAACACCCAGGTACCTATTTGCTGCTAGGTGAACAGGACAACAGGTGTAAGGAAACGTGTCGAAATGTTTCCACCCGCCGGGAATCGAACCCGGGCCTACTTAGTGCTAGGTGAACATGCACAGCAGGTGTGAAGAAACAGCCCCAACCTTTCCACCCATGTCGGAATTGTACCCAGGACACTCAGTGTGTGAAGCGACCGTGTTACCAGCCGAACCACCGGACACATTTCTGATACAATCTTACAAAAGCTAACTTAACACTCACAAATTCTCACTACCACACCCAAATCCATCTCTAAAATCCCATCTCTACAAACCCGTCCCCACAACCGCACCCTTTCCATACTCAAACCTACCAAACAACTACAGTATCACCACAAGCAAACACATACACACTCACAGCTTCAGCTAGTACACAATCACCTGCCCACACTCATCCCCGCTACCACACATCCCAGCTACCAAACATTCACGCTACCACACATCCCCGCTACCACACATTCCGATACCACACATTCCACTATCACACATCCCGCTACCACACATCCCGCTACCACGCATCCCCGTTACCGCACATCCCCGCTACCACACCAACAATCGCATGTATCCATTCACACCCACTAGCAAACATTCACATACACCCACACCCACTAGCAAACATTCACATACACCCACACCCACTAGCAAACATTCACATACGCCCACACCCACTAGCAAACATGTATTACCACACAGTGGCACACACCACCCGCACAACCACACATGTACACACACAAACCTCCTGGACTACTCACACACCATTTATAGAAAACAGAGTAACAACAGTCGTAAATTTCGATACATACTTTCTTAAAAACTTGCCCTTTCTTACGCGAGATGTTTTAAACATGAGCAACGTTTATCTGATGTGCTTCTTTGGGTAGTTAAGCGAGATAAAGCGTAGTTATTGCTTTGGCTTATTAGCAAATAACATTCAAATAAAACTTACTTAGTAGTGTGTATTCCAAGGAAATTAAATAAAACTTGGTTAGCAATCAAAAGTCTAACTTCGAGGAAGGCAGACAATGGGAAGCACTCGTTGCTACAACAGGATACACTCGTTGCCACAACGGGAAATACCCGTTGACACAGGGTACAACCCCTTTATATTAGGTTTGTTCACATAAAATACTTAGGAAGACGAGTTGTAGACGGGATCAGGGAAGACGTTTCACTTTCCTCCCAGAACTACAGGATTATTGAAAGTTAAGACACATGTGCAACATCTGGATATCTTTATTGTAGACGTTTCGCCATCCAGTGGCTTTATCAATACAGATTCTAGGACATAATAGGAAGACAGCAGAACTATATACAAAATATGAGGTAATCAGTCCCTCAGCCTTGGAGTGGTGTTCACAGCATCGTGGTGGAGGAGAATCTGGAGCAAAGGCAAGAAGACTGGCGGTTATATAGGCGTCAGTGGATAAGGACGGGCATAGTCACCAGTGACTATGCCCTCGTCTGCTGCCCGTCCTTATCCACTGACGCCTATATAACCGCCAGTCTTCTTGCCTTTGCTCCAGATTCTCCTCCACCACGATGCTGTGAACACCACTCCAAGGCTGAGGGACTGATTACCTCATATTTTGTATATAGTTCTGCTGTCTTCCTATTATGTCCTAGATTCTGTATTGATAAAGCCACTGGATGGCGAAACGTCTACAATAAAGATATCCAGATGTTGCACATGTGTCTTAACTTTCATCTTGTCGGTATTTTATACCTTTCTTGTACAGGATTATTATTTAACATATTGTATTTATATGTAACGCTATACACTGTTGGTAAATACCGCGTGAGGAGTGTTGGAGGCTCCGTCCTCCGTCCACTGTCTGTAAAACACAAACCTAACTTGGTTCGCAGTGCTCTCTCCGCACACACTGAGTGTCCGTGGTTCGATCCCCTATACGGGTGGAAATGCTGGGCATGTTTCTTACACCTGCTGTCCCTTTTCACCTAGCCTAGCAGTAATTAGGTACCTGGGTGTTAGTCGACTGGTGTGGGTCGCATCCTGGGAAGCCAAGAAACGACCTTTCCACCCAGTGGAAATAAAGCAGTCCTCGATGACAGAGTTACCCTGGGTGGCTAACCCTCCCCCCGGTTCAAAATTTAAGCAAATCTTATCATATTATTGGAGCTAGGCTTTTCTCTAGTTTATTAAGACGCCTTTCACAGCAAGAACATCTCAGTTACCGACACCAACTAAATTTTATTTCGTGTTTGTGATGATTTTTATCCTTTGCTTGCTTAAAGTAGCTACATACCCAACAATTAAAGCACATTTAAATAATAATTAATATTCAGATATGATTCTTACTGAACATTACAAATCCTTAAATCATTTTTTTATTACGCTCGGGCTCTCTGTGTTTTACACTGCATAACATTGTATATAAATTTTAGCATCATAAAATAGGTTGCTGATATGGAATTGTATACGTATTTGTTTGTATTTCAAATTTCATATAATCAATAGTTATTATACAGAGTAATTTTTATGATTATTGTCGACGACCTTTTTTCCATCCTCTATGAATTAAAATGTGTACTTCAGATATTCAGGTCACAACGGATAAGTGTAGAAGCAGCAGTTAGCACACAGCAAGAGGCATCCCTGAGCTTCCCCAGCGCTCGGGCTGCGGCCCAAACTGGGGTGTAGTTCCAAATGGATCCTAACATCGTCTGCTGCTACACCCTTCGAGCCCAGTGGGGCGGGGTTTGTAGCAGCCCAAGGTTCTCCCTACGAGCCCCATGAGGGCGGGGAATGGGGTTAGGCCTGGGGACAATTGGTCCCAGACGATGAAGAGGCACTAGTACCTCTTCCCATGGAAGACATTAGTCAGACACTCCCGCGATAGGGAGCCAAGGCCGGGCCACCAACTGGAAAAGACCCGGTTCGGCAGTATCGGCGAATCTAAGGATAGGATTTTCATTGTTTTTTTTTTTTTTGTAGATGCTAATCTGTCAGTTTAAAAATTAATACTAATATGTGCATCCAGCTCAAGTAACGAATTAAAAAAATGTAAACCTCTATTCTTATCTTAGTTATCTCTGACTTATTTCCTATTTTAAGCACTTGACTGGGTTAGGTTTCAGTTTCGCTGAGTCAGGAGAGGATTGATTTGTAAAGCAATAACCTTATGACTCAACGAACATGTAGGCATTTAACGACGTTGTGATGATTCCTGGACATTTTAAGGGTGTTAAGCTACAGTTACTATTATCTTATTTGTACTAAGCTAAATCTGGGCCTTTAAAGATTTTTGAAACCTTGCTTCTGGGCTAGCTAGCTAGCTCTGCTAGCTTTCTTGAAAGAGTTCAACTGCAGATCCTGTCTCCTGAGATGTGTAGGCTTCTTGCGTGCATTGAGATACCGGGGACAGGTATTAAGAGATATGGGGTACTGCTTCCTCGGATCACGCAGCGACTGAAACACGTCCTAGTTAATTCCGCACTATTAACAAACATGAACATGCAAAGGTGATGTATCGTATGTAAATTTACTGATGTTCATATGGTAGCTTCTACTGCCATTCAGCGAGTCTTGCTGATACATGGTATGAGCACCACTTACACACTTACACAATGCAGACGTCAGCAACGCCCACTTCGTCATTCTATATCAAAAAGATTCATTGAAAGTGGCATAATTCAAAGAACTAGTTTAAGAAACCAATGACTGACATGTCCGAAGATTTATGTCAGTTAAACAACAAAACCGTGACCACAAAGCCTGGTTACAAAACCATGTGCAGCATCAACAAAAAAATTTAAACTATGAATGAAATATTTCCCTCTATCGAAACCTCAAAGGTTAACAGTCTCAAAGCTGAAAGTGCTATTTAAGAAAGACAACAAAGGCGCTCTTAATGTTCGCAACTGACAGCAGCGGCTGGCGGTAGAGATCAAAGTAGAACAAAGCTGCCAAATACGAGGCTCGCAAGATAAGTGAAGCTTGAAAATAACAATGTTAAATGTTTATTAAGCAAAATGTTAAACAGATCTGAATAACACAGACTGCTAAGTTGAAAATATATATATATATATATATATATATATATATATATATATATATATATATATATATATATATATATATATATATATATATATATATATATATATATATATATATATATATATAAATATATATATAAATATATATATGTATATATATATATATATATATATATATATATATATATATATATATATATATATATATATATATATATATATATATATATATATATATATATATATATATAAATAAATATATATATATATATATATATATATATATATATATATATATATATAAATAAATATATATATATATATATATATATATATATATATATATATATATATATATATATATATATATATTTATTATTAACACACTGGCCGATTCCCACCAAGGCAGGGTGGCCCGAAAAAGAAAAACTTTCACCATCATTCACTCCATCACTGTCTTGCCAGAAGGGTGCTTTGCACTACAGTTTTTAAACTGCAACATTAACACCCCTTCTTCAGAGTGCAGGCACTGTACTTCCCATCTCCAGGACTCAAGTCCGGCCTGCCGGTTTCCCTGAATCCCTTCATAAATGTTACTTTGCTCACACTCCAACAGCACGTCAAGTATTAAAAACCATTTGTCTCCATTTACTTCTATCAAACACGCTCACGCATGCTTGCTGGAAATCTAAGCCCCTCGCACACAAAACCTCCTTTACCCCCTCCCTCCAACCTTTCCTAGGCCGACCCCTACCCCGCCTTCCTTCCACTACAGATTGATACACTCTTGAAGTAATTCTGTTTCGTTCCATTCTCTCTACATGTCCGAACCACCTCAACAACCCTTCTTCAGCCCTCTGGACAACAGTTTTGGCAATCCCGCACCTCCTCCTAACTTCCAAACTACGAATTCTCTGCATTATATTCACACCACACATTGCCCTCAGAAATGACATCTCCACTGCCTCCAGCCTCCTCCTCGCTGCAACATTCATCACCCATGCTTCACACCCATATAAGAGCGTTGGTAAAACTATACTCTCATACATTCCCCACGTCTCCACAGACTCCTAAGTGCACCGCTCACCCTTTTCCCCTCATCAATTCTATGATTCACCTCATCCTTCATAGATCCTTCCGCTGACACGTCCACTCCCAAATATCGGAATACATTCACCTCCTCCATACTCTCTCCCTCCAATCTGATATCCAATCTTTCATCACCTAATCTTTTTGTTATCCTCATAACCTTACTCTTTCCTGTATTCACTTTTAATTTTCTTCTTTTACATACCCTACCAAATTCATCCACCAACCTCTGCAACTTCTTTTCAGAATCTCCCAGAAGCACAGTGTCATCAGCAAAAAGCAACCGTGACAACTCCCACTTTATGTGTGATTCTTTATCTTTTAACTCCACGCCTCTTGCCAAGACCCTCGCATTTACTTCTCTTACAACCCCATTTATAAATATATTGAACAACCACGGTGACATCACACATCCTTGTCTAAGGCCTACTTTTACTGGGAAATAATCTCCCTCTTTCCTACATACTCTAACTTGAGCCTCACTATCCTCGTAAAAACTCTTCACTGCTTTCAGTAACCTACCTCCTATACCATCAAACACCTGCAACATCTGCCACATTGCCCCCCTATCCACCCTGTCATACGCCTTTTCCAAATCCATAAATGCCACAAAGACCTCTTTAGCCTTTTCTAAATACTGTTCACTTATATGTTTCACTGTAAACACCTGGTCCACACACCCCCTACCTTTCCTAAAGCCTCCTTGTTCATCTGCTATCCTATTCTCCCTCTTACTCTTAATTCTCTCAATAATAATTCTACCATACACTTTACCAGGTATACTCAACAGACTTATCCCCCTGTAATTTTTGCATTCCCTTTTGTCCCCTTTGCCTTTATACAAGGGAACTATGCATGCTCTCTGCCAATCCCTAGGTACTTTACCCTCTTCCATACATTTATTAAATAATAACACCAACCACTCCAAAACTATATCCCCACCTGCTTTTAACATTTCTATCTTTATCCCATTAATCCCAGCTGCCTTACCCCCTTTCATTTTATCTACTGCCTCACGAACTTCCCCCACACTCACAACTGGCTCTTCCTCACTCCTACAAGATGTTATTCCTCCTTGCCCTATACACGAAATCACAGTTTCCCTATCTTCATCAACATTTAACAATTCTTCAAAATATTCCCTCCATCTTCCCAATACCTCTTACTCTCTATTTAACAACTCTCCTCTCCTATTTTTAACTGACAAATCCATTTGTTCTCTAGGCTTTCTCAACTTATTAATCTCACTCCAAAACTTTTTCTTATTTTCAACAAAATTTGTTGACAACATCTCACCCACTCTCTCATTTGCTCTCTTTTTACATTGCTTCACCACTCTCTTAACATCTCTCTTTTTCTCCATATACTCTTCCTTCCTTGCATCACTTCTGCTTTGTAGAAACTTCTCATATGCTAACTTTTTCTCCCTTACTTCTCTCTTTACATCATCATTCCACCAATCGCTCCTCTTCCTTCCTGCACCCACTTTTCTGTAGCCACAAACTTCTGCTGAACACTCTAACACTACATTTTTAAACCTACCCCATACATCTTCGACCCCATTGCCTATTCTCTCATTTGCCCATCTATCCTCCAATAGTCGTTTATATCTTACCCTAACTGCCTCCTCATTTAGTTTACAAACCTTCACCTCTCTCTTACCTGATGCTTCTATTCTCCTTGTATCCCATCTACCTTTTACTCTCAGTGTAGCTACAACTAGAAAGTGATCTGATATATCTGTGGCCCCTCTATAAACATGTACATCCTGAAGTTCACTCAACAGTCTTTTATCTACCAATACATAATCCAACAAACTACTGTTATTTCGCCCTACATCATATCTTGTATACTTATTTATCCTCTTTTTCTTAAAATATGCATTACCTATAACTAAACCCCTTTCTATACAAAGCTCAATCAAAGGGCTCCCATTATCATTTACATATATATATATATATATATATATATATATATATATATATATATATATATATATATATATATATATATATATATATATATATATCTATATTCTAGGTAGTAGGTTGGTAGACAGCAACCGCCCAGGGAGGTACTACTGTCCTGCCAAGTGAGTGTAAAACGAAAGCCTGTAATTGTTTTACATGATGGTTGAATTGCTGGTGTCCATTTTTCTGTTTCATAAACATGCAAGGTTTCAGGTACGTCTTGCTACTTCTACTTTCACTTAAGTCACACTGCACATACATGTACAAGCATATATATACACACCCCTCTGGGTTTTCTTCTATTTTCTTACTAGTTCTTGTTCTTGTTTATTTCCTCTTATCTCCATGGGGAAGTGGAACAGAATTCTTCCTCCGTAAGCCATGCGTGTTGTAAGAGGCGACTAAAATGCCGGGAGCAAGGGGCTAGTAGCCCCTTCTCCTGTATATGTTACTAAATGTAAAAGGAGAAACTTTCGTTTTTCCTTTTGGGCCACCCTGCCTCGGTGGGATACGGCTGGTGTGTTGAAAGAAAGAGAATATATATATATATATATATATATATATATATATATATATATATATATATATATATATATATATATATATATATATATATATCTATATTGTAGGTAGTAGGTTGGTAGACAGCAACCGCCCAGGGAGGTACTACCGTCCTGCCAAGTGAGTGTAAAACGAAAGCCTGTAATTGTTTTACATGATGGTAGGATTGCTGGTGTCTTTTTATTGTCTCATACACATGCAAGATTTCAGGTATGTCTTGCTACTTCTACTTACACTTAGGTTACACTTCACATACATGTACAAGCTATATACACACACCCCTCTGGGTTTTCTTCTATTTTCTTTCTAGTTCTTGTTCTTGTTTATTTCTTCTTACCTCCATGGGGAAGTGGAACAGAATTCTTCCTCCGTAAGCCATGCGTGTTGTAAGAGGCGACTAAAATGCCGGGAGCAAGGGGCTAGTAACCCCTTCTCCTGTATATATTACTAAATGTAAAAGGAGAAACTTTGGTTTTTTCTTTTGGGCCACCCCGCCTCGGTGGGATACGGCCGGTGTGTTGAAAGAAAGAGAATATATATATATATATATATATATATATATATATATATATATATATATATATATATAAGATCCTTAGAAAACTTAACTAATCTTATTATAACAAGCGCAATTTAATTTAGCCTAATCCAGCTAAATATATATTAGATAATTTAATAATAAACAAACACAGTGAAATATATTTTATTAGTTAGGTTCAATTTTTATTTTTGCGAAATTATTGCATGCACAAATTTTAGCTTGTCCTATTCGGCAAGAAGAGCGTTTGTATTTAAGCCAAATTCGCAAGTTTTACCTATTCTCACGACATATACATTATTTCTCAGTCCACAGCAGGATTCGAACCTTCAAACTTGGCATCAGAGTACACAGTACTTTAACCAGACTCTGAAATAAATATGGGCGCGTAGGTGAAGCTGGACGGTCAGTCCCATACCACGGAATAAGTGAAGAAAGAGCAAAAGAACGTGAAGAAAGATCAAAAGAGAACGTGAAGAAACAGTAAAATACGGAGAACATGAAGAGAGAGAGAACGTGAGGAAAGAGGTAAAATTTGGGAACGTGAGAAGAGAGAGAAAGGGTGATCATGAGTTAGAACGAATGTGCCTTGAGTTGGTTGAAAAAAATGACCATTCTCACAGCAGAAGGTTGGAAATGGCATACTGGAACTACATCTACTTAATTCCAGTGTGCGTATTCCTAACTTACCTTCCTTCACGGAGTATGAACATATAACGTCTTACATTACTAGATTTGAAAATACCGATACCCTGTGTGAATGGCCCTGTGAGGGAAAAGTTCAATAGATAGGAGTAGCGAGGGAATATATAGTAACAATAGTTTCATTGCCGGCTACTTGTTAAGGTAGGGTAAGTCCAGCTCCCGCTATTCGCGCCTTTTCTCCCCCACCCCTAAAGTGATAGTTTGATTGCCGGCTGCTTGTTAACGTAGGGTCAGTCTAGCTCCCACTATCCCTTCCCCTCCCTCTTCCCCCCCCCCGAGAGGACGTGTGGGACTCTGGTCAAACAGTAAATCACTCGACTCACAGCTCCCAACACTACTGTAAGTACATGCCTGCCTTGTATTCTAGTGGATTTATTGGTTGAAAGCTTCACTTTGGACCAATAATAAACTTAGTCTTTTCAGCCTTGCTCTAAGTTGACTGTTTGTAAAGTAAAAGGACACAAGTGCAACTAATGTGACATTTATTGTGGCAACGTTTCGCTCTCCAGGAGCTTTATCAAGCCATTACAAACAATACATGGACACAGAGGGTATATAAAGGCACAGAGTGAGGTGAATACTAGTGAGGTACCATTTCGATGTTCACTAGTGGTAGTAGTAGTAGTAGTAGTAGTGGTAGTGACAAAAGTAATACAATATGGTAGAGCAATTAATTCGTACATGAGTAAAAGGATATAAAAGCTATTACTTGGGTAATGTTACCCAAGTAATAGCTTTTATATCCTTTTACTCATGTACGAATTAATTGCTCTACCATATTGTATTACTTTTGTCACTACCACTACTACTACTACTACTACTACCACTAGTGAACATCGAAATGGTACCTCACTAGTATTCACCTCACTCTGTGCCTTTATATACCCTCTGTGTCCATGTATTGTTTGTAATGGCTTGATAAAGCTCCTGGAGAGCGAAACGTTGCCACAATAAATGTCACATTAGTTGCACTTGTGTCCTTTTACTTTACATATTGTCGGTAATTCTACCAACTTTATTACAAGTTGACTGTTGTAATAATCACCACGTCTTTTAGGTATTGTACTTATCATGGAGAGTGATTATTTAAGCAGTGGGTAACCTGTCTATCTTTTCAGCTTGGATGACAGAGAGGGTCACCTGTCAATCAACGAGAAGAACTGATGGAGAAGGACTAACGTCCAGAGACTTCCCCATTTTGGATTTAATTACCTGTGCACGTGTATGAAATTGCAGGACGTAACCCCACATCATTGCAGCGGTAAAGAACCTGCTTTCCTGTCATCGGGATAGAATACTCACGGCGATACTCTGTGAAGAACTAGCCGGTGGTGGTCACCAACACCTGCGACCCCCCCCCCACATCAGCAACGGCTAAGATTTCAACAACACGAAGTGTCACCAACACTAGACACCCCAATATATATATTAGCGTTGAGTTCAAATGTTATTTTATTCATTTCATTTTTCATTTTTCTTTCAAATAGGATATACCTGACATGTTTTATTGTTTTATGTTTGCTTTAATAAATAATAAAGTGTTTATCTTTGTTAATTATTATTTCGTTTTCTATTCATTAATTTTCCTGAGGAGGAGCCAGCTTTGGTAATACTGTCTGAAGTTATTACAGAGCTGAGTAAGCCTTCACATATGAACATATAACGTCTTACATTACTAGATTTGAAAATACCGATACCCTGTGTGAATGGCCCGCTGTCACTTGGACTACCAGATCAGGTATGTTGTTTTCTGATTCTGCTTTAAATATTTATGCCACTTTTCCCAGGAGATAATCTGTGATTATAATTTGTTAAATGAATCAATACTCAGTGCTTTTCTGAAACACAGAATTTCTGTAGGAATGAATTCCGGTATGCAACTTTAAAGCACGGCCAGAATTTCCAGCAATTTCAAATTATTCTTTCGACTTCTGGATTGAAAGCGCCGGAAATGATCGGTACTATGGCTTCCTTAGGGACCTCATGGCTGCCGACCCGTTTCTGGTTGCTCTCTCTCACCAGATTCTAACTTTCGTTAGAGAACGTAACTTAATAACACCTGATAAAGTTGCAGAAGCTGCTGATGCATGTCCAGAGATCCAAATTCTTATAAAGAACTGAAGGTATTGAACCCTCATGCCGTAGGTTCAAAGGAACCCAATAAGTTAGGAAAGCCTAGGGAAAGAATGGATTTGTTAGTTAAAAATAGGAGAGACGAGTTGTTAAATGGAGAGTTAGATGTATCGGGAAGATGGAAGGAATATTTTGAGGAATTGTTAAATGTTGATGAAGATAGGGAAGCTGTGATTTCGTGTATATGGCGAAGAGGAATAACATCTTGTAGGAGTGAGGCAGACCCAGTAGAGAGTGTGGGGGAATTTTGTGAGGCAGTGCGTAGAATGAAAGGGGGTAAAGCAGCTGGGATTGATGGAATGAAGATAAAAATGTTAAAAGCAGGAGGGGATATAGTTTCGGAGTGGAGTTTTTATTTAATAAATGTCTGGAAGAGAGTAAGATACCTAGGAATTGGCAGAGAGCATGCATAGTTCCTTTGTATAAAGGCAAAAAGGATAAAAGAGAGAGTATAAATATAGGGGAACAGGTCTGTTGAGTATACCTGGTAAAGTGTATAGTAGAGTTGCAACCACCTCCTTCAGAAGTATAGCTCCTTCCAACTCAGAAACATGCAAGTATACAACTGGTATGACTGTGTGCAGCTGATGGGTATTGTATATTTCCTATATAATAATTAAAATGGAGCATAGGTCTGGTAGCGATTAATGAAAAGGCTTTGGAGCTTTTTACTTGACTTGGGCACTTCTACATAGGCAGTGTATTATGGCAGCCCAGGCTCAGAGGGCCATACCAGGGAGAGTGATGGAGTAAGGCCTGTTGTTAGTGATGGCTGCGAAAGTGAGACCAAGGCAAGATGGTGCGGGCTGAGCTTTGTAGGTCTATAGGCACTTGATGTCAGCACCAGCGTAGCGTGGAATATGAACCCAACTAGGCATACATTGCTCGGCCACCTACCATGATCGTCCTCGACCATGAATGACTGAAAAGAACTCTGTCTCTCTCTCTCTCTCTCAGGAAAAGGGCACAGAACACAGAATAAAAACATGTATACATGTGGACATGGACAAAAAAGAAATTTCCTACATGGAGGGAAGAAAAAAGGGTGTGCGCTAAAACATTGTAGTCCAAGGCAGTGAGCCACAGAGGCGTCACTGTATGCCTTCCTGCATCTGGATGATACTGCAACTTCATGAGACATCGCTGCAGGTGAGCTATAACGTAGTGGGGTAACGGTCTCGTCTGGAATGGGCAAGCAGTCATCGTGGACAACCAGCTGGTGCCTTTGAGTGAGGTGTTCTCTGTACTCGGCATCTGGGCAGGACCTCTTCTGATAAGCGACTCAAGAGGAATTTTATGTATTCATTAAAAACACTACACACACACACACACACACACACACACACACACACACACACACACACACACACACACATACACACACACACACACACACACACACACACACACACACACACACACACATATGCACGCACACACACACACCTGTATTAAAATGCTCCAAAGTGGTTAGGCCACTTACCTTTATTATCCCGCCTCCCCTACCCCCACCCACCCTTTTCCTATATTTCCATCCTTACCCATCCTTCTTCCTTTCCCATCTTACCAAAGCACTGGTACTTCATGTTCACGTTCACACTTGGCTTTGGTCTCTCCACACCTCCTTCCCCTCTAACTCTCTTACCTACGGCACCTCATGCAGGAATTGCCTCATATGTGTGTAGTTCTTTTTTCTGAAGTTTGATTTCTCCTGTCCTTCTTGTGCTGCATCGCTCTTTGTTGTTAACTTTACTATGTATTCAAAACTCAGTATCACATGATCGCTAGCACAGAGCGGCATCTCGTGTGTGATTTCTCCTATGTCTGAATGGTTGAGGTGAATACAGGGTCCAGCTTTGCTGGTTCATCATCTCTTTCTCCGGTTGTGTCCCTAACATGTTGGTACATGCAGCTTTCCAGTACCACCTCCAGCATCCTGGCTCTCCATGTCTCCTGTCCCCCGAGTGGCTTTAGATTTGCCCAGTCTATCTCATGGTTAAAATCTCTCATGATGAGTAGCTTTGCTCTACTTATGTGGGCCCATTTGGCCACCTTGGCTAGTGTGGCCACCATCATTCTGGTACTCTCATCATATTCTTGCCTTGCTCTTCTGCTGTTCGGTGGCAAGCTGTATATCACTATCATCACATCTGGACCCCCAGTTAGAAGCGTTCTTACTAAGTAGTCATCTGCTCCACATCTAACTTGTCCTCACATCTCCTCAAAACTCCATTGGTTTTTGATGAGCAGTGCAACTCCTCCTTCCCCTCTGTTCACCCTGTTTTTCCTCAGTATCTGATGTCCAGATGAGAAGATTGCATCTATCACCCCCATAAGCTTTGTCTCTGTGAGTGCTATGATGTTAGGGGATGCCTCAGTGATTCTTTCTTGCCACTCAACACTCTTATTTATTATTCCTTCTGTGTTGGTATTCCATACTGTCAGCTTCCTTTCCAGAATTGCATTTAGGGGATGGGAGAGGTTGGTGTAGGTTCAGGGTGTGGTAGACAGGGCTAGATGTTATGGTGGGCAGGTGTTGTGGTGGTATTAGTGCTGGGGGGACTGTGGGTGTGAAGCATGGTTTGTGTCTGGTTATTGTGTATGGTTGGTGTGTTTTGGTAGGGTTTGAAGGGTTGTGGTGGGTGGTTCTGTTGGAGATATTGTTTGTTGTTCCCCACTGAGGTTATGCTTCCCTGTCTGTTGGTACCTGCTGTCTCCCCTTCCTGCCTCTGGCACCTTCTTACTCTCTCTTTCTCAGTTGTTCTCATTCTTTTTGTGTTCTGTCACAGTTGAGGTACACTTGTTGATATTTTGGGGAATCCTTTAACAGGGGTTTCCTCTGCAGTATCTTGTTTCATACCATTTCTGTCTTGAATGTCAATTTGATTGGACAATTGTTTTCCCTTGAGTACTACCCAAGTCTGAAAATTTGTGAATTGGTTCAT